>NC_090265.1:1516632449-1516953561 GCF_040414725.1 Anabrus simplex | reverse complement strand
AGCGATGTACAAAGGGCACTAGGAACGTTTTGCAATGTGAGTGATCGCTTTAGACTTTTTCAAAATCATTTCCACCACACTCAATACACTTCTCCATACATCGAAATCAGTCACTGAACCAACTCTGCCACTTTTCTTCGGTTACATTTTCACACTCTTGATCCCATGCTGCCAGAAGCTGCTCGTCGGATGCAAAACGCCGCCCTTTCAGCTTAATCTTCACTTCTGGGAAGAGTACGAAGTCACATGGGGAAAGATCAGGACTGTATGGAGGGCGATCAAGCACAGTCAACCCTGATCTGCCAAGAAAATACATTTTACATTAGCACGATGTGCTGGAGCATTGTCGTGATGCAAGAGCCAAGTGGTGAGCCGTGACCTTGGATGGAGCTGCTTGAGAGCCTGGATGATCTGAGGCAGACAAGTCTCACCGTACCACTTCGCAGTAACTGTCCTTTGTATTTCTAGCACAACCCGAGTCAGGATGCCCCGCTTAGTGAAGAATACTGCAATCATCCTTTTCTTCACTGCCCTTGACTTTCGCACAGTCACAGGAGTACCCTTATCTTCAAACAGCCACACCTTGTTCTGGGATTTTGCTGGGACATCGTAATAATAAAACCAAGTTTCGTCACCTGTAACGATGCTATTGACGTTACGCGAAGTCCCATTTTCAAACTGTTTCAGCATTTTTCGGCACCATTTCACTCGATGTGCCCTTTGTTCCTCTGAAAATGAATAGGGCACCCAAAGGGAACAAACCTTTCTAACATGGAGATGTTCGTGTAGAATTGAATGAATAACTGGTGTAGGGATGTGCCGATATGTCATCCGCCTCTCTTGCTGCAACATTTTCCTCACAGCTTCAATGTTTTCCTCAGACACTGATTCAGACGGTCGTCCAGAACGAGGATAGTCTTCAACCCCAAAATTTCCCCTCTGTAACTCTTTGTACCAGTGGAAAATTGTTGTCGATGTGGACAGTCTTTCCCCAGCACAGGAGTTATTTCCTCTAGGCACTGGTCAACAGTTAATCCACAAGCAAAATTGCAGCGGATAATTGCGCGATATTCACCTTTAGACCACACTGACATCTTAACTTGCTTTCAGTCCCACTGCTTGGTAACAACTGGTGTGAAGGTTGCGCCTTGCTATCTTCTAGACCGATTTTTACCCTTCTTTTCATCCCTCACCATAACAGGGGTGTCCAGCCAACCGTTTGCAAAACTTTCTTAGTGCCCTTTGTATTCACTATTGCGCGTATCTGTGATGTTTGGTAGTGGTGGTGTGTTGTGTGTACAGACGAACAAAAACACCCAGCCCCCGAGGCAGTGGCACTAACAATTGTTGTTGTTGTTGTTGTTGTTGTTGTTGTTGTTGTTGTTTGAGCCGTCAGTCCATAGACTGGTTTGATGCAGCTTCCACGCCACTCAACGAGCTAGAATAACACAGAGAGGCGGAAGTGCCGCTTGGGTGAAGCTAACAGAACGAACATCCGCCATGTTTCCTGTGGTCACACAAGCAAGGGGGCATGGCCCTTGAATGACGAAAAGTGTACAAAATACGCATTTTAGAATCACAGAGGGGGAGAATTAAAGACAGTTGAAGAAATGAATTAAAAACCATAGACTGCGAATTACGCCACTTCATGATATTGCGGCACGAGGGCCAACATCACGATCAGTTGATTGTAAGGTATTTCGAAATCATCGCACAGTGACATACGAATAGGCCTCGAAATCGGAACAAGAGCGTTACCTTGCTTGCCTGTTGTGGTTAAGCGTAAATTACAGTAAAAACCGTGGGCATATTTATGACAGAAAGCCTTAAAGTGATAGAGACCTACAATAGGTTACAACCTTATTCTGATCATATTTTTTGAAATATTGCATCCCCATGAGTAGTCTTTCTTTATCTGTTTATCCTCCAGGGTTGGTTTTTCCCACGACCTCAACGAGGAATCCCACCTCTCCCACCTCAAGAGCAGTGCTCTGGAGCGTGAGACCTTGGGTCAGGGCATACACCTGGGAAGGAGGACCAGTATCTCGCCCAGGCGGCTGCACCTGCTATCCTGAACAGCGGCCTTGTGGGGGTATGGGAATATTGGAAGGGATAGACAATGAAGAGGGAAGGGGCAGCCGTGGCCTTAAGTTAGGTACCATCCCGGCATTTGCCTGGAGGAAAAGTGGGAAACCACGGAAAACCACTTCGAGGATGGCTGAGGTGGGAGTCGAACCCACCTCTACTCAGTTGACCTCCCGAGGCTGAGTTGACCTGATTCCAGCCCTCGTACCTCTTTTCAAATGTCGTGACAGAGCCGGGAATCAAACCCGGGCTTCCGGAGGTGGCAGCTATTCACGCTAACCACTACACCACAGAGGTTGCCCATGAGTACAATTTTATTTATTTATTTATTTATTTATTTATTTATTTATTTATTTATTTATTTATTTATTTATTTATTTTTTTGCTATTTGCTTTACGTCGCACCGACACAGATAGGTCTTACGGCGACGATGGGATAGGAATGGCCTAGGAGTGGGAAGGAAGCGGCCGTGGCCTTCATTAAGGTATAGCCCCAGAATTTGCCGGGTGTAAAATGGGAAACCACGGAAAACCATTCAGGGCTGCTGACAGTGGGGTTCGAACCGGATGGAAGCTCAAGCTGCGCGCCCCTAACCGCACGGCCAGCTCGCCCGGTACATGAGTACTGTACCACTATAATTATGTAATGTAATTGTGTATTACTAGCTGTAGTACCTGGCGTTGCCCGGATAGTTTCTGAATGTTTACCTTTAAGATTTTCATTACCAGTTAGTTATGTGTGAAGTGAATTTTTATAGAATTCCTTTTTGACTTGCAGATTGATATGTTACGATCTATTATGTAGTTTTAGAATTATTTAGATGTGTTTGATTTCAAGTTTTAGATTATTTAATCTTCGAGGAAAACTTTCTCCATATGGAGGCTCGAATCGTCTGGGAAGTATTTGATCCTGTCAAAAATGAATAAGTGATAACTATACGCATTTAGTCGTCGCACTATAGATACGATGTACACGATTTCAACTGTCAATAAGACTATCCCCCTCTGCCCCCCACCACCACCACACCCCTAAGAGATAAAAAGTCTGGATTGTCACCATTCATCTCAGTGACCTCGAAAACTGTAGATTCGACACTAGTTTCGATTATTTTTATATCTCACTCCCCTTCACCCCCCCCCCCAAAGGGGGCTGAACATGAACTTTAAAAAATTCAGAGTGTCACTATTCATTTCAGCGACCACGAAAACTATGGATTCGATACTATTCTAGACTATTTTTATACCTTACCCCCTCGCCCCCTGCCCATAAGTGTGCTAGGGGTTTCTTACCCCCACGCGGTTTGTCTCCTGATACTAAGTCATTAGTGTACCAAATTTGGTTGAAATCGCTCCAGTAGTGTAAGGAGGAGATGTAATACACACACACACACACACACATGCAAACAAACAATGACATTTATATAAATATATTACTTTTATACTTCACCCCCTTTCCATCCCCGCCCAAAGGAGTCCTATGAGTGTGTTACACAACAGTATATTTATATTTTTTCCAGGTAGTAAGTCATATGTGTACCAATTTTGATTGGCAGCTATGCCCAAACGTACATGCGTAGTCTCGCTGCTCTAGAATCGTGGGGCTGACGTTGTCATGGTTACGGCAGTTCATTTCTTTTATCCGATTCCTAGAGCAGGGGTAGTGTGGTGCCAATATCTCCATAACGATCGGTTTTAGGACCTTAAAACATCGTTTTCGGGCCCGTAGGGCTTACCGAGTTTTGTTCTTTGCATCAAGGGGGGCTTAAAATGAGCTTTGTCTCGTCCTTGTTCGACAAATTCGATTGTTCTTTTTATATCTCCCCCCGTCGCCCCCCCCCCCAGAATTGTTTTGAAAATAAAATACAGTCCACGTTACTCACAGGCAATGTAGCTATCTATAGGTGAAGTAATTTTTAAAATTGCTTCAGTAGTTTTTGAGTCTATCCGTTACAAACAAATATACACATTTTTCCTCTTTATAGTATTAGTGTAGATAATATAGGTGGATTATCATGTTTTTCCCATTACCATATCATACTGGGATTACTAGCTGAAAGGTAATCTTGAAAGTTGTCCATTATGAAGTGTAGGCCTAACCTAGTTTTAAATAACAATGCAACTGACATCTACAACAAAGGCTGCATCAATTTCACAAATTGCAGTAAAATACTGTATTTACCATGCTTGGTGTACATTTGACAGAAATAGGTGACTTTTCGTGGTTTCGTTTCCTTGGTGGTGGGCGCTTCATTTTCTTGCGAAATGAAAATTAAATAGGGTTGGAACGGCATTTGTCAGTAATCGCCGTTGGTCATTTGTTTCATACTTGCACTTGTCTTCGAAATGTACATAACATAAGCGACTGCATTGAGTAAAAAAAATATAAAAATGAAATGGCGTATGGCTTTTAGTGCCGGGAGTGTCCGAGGACATGTTCGGCTCGACAGGTGCAGGTCTTTCGATTTCACGCCCGTAGGCGACCTGCTTGTCATGATGAGGATGAAATGATGATGAATACGACACATACACCCAAGCCCCCGTGCCAGAGAAATTAACCAATGCTGGTTAAAATTCCCGACCCTGCCGGGAATCGAACCTGGGACCCCTGTGACCAAAGGCCAGCACGTTAACCATTTATCCATGGAGCCGGGCACTGCATTGAGTGGGATACCATTTATTTCTTTTCGTCCTCACAACGCATTGTTCCGTTAATTCCTTGTTCTTTATTTTTTGCTAGTTGCTTTACGTCGCACCGACACAGATAGGTCTTATGGCGACGATGGGACCCTTGTTCTTTAAGGGAAATGTGAAACATAATCCGACAAATAATTACGGTGGCTATCCGTACTTTCGCTCTGTAAACAATAACATTGGTTTAATTACAAAGGAGAGAATCTCGGCTTTCATTCAGCAATACTTACTTAAAATACGATATCCTTGGTTTTATTACTCCGATTAATACAACCGTACGATGAGCATTCTTGAAAGCGAGAATCTATCTTTACTCTTCTTAAAACTTACGAAAACTTAGGAAATTAAATTGGCATGCACGATCTCCCTGTCACCTCACCATATGTTCTTGCGCCAATTCGCTTTGTTTTGACAACCGTTAACATGGTTGCCCCTTATCAACTTGCTTCCGCAGGGAGCGCTGATGTCATCCTATCCTGTGCTAACCTTTTCATTTCTACGCAACTGCTGCATCCTACATCTGCTCTAATCTGTTTGTCATATTCATACCTTGGTCCATCCCTATCGTTCTTACCTCCTATACTTCCCTTAAAAACCAACTGCAGAAATCCTGGGTGTCTTAAGATGTGTCCTATCATTCTATCACTTCGTTTGGTCAAATTTAGCCAAATCGATCTCCTCTCACCAATTCGATACAGTATCTCTTCATTAGTGATTCGATCTATCCATCTCACCTTCAACATTCTTCTGTAACACCCCATTTCGAAAGCTTCTATTCTATTTCTTTCTGAGCTATCGTCCATGTTTCATTTTCATACAATGCCATGCTCCAGACGAAAGACCTCCTTACTTCTGCCATCATTAGTTATTTTACTACCAAGTAACAATATTCGTCTACTTCCTTTAAGACTTCATTTCCTAATCTAATAGTTCCTGCATCACTTGACTTCGTTCGACTGCACTCCATTACTTTTGTTTTGGACTTGTTTATTTTCATCTTGTACGCCTTTCCCAAGACTCTGTCCATACCATTTAGGAATTTCACCAGATCTTCTGCAGTCTCAGATAAAATAACAATATCATCAGCAAATCTCAGAGTTTAGATTTCCTCTCCTTGGATTGTGATTCCCTTCCCAAATTCCTCTTTGATTTCCTTTACTGCCTGTTCTATATAAATATTGAAAAGGAGGGGGTGTCAAACTGCAACCTTGCCTCACTCCTTTCTGGATTGCTGCTTCTTTTTTCAAAGCCCTCGATTCTTTTCACTGCAGACTGATTTTCATACAGATTGTAGATAATTCTTCGTTCTCGGAAATTGATCCCAATCACCTTCAGAATCTCAAATAGCTTGGTTCAATCAGTATTATCAAATGCCTTTTCAAGATATACGAATGCCATGTGTGTAGGCTTGTTCTTCTTAATTCCATCCTCTACGATTAGACGTAAAGTCAGGATTGCTTCTCGTGTTCCTACATTTCTTCCGGAGCCAAATTGATCTCCACCCAACTCAGTTTCAACTTGTCTCTCCATTCTTCTGTAAATAATACGCGTTAAAATTTTGCAGGCGTGAGATTCTAAACTAATGGTGCGGTAGTTTTCACACTTGTCAGCACCGGCTTTCTTAAGAATAGGTATAACAACGTTCTGTCGAAAGTCGCACGGCACTTCTCCTGTCTCATACATCTTACACACTACTGTATACAGTATCTACCTTTCCTAGGACCATAGGCTACAACCTTCAACATCCTTGCACTTCTTCAGCCATTCCTCCTTAGGTTCCATGCTCTTTCAATCCTCTTCATTCTTCAAAAGCTTGTATTCCTTTCTACCTCTTCATTTTTTGCATTCTTGTACTTTCGTCGTTCATCAGTTCATCAATCAGGTCTAGTATCTCCTGAGTTATCCATTGATTCTTAGTTGACCTTTCCTTTCTTCCTAACATTTCTTCAGCAGCCCTAGAGACCTCATTCTTAATGAGTGTCCATTCTTTCTTTATTTTTCCTTCAGTCTTTTCACTTAGTTTTCGTGCAACATGTTCCTTGAAACAGTCCATTCTTCAACATGTCTAGATCCTGTCTCCTTGCATTTAATGTGTGGACCGACACTGCTTTAGTCACTTTTATACTTAAATGTGCTACTTCACAGTCCTAGTATCAGTGTTAAGATATGATTTGTTCGAAAAATGGTTCGACAACACAGTTCTAGCACTACGGAGATTGTTTAAGTCATTCAGAAAATATTTGCAGGTTAAATTAGACTGTTGTGTCCTCAAGTTTGAATGAAATCCATGGAAATGTATAAGAAATGTTTATAAGAAACTTGCTTATCCGTAAAACCTGTCTCTGTTCTCGAATATCACTTCACAGAATTAATCACGAAAAATTTTAAAAGTTCTCACTGAGAGAGTAATATTATTCAGAATTCAGATTCAATCATTCACTGAAGTATCGGTACGTGAAATATTTAAAGTTTACGCTTGAGAAATGTTTGTCATATTTAAGACACTTGAAAGAATAATTTACAAAGTGAATTATTCACTGAAATACTTGCCCGGCTCCATGGCTAAATGGTTAGCGTGCTGGCCTTTGGTCACAAGGGTCGCGGGTTCGATTCCCGGCAGGGTCGGGAATTTTAACCGTCAGTGGTTAATTTCGCTGACACGGGGACTGGGTATGTGTGTGTTGTCTTCATCATCCTTTCATCCTCATCACGACGCACAGGTTGCTTACGCGGGTGATAGTGGGTTCGAACCCCACTGTCGGTAGCCCTGAAGATAGTTTACCGTGGTTTCCCATTTTCAGGCAAATGCTGGTGCTGTACCTTAATTAAAACCACGGCCGCCTCCTTCCCATTCCTACGCCATTCCTATCCCATCGTCGCCATAAGACCTATCTGTGTCGGTGCGACGTAAAGCAAATAGAAAAAAAAAATCAAAAGACCTGCACCTAGAGAGCCGAACATGTCTTCGGACACTCCAGGCACTACAAGCAATACGCCATTTCATTTTGTCACTGAAGTACTTGAAATGTTCGAAGTTCTCGCGGAGAAAAATCTTATTACATACAGAACACATGGTGGCTTTCACAAGTTTCACTGTCTATCAGAAATATTTGAACACTTGAAAAATGTCTAAGTTCGTCTTAGCACACAAGTTAATTATTCACTCGTGCAGAGTTTAAGATTGGTTTATAACAGCATTTTGAGCAGAATCACGACGTACATCTTGGCGAGTTCTACTGGTATGAACTCCCAGTGGATAATGCTAGATGTATGGCTAAACACCTTCTCTTTTATACTGCTTAGGGCATATAAGTCATATTAAAACGTGATTCATTTACTGTGGAATAACTCGAGTTTCCCTGGGCGGATTTCCTTGAAATTCAGGCAATGAGACGTTTATGTTATGACGAACACGATGACAGACTTTTTATGTCGTTACGACGATTTTATGTCAGTCCTCTATGTCCTTCCTTTCTTCAATTTCTTCAACTTCAGATGGCATTTCATGAGCAGCAAGTTGTGGTCAAAGTCCACATCTGCTCCCGGGATTTTTTGCAATTCAAAACCTGGTTTCTGAATCTCTGCCTAATCATAATGAAGTCTATTTGATACCTTCTAGTGTCTCCAGGTCTCGTCCAAGTACACAGCCGTCGTTTGTGGTGTTTGAACCAAGTATTACTTACTTACTACTTACTCCTCGCCGCTACAGCCCTTGTAGGGCCTTGGCCTCTCTGACGATTGTAGCCCAATCTTCACGATCTTCTGCACGCCTCCTCCATCTTCTTATTCTCATCTTTCTTAAATCCTCCTCCATATCATCCAGCCATCTTTTCCGGGGTCTTCCTTTCCATCTTCTACCACCTGGATTTCCCTTATAGATCTTCTTGACAGCCCTATTATCTGGCATTCTCTCCACGTGTCCCAACCACCTTAATATGTTGCTTTTTATTTCGGTTACGATACTTGGATGTTCATAGAGTTCTTCCAATTCCTTGTTTTTCCTTATTCTCCACAATTCCCCTTCCTTCACTAAGCCAAAAATCTTTCTCAACCGGGCGAGTTGGCCGTGCGTGTAGAGGCGCGCGGCTGTGAGCTTGCATCTGGGAGATAGTAGGTTCGAATCCCACTATCGGCAGTCCTGAAAATGGTTTTCTGTGGTTTCCCATTTTCACACCAGGAAAATGCTGGGGCTGTACCTTAATTAAGGCCACGGCCGCTTCCTTCCAACTCCTAGGTCTTTCCTATCCCATCGTCGCCATAAGACCTATCTGTGTCGGTGCGACGTAAACCCCTAGCAAAAAAAAATCTTTCTCAGTATTTTTCTCTCCCATCTGTTCAACAGTTCTTCATCTACTTTGGTCATTGTCCATGTTTCAGAGCCATAAGTTACCACTGGTCGTAATACTGTTCGATAGACTATCAACTTTAATCTTCTACCAAGGCTGCGTGATCTAAACACTTTCAATAAAGCTAAGTAAGCCCTATTGCCCGCAGCAATCCTCGCTTTTATTTCCTCTTTCATGTCATTATCGTTTGTCACGAGCACTCCTAAATACTTAAACTTTTCACATCTCTCCTAGTTAATCCCATTTAATTTTATGCACTTGTCTTCCCTTACTACGGTCCTCCTAGATGCAAACAGGTAATGAGTTTTGGCATTATTCACTATTAGGCCCATTTCACCTCCTTCCTCTTCTAATCTATCCAGTCCTTCCTCTAGGTCTTTCAATCTTCTAGACAGCATATCAACATCATCAGCATAAGCCAGATTCTGTGTTACACGGTTGAACAGCGTACCGCCTGGATTACTGACCTCCACCTTTCTCATCACACGCTCCAAAACCACATTGAAGAACAGGGTAGATAATACATCCCCTTGCCGCAAACCTTGGCTTACTTCAAACTCTTTAGTAAGATTTCCTTCTATTTTAACCATGCATTTAGTACCTGTTAAGGTCATTTGTACCAGTCTTATCAATTTAGTCGGGAACTCCATGTCCATCATTGTTTGATACAGTTTCCTTCTCTTCACACTATCATAAGCCTGCTGAAAATCCACAAACAGCTGATGCACATCCACATTATATTCATAGCATTTCTCCATTATTTGCCTGACAGTGAAGATGTGATCTGTTGTTGATCTACCCTGTCGAAAGCCACTTTGGTAGTCTCCTAGTACCTGCTCAACCAGTGGAGTGAGTCTCATAGACAAAACCTTGGCTAAGACCTTATAAACCACACTAAGCAAAGATATACCTCTATAATTTTCACAATTTGCTTTATCTCTCCTTATGAATTGGGCAAATAATTGCTAAGCTCCAATGCTCTGGCATTTGTTCTGTTTCCCAAACTTCCACAATTAGTTGGTGAACAAGTTGCGTCAACTGTTCACCCCCGCATTTAATCATCTAAGCTGAAATGTTATCACTTCCTGGAGCCTTATTATTCTTCAAGTACTTAATTGCCGTCCTCACTTCTTCTATAGATGGTACAGACACTGGTTTTAAATCTAGGCTAGGATCATGCCAAGGCTGCCCATCCTCTTCTTCCAATCTCACCGTCTCTGCAGCTACATTCAACAGTTCACTAAAGTATTCCGCCCATCGGTCAAGAATCCGGTCTCTTCCCCCAATCATGTTTCCTTCTTTATCTCTACAGAATACAGCATGTGGTTGAAAACCTTTCCGGACGTCCTTTATTTTCCCATAGAACTTCTGTACTTCTTGCATATCATATTGTTCCTCCAAATATGTAATCCATTTCCTCTCTGCCTCTCTCTTCTTTCTCCTACAAATTCTGTCTGCCTCTTTCCTCTTCTTCCTAAATTCTTCTACATATGTTCTTGTTTTCCTGCTAAACATTTTCTTCCTTGCTTCATTTCTCTCCTCAACTGCTCTTCTGCAATCATCATCAAACCATCCTTGCCTTTCAGTCTTTACCTCCACTCCTAGTACTTAATCCGCAGTTTCCTGCAATGCATCCCTCAATAAAATCCACTTTCCTTCGATGTTTTCCACTGCCCAGCTTTGTTGTTTAGCCTCCAATTTCTTCTCCATCCTGCATTCATATAGTTGCGCAGTTTCTTTATCTTTCAATTTTGACACCATATATCTTCTTGGAGCTTTCCCTTTCTTAGCAGATCTGTAAATTGCAATACGTTACCTGTATTTTACCCGTACCAAGTAATGGTCCGAATCACAATCAGCTCCCCTACAACTGTCAACTTGCAGTATGTCAGATGCATGTCTCCTATCGATTACTACATGGTCTATTTGATTAAAGGTGACACCATCTGGTGAACACCAAGTGGCTTTCCGTATATTTTTTCAATGAAACCATGTACTCTTCACCACCATCGAGTTTCCCATGGCAAAATCAATTAACCTCTGTCCATTATCATTTGACTCATCATGCAAACTTTCCTTCCCAACTGTCTCCCTATAGGCTTCTTCTTTACCCACTTTAGCGTTGAAATCTCCAAGTATGATTTTTACATCTTGTCTTGGGATGCATTCTATTTCTTGTTCCAATTGTCCATAGAACATATCTTTCTCTTCATCCTCAGCCTCTTCTGTAGGTGCATACACACACACAAGGGTGATATTGAAAAAATGAGCCTTCATCCTTAGAGTGCATATTCTTTCATTTACAGGTTTAAAATTCAAAACTGCTGACTTATATCTGTCATCCACTAGGAAGCCTGTGCCACCTATTGTACCTCTGGCTCCGCCACTATGCAGAACTGTATATCTACCACTTCTAAAAACACCATTTCCTTTCCATCTGACTTCCTGAATTGCCGCTATTCCAATATTATATTTCTCCATTTCTTGTTTCAGATTGTTTAGGGCTCCTGGTTTATTCAGGGTTCGTACATTCCAAGTTGCTACAAACATATCATATTTCCGTTTGCATCTTCCATTTCCTCGCGTGGGTCGTTCACCATTATCATCAGTCCGGCTATTCTTGTCTGTGAGTTTCGTAACGAGTTGTTTTTCCGATATAGGGTTGTTAGCCCCATGATCAACCCCCAACCTGGAGGACCAGGGTATCCCTCTTAGTCTGGCCTATCACCTTTGACCTGTCCGGCTTGGGTGGCCCTACCAGGAGCTTATGCTCCCGCCGGCATAGCTCTCAGGATCACTTAGGCACGCAAGCTCCCACATCGCGACAAGATGAAGATACCAGCGTGGGAGGAACCAAGTATTAGCAAGGGCTAAATTATGATTGGTGTAGAATTCAACTAACCTACTGCCTCTTTCATTCCTGTGTCCCAATCCAAATTCTCCTTCTGTATTACCTTCTCTTCCTTGGCCTACCACTGCATTCCAGTCTCCCATCACACTTATTTTCTCGTCACCTTTTACATATTGTATTAAGTCTTCTATCTCTTGATATATTCTTTCGATTTCTTTAGCATCTGCCGAAGTAGTAGGCATATAAACCTGTACTATTGTGGTGAGCACTGGTTTGGTGTCTATCTTGACAACTATAATCCTTTTACTATGCTGGTCGTAGTAGCTATTTTCTTATTCATTATTACATCTCCTTCATTTCCTCTGTCTGATACTGTGTTGATAATTATGTAGTCACCTGATCAAAAATCCGAATAGGGGACTATTTTACTTCCGGAATATTTTACCTGGAAGGAAGCCACCATCAGTACATCATTCATACAGAGAGGGTTGAATGTCCTCGGGAGTTAGTTACGGCTGTCGTTTCCCGTTGCTTTCACCAGTATCAACACAACTAAGCCATGTTGAGTATTATTACAAGACCACATCAGTCAATCATCCAGACTGCTGCCCTTACAACTTCCTAAAGGCTGCTACTTTCCTTTCGATGAATGATTAAAATCGCCGATCTAGCAAACGGCCGCGTGGTTTGACACACGTAGCTATCATCTTGCGTTCAGGAGATAGTGAGTTCGAACTCTACTGTCGACAGCCATGAAGATGGTTTTCCGCGTTTTCCCATGTTCACATCAGGCAAATGCTGGGGCTGTACTTTAATTAAGGACATGGTCGCTTCCTTCTCACTTTTATCCCTTTCCTGTACCCTAGTCGCCGTAAGAGGTATCTGTGTCGGTGCTACCTAAAGCACACTGTAAAAGAAAAGGGTACCCCGACTAGTTCGGGAATCAAACCCAGGATCCTCTGAACCGAAGGACGCTGTGGTGAGCATACAGCCAAACGAGTCGGACGCCAAAACCTCAGTTATATTGAACATTTCATAAATGTGAGGTAGCTTGTATTTGTAATACTTCACTAACAAAGCTTGTTTATTTCCTGTAATATTCTTTCTTTAAAGTAGCTAAAAAACTGTGTCATTACTTCGTCACAGTTTAAGTTCCAGATGGACACTGCTCAATTTGTATAATTTAATCATTCATACCGAATGTAATATATTTATTTTGTACAGTTTATAATATTCTGAAACGGAATACGTAACGGGAAGGAACTTGAAATATACAATGATACTGAAGTGTGTTCTAAATGGAACGCAAAGAGGACGAATAGCCTAGTGTGAAGACTCCAATACAAAACAATGATTCACCAGCTGTCGCCAGCCGGGGTTGCGGAGTATGTCTTTATTCTTTTCTTTTTTTTTTGGGGGGGGGGGCGAAGGCCCGCTCTCCCCGCGTGACCTTCGACTCAATCTACATGGCCTCCGACATGCTATTATTTCTAAGAAGAAAAATAGCAGGGAAGAGTGGGAAGTGATACAAGGAGTATCTGCCGGTTTCCGAGTTAGACTCGCTACCACGGCAAGAGTTTGTCTTGGTAGAATAGTGTTAAGGTGTGGCATTGAAGCGTCAGGGAAAAACCACATAGGCAGAAAAAGAAAGAGCCTACTTGTAAAACCTGACATTTTGTGATAGCACATGCAAGGATGTGGGCTGGAAAGGTCCAGTGGTAATGTTAGTTGAGAAGAGGTATCATGCACCAGCCATGAACCGTAGTCTCGCCGTTCCATCTGCCAGGGGATCAGTCCGTCTGGGCACTGCCGTGACTAGCGCGGGCCTTGCCGGTTGCGGAGCCATGCGTCGAGTACCACTAGGGCCCGCCGCACAGCGCCATCTCCTTGGGGTCCCTCGTACCCAGTCTCCGATCCCGGAGAATGAGGCCAAGCCCGCCGGGGCGGGGCCTCCTGGAAGGGGGGGGGGATCATGGCGCCGGGCCTCCTTCCTCTCTGCCAGCGCCATGGCCCGGTAGACGGGGCAACTGCGATGGGAGACCGGGTGGCCCCCCGCGCAGTTGGCGCACACCGGCGCCTCCTTAAGTGTTGCGCAGGCCGTGTAGTGGTGATCACCCCCACAACGGTTGCACCTCACTTGGAGCCCACATCTCTTCTGCCTGTGGCTCCACCTCAAACAGCGGAAACACTGCAAGAGCTGTTGAGGGGGACGTTTCGATCTCACCTGATTGCGGCTACCCGGTGAGGTCCTCTCTTGATTGGCTTCTCGGTCGGCTGCTGTCCTGGGAGCAGTCCCGGGTTGTGGCTGGGCGGCCCTCTCCTGGTGGGCCGGCGTCTCCTTCTTCCTCCTGGTCCGGGGACGGCGTCTTCTTCCCGGGGATCTCTTCTCGACAGGAGAAGAGGCCTCTTCCTGGTGGCCCTTCTCCCGGCCTGGTGACCACGGGGTAGCGGGTGACTCCGCTGCGTCGCTGTCTTCTTCCTCCAGCTGGCTGGTGGCGGTGGCGTCGGTCGGTGCTAACACTCGACTGCATTCCCTGTCCTGTGGGGCGCACATCGATATCTGCAGCTCGACAGTCACACTGCCTGGCTTAGCCTGGACAGCAGCCTCTGAACGCCAGGGGGCGTCCTCCGCCACTGCTGTGCTGCCATCCGCCGTCGCGAGCGCTTTCCTTGTTTGCTCCCGGGTGATAGGCCCTTCACTTCGCCCTGGCAGGTGGTCGACGTTCCTGGTTGGCGGCCTAGTTGGTTTGCGTGTACTTCGTGAAGTACCGCGGTCCAACTGGGGTCGCGCCGTCGTAGCGCTTGGGGGTGCCTCCGTCGACCTCGGTCCTCGGCTCCGTCTGGGTGGCTGCCTCCTGGTAGCCTGAGCCTCTGCCGTCCAGCTGCTCCCTGTGTCCTGGTAGCCGGACGACCTGGTGACGCCAGCTTCTCGTAGACCCAGAAGCGGTCTGCGTCTTTGGGGTGGATGACTACCGCCTAACCAGTCATCACTTCGCCGATGGTCTCGATGATCGACTCCCCGATGAAATCCGCGATCGCCGTAAGGAGATCGATTATGATGATCGTCTCCTGGTAGTCGTCCATCCCCAACGGTTGTACACCAACAGCGTCGGGAGTCTGTAGTCGGGGGCGCACAGTGCGTAATTTCAGGAATCTAGCCGGCCAAAAATCATATATCGGAAACTAATGGACCGATTTACATTAAACTTAGTATGTAACTGCTATTATTGGAGATAGGTGTGTGGTCAATCAAGTACAAAGAACAAATTACTACGCCAGGAATAAAATTAGTAATCTTTTGTAATTTTGATCATTTTTCGTTATAGCTTTAAGAAATTAAATAGATGTTAATAGTGGGACATGCTCTTTAGAATGTTTAAAAACAGATATAGGAATACATGTACTTAGTCATTAGATGCAGTTACACCAGAATCGCTAACTCCACTGTATCTCCTTCGGCAGAACCACATCCGGGAGACTCAGATAGTAAGTTGAGCACTTCTCGTGAAAGCGGAATCAACTTTCTCCTCCCTGATTTCCTTAATCTGGTAACGTAAGGGTCCGATGATATAAGCAGCCTATGGAAAAGGTCAGTATTTGTGTTCTCTCTGGAAGGTTTCCTGTTAATTTTATTCCTGGTCTCCTGGGCTTCCACGGAGAGTTGTCCAATAGGTATAATACAGTGCCTAATTACCTCCTCTCCATGAACCAAGAGTTTGTGCAAAGTTGCAGGCATGTAGTACGACTTGTATTTTTGTAAGTACAATTGTATAGTTTCCTTTTGCGTACATTCCAAATGTCACTTTATCAATGGCATACCCACACGAAAGAGTTTCTAAGATGACACGTAGATGGTTTATTAAATTCAGATCTACTCCAGTAATATACGCAGAAGTGGAAGCCTCTCTGAAGAATCTTCTACCGGGCGAGTTGGCCGTGCGCGTAGAGGCGCGCGGCTGTGAGCTTGAATCCGGGAGATAGTAGGTTCGAATCCCACTATCGGCAGCCCTGAAGATGGATTTCCGTGGTTTCCCATTTTCACACCAGACAAATGCTGGGGCTGTACCTTAATTAAGGCCACGGCCGCTTCCTTCCAACTCCTAGGCCTTTCCTATCCCATCGTCGCCATAAGACCTATCTGTGTCGGTGCGACGTAAAGCCCCTAGCAAAAAAAAAAAAAAAAAGAATCTTCTAGCGGTTTCCATCATTGGTATTGCCAGCACTTTGCTTCGGATATCAATCAACAGACCCGTTTCCTCCCTGAACCGAACCTGTAAATTCTTCTTTCTTCAATCAGTTTCTTCTCCTCGGCATTTCTTATTTGCCACTTTCTTACGTCAAGTCTGTACGCTATATGTAAAAGACATTCGAAACATCGAATCTATGCATTAAGTGGTCATAACCCAAACTTAAGCATTGTTGGGTTAATTACTCTTTCAGTCACTTCAGGAATATTATTCATCCCTTGGGGGGACGCGCCACATATACAGGGTGAAGCGTAATTCGCGCACTCGGGCGTCGCAGCGCGACTCCTCACATGCCAGCAATAAGAAAATGTCTCTTACAAAATTTCATCTTGCGAGTATATCCGGCAGAAAAACGACGTTGGAGAGTAGCAATCTGGCAACACTGTAACCACATGTAGGGTAACTATCTCTGTCAGCATAAGGCAGTCGTACTGTACAGTTGGTGCAATGAATAGAGTTTTGGGTTAGCATGCAGGAGGTCGAGTGGTCGATCCTGGGTTGAGGCGTATGTTTTTTATTTCGTAAATGTAGTCCAGGTGGTATGGAATCTGGTAACTTAATCGTCAACAGCGATTGCAGTGGGTCCTCTAGAAACCATTTGCACTTACATACTACGATCCTAGAAATGGACGAACAATCGTTTTCATTGGTCAGCTTTGAAAGACGCCCTTTCCACGTCGTGGGCGTGAATTTATTCGCACCACTTCATCTACTAGATGTGAAACCTGTTTTCTTTGTACCCTCCTCCAGTTCTCCCATAAATTAGTACCAACTATTATTCTTGCCTCGTTCAGGTCCATTACATTTCGTTAGGGCCTTACGTTACCAGTAGGCCTAGCAGCGTGCTTTGCGAATAATGTCCAAACTCGGTTACAATTTGTATGTGTTATCACCATGGTCCCAATAATTCTGCCTTTCAACATTGCGTCTGGTAATCGCATGCTGTTTAGTACGTATCTCAATGCATCATCATAATCATCATCATCATCTGTTTACCCTCCAGGTTCGGTTTTTCCCTCGGACTTAGCGAGGGATCCCACCTCTACCGCCTCAAGGGCAGTGTCCTGGAGCTTCAGACTCTTGGTCGGGGGATACAACTGGGGAGTATGACCAGTATCTCGCCCAGGTGGCCTCACCAGCTATGCTGAACAGGGGCCTTGTGGAGGGATGGGAAGATTGGAAGGGATAGGCAAGGAAGAGGGAAAGAAGCGGCCGTGGTTAGGTACCATCCCGGCATTCGCCTGGAGGAGAAGTGGGAAACCACGGAAAGCCACTTCCAGGATGGCTGAGGTGGGAATCGAACCCACCTCTACTCAGTTGACCTCCCGAGGCTGAGTGGACCCCGTTCCAGCCCTCGTACCACTTTTCAAATTTCGTGGCAGAGCCGGGAATCGAACCCGGGCCTCCGGGGGTGGCAGCTAATCACATTAACCACTACACCACAGAGGCGGACATCTCAATGCATTATTATTATTATTATTATTATTATTATGTTGTAAATGTAGGATACATGTGACCTCAGAAACGGTGTCTTACTGTATTACAGTAGGTAATGTCAGATGGAAATTAGCAAATAAAAAATGCGCCTCAACCCAGGATCGAACCATAGACCTCTGTATGCCAACCAAAACCTGTACCCACTGCACCAACTGTGCAGCTCGACATGAATATGCTGCCAGCGGTAGTTACCGTGCACATGGTTACAGTGTTGCCAGATTGCTACTCTTTAACGTCCGATTTTTAACGGATATACTCATATACTCGCAAGACGAAATTTTGTAAGAGACATCTTTTTATTGCTGGCATGTGAGGAGTCACGCTGCGACGCCCGAGTGCGCGAATTACGCTTCACTCTGTATAGCACCTTTGGGAAGACTGATAGGAAGACAATGCACAGCAGACTTTTCCATCCAGCACAGTGAAGTGTAGCTCATGTTCAACCGCTCTGTGATCCGCTGGCACCTCACTTCTGTAGTGAAGTCATCTACAGTATTTATTTATTGCGTGTGTATTTTAGGCTTTAAATCAGAGCGTAATTGTATTGTGTTGAGTGAGAGTTATGCCATAAGCCTACGTGTACGATTTCTTTCTTTAACATTAATACTGTGATCTTTTATAGTCATCTGCAGTATTTGTTTATTGCGTCTTTTTTCTAGCTTTTATTGTCTGGATACATTTATTAAATGCAATTACATCCCCATTCCTCGAGGCCATAAAATTATTTGTTTATTTTCTCCCTGAATTTGCCTTATATTTCAGTGCTGAGGTTTCTTATGTGCCGTAGTTTTCCTCTGATTCTGTACAAACCAAAAGTGGCCCCTGTAAACCTCGCGTCCCCTTTAGTTCATAAAAATAATTTTTAGCTTAGTTTCTTCAGCTTTTTGTCTTGAACTTAAATACTGAATTTCACAAATTTACATGCTGCCGTTTTCCCGTGATGGCGTTGAGAAAAGCCGTTCTATAAGGCAACCCTGTTGTCATAAGAGCAATACTGTTTTCTTAACATGGAATGAGCTATAGTACTGGCAGGCTCATTCTGACATTGCTGTGATTCACGTCCTTCTGCAAGGCTGATTCTCTGGTCGAACCAAATTTTATTGTACTTCAGCAATTTGTCCCTTTTTCTACTATATTTTGCCCAGCGTGATCGAATTTTAGCACACAAAATACTGACAGACTTCCTTATTGACTTGGATATATCGTCGGAACAATCCTCAAAGCCTATATGTTCAATTACAACATTCGCAATATCATCGTTCCGCTTATATTCCCTGCTGTTCCTCAACAGCTCGAAAACCGACTTCCGGGTTAGAGTACATGGCACCGGGCGAGTTGGCCGTGAGCGTAGAGGCGCGCGGCTGTGAGCTTGCATCCGGGAGATAGTAGGTTCGAATCCCACTATCGGCAGCCCTGAAAATGGTTTTCCGTGGTTTCCCATTTTCACACCAGGCAAATGCTGGGGCTGTACCTTAATTAAGGCCACGGCCGCTTCCTTCCAACTCCTAGGCCTTTCCTATCCCATCGTCGCCATAAGACCTACCTGTGTCGGTGCGACGTAAAGCCCATAGAAAAAAAAAAGAGTACATGGCTTCTGAAAAAAATTAATTACTCTCATGGTCGCGCCTGGTCGCAGCAAAAAGTCACAGTTTTCTATTCATTAAAGTATAGATAACTCCTCCAAATACTTTCATTGCGGAAATCAAAGGCAATCCATTTTGAAAGTCAGCTCAAATTTGTATAATTAAATAGCTCTTGGACACCCTTGTACCTGAATTTTAAGTGCATATTCCGGGCAAAAATATAGTAATTTTCAGAAAATGCTACATACTATATAAAATACACACCTTCATCTAATGTAATCACATTGCAAGCCAAATAAATATTTTGTTCTGACGTCCTTACTGAGCCTTCACATAATAATAACTGCGCGCTCGCCTCGCCAGAATATGATGCCCTAACGGAGGAGAGCCACTTTAGGCCTTCGGTGAGATTAGATAATCAGACAGCGCGACTTTTCAATACTTCATTACTGTACCCAAGAGTCTTATAAACACGACGCACAGAAAATGCACACCAAAGACAAGAGTTGAAAATCTTATTTTTGGCCGGCTGGATGATAGAAAATTACCCACTGTGGGGCGGCTACCATCATGAGCGCCGCTTGTAGTTTCACTATGGCTCCCCTGCAGTCGTAGCCGGCGGGTCTCACTGGAACGGATAGCTTCTCCATGCTGGTCCTCCTGAAAGAGAAAGGGAGCACTGAAAAGAGCTCAGCTCTGACAAAAGCTCTTTCGGAAGTGTACTAATAAGTATAGCTGCCTGACTAGCAATTAGAAAGTACAGATCGCCTGGCGAGAAGAGGGACAGTAGAGCGAGAGGCACGCACATCCTTCCGCTGCGACAGTCAAGCTCGTCCTCGGAGTATGTCTTGGCGACCGGCATATACCAGGTGGTTCTCGAACGCCGTACTTTCTACTTATAAATGCCCCGCATGCACAAATGATGAATGGGATGTCTACCAACTGATTTTCACAGGGGAACTACTGCCAGCGGGCAGGTTACGTCAGAACATGAAGAGATAAGAAACGGAGTGTCGCTCGCAGCATGTTACTCAGCGCTACCGCTCTAATCCAGCCCTTGCATTAGTAAACATCGTTTTGACCGCATAGTTCTAGGCTGGTGTATGGTACAGCCGCACTATATTTGCTGTCTGCATATCGGCAATGGCTAATGTGATCAGACATTATTTTAAGCTTGACAACCTGGTCAGAGTACAATATAAGCTCCAAACAGACGTATACCTTCTACACACGTACTTCACCGAACAGTATTAGTTTTTGTTTCATACAAGCAACTCTTCTATCGAGTGGAATGTCTACACGTGTATAAATTAATAAGTTATTAGATTTCATTTACTTCATCTTTGGCGTGTCTACAAACAGTAGAGGCGGTTAGGGGATGGGGTGAGGAGGGACAGTCGCTCCCACCTCCACTTTGTAGAGTAAATATTACATTTTATTCCACTTTAGCCAGCTGGAACTAGGAAATATTTTTAAAAAGCTATTTGTACAAGCCTTGTTGTCTTATATGCTAAATCTTTCCTTTATAGAGTAGCGCTACGGCAAGTAGTGGAGACTTTGCATGTGCTGTGAGGAAGGGTAGTAGGAGTACATATTTTTTTTGCCGAGGTCGTGGCCACTAAGTTATAATTCACCCGTTTGCCGCGCGCATTCGTCAGTCTGGCAGTCTCTTTATTGTCTGTTAGTTTCTTAGTGTGTATTCAGATACTAAATGATTTTTAATTGCATAATCATGCCGTACATCTATGTAATTGTACAGGGTGAGCTAGCCGTGGGGTTACGGGCGCGCAGCTGTCAGCTTGCACTCGGGAGACAGTGGTTTAGAATCCCACTGTCGACACCCCTGAAGATGGTTTTCCGTGGTTTCCCATTTTCATACCAGGCACATGCTGAGGCTGTACCTTAATTAAGGCCACGGCCGCTTCCTTCCCATAAGTTCTATCTGTGTCGGTGCGACGTAAAGTCAATTGTAAAAATTGTAAAATTGTAAAAAAAGATATATTTAATTGTAATTTCAACGCGAGAGAATACCAACTGTACTTTCACCGGACTAAATTATTTCGTTTGTATTATGTTATTTTATATGTAAATGTAATTAATCTGCCCCGTGGATTATTCGTAATAATAGTTTTTTTCGAGATTTTGATAACATTTTCATCAGGTCTCACAAACATACTAGGGGGCATTCACTTAATAAATAACATAACACGAAGAAATAATTTAGGTACGTTGGTATTAGCTCCCGTTGAAATACGATTACAAGTGAATTTTTTTTTTTCAATTTGTTTTACGTCGGACCGACATGGCGACGATGAGACAGGAAGGGCTACGCGTGGAAAGGAAGCGACTGTGGCCTTAAATAAGGTACAGCCCCAGCACTTGCCTGGTGTGAAAATGGGAAACCACGGAAAACCATAGGGCTGCTGACAGTGGGATTCGAAACTGCTATCTCCCGAGTGCAAGCTCAGAGCTGCGCGCCCGTAACCCCACGGCCACCTCGGCCGGTATAATTAAATAGAAGTACGGCATGATTATGCAATTAAAACTCATTTAGTATTTGAATACTCACTAAGAAACGAGCAGATACTAAAGAGACTGCCAGACTGATGAATGCGCGCAGCAAGTGGGTGAATTATAACTCAGTGGCCACGACCTCGGCAAAAATAATATGTACCCCTACTAGCCTTTCTCACAGCACATGCAAAGTCTCCACTACTTGCCGTAGTTCTATACAAATTGGTTAGCGGCGACGAACAGTATTTTGTGCATATTTCCGTCAATAATTAAAGAAAATAAACGAAAATAAACTCCAGAGATAGCAGGAGAGTACTGCCAGGAGTGTGCCTGTTCCGGAAATATTGACCCAGATGATCCGGGATCATGTGACTCTGTGACTGGAGAATGCTTGCAATGCGTGAACAACACTTTTGGAGAGGCCTGCAGCCTTTGTGCCCCGGGCTATTACGGTGATGCCATCAACCAGAAGAACTGTCAGAGTAAGTATATGATAAAGTGCATGTTACCTGTGTATTCTTTGTTGGTCTAGCTATCAATATTAGAGCTACTTGTGTGCCAGCAATGGTATTCATACATTAACATGTGAGAGAAAGGACTCTTAAAAGAATGGTATATAGGTATTCCATTCTTCTTAATGTAGTCTTTTTCTCTGAACAGATTAATATGATGCCAGAAAACAAAGGAATTTTACTTTTCCTGTTTGGCTCCCATAGTATTGCTATGTCATTATATACAGTATCACTGAACTTAAATACCATACCTAGTTTTAAGAAGTTCTGTGAAGTCATTTTCCCATGTTATCATAACAAATAAGTGGACAAGAAACAAACTAAAATTGAATTGAACCTACTAATGAATTTTGTATACCTAATGTGACATAAAAACAAAGATTAAAGCAAAAATTAGAAGTGTACAATGAGAATTATAATTTTATTTATAGTATTTTCCTAGGCCTCCTCTGCGAACCATGTGACCTTGCCGCGGTGGGGAGGCTTGCGTGTCCCAATGATGCAGATAGCCGAGCCGCAGGTGCAACCATATCGGATGGGTATCTGTTGAGAGACCAGACTAACGAATGGTTCATCGAAAGGGGGGTAGCAGCCTTTCGGTTGTTGCAATGGCGGCAGTCTAGATGATTGACTGATACGGCCTTGTAATAATACTCAACATGGCTTAGCTGTGTTGATACTGCTACACGGCTGAAAGCAACGGGAAACTACAGCCGTAACCACCTCCCGAGGACATGCAGCTCTCTCTGTATGAAAGATGTACTGATGATGGCTTCCTCCCGGGTAAAATATTCCGGAGGTAAACTAGTCCCCCATTCGGATCTCCGGGTGGGGACTACACGAGAGGGGGCGATCATCAGGAAGATGGATACTGACATTCTGCGAGTAGGAGCGTGGAATGTTAGGAGTTTGAATCGTTGTGGTAGGTTAGAGAATCTGAAAAGGGAGATGGATAGGCTAAAGTTAGATGTAGTTGGTATAAGTGAAGTACGTTGGCAGGAAGAACAGGATTTTTGGTCAGGCGACTACCGAATTATCAACACGAAATCAAACAGGGGTAATGCAGGAGTTGGAATAATAATGAATAAGAAAATAGGGCAGCGGATAAGCTACTACGACCAGCATAGTGAAAGAATTATTGTCGCCAAGATAGACACCAAACCAATGCCCACCACAATAGTGCAGGTCTATATGCCTACTAGTTCAGCGGATGATGAAGAAATTGAAAGAATATATGAGGAGATAGAAGATTTAATACAATATGTCAAAGGTGACGAGAATCTAATTGTGATGGGAGACTGGAACGCAGTGGTAGGCCAAGGAAGAGAAGGTAGCACAGTAGGAGAATTTGGATTGGGACAAAGGAACGAAAGAGGAAGTCGGCTGGTTGAATTCTGCACTGACCATAATTTAGTCCTCGCCAATACTTGGTTCAAACACCACAAACGACGGCTGTATACGTGGACGAGACCTGGAGACACTGGAAGGTATCAAATAGACTTCATTATGATTAGGCAGAGATTCAGAAACCAGGTGTTGGATTGCAAAACTTTCCCAGGAGCAGACGTGGACTCTGACCACAACTTGTTGGTCATGAAATGCCATCTGAAGTTGAAGAAATTAAAGAAAGGAAAGAATGCAAAAAGATGGGATCTAGACAAGTTGAAAGAAAAGAGTGTGATGGATCGTTTCAAGGAACATGTTGCACAAGGACTAAATGAAAAGGCCGAAAGAAACACAGTAGAGGAAGAGTGGAGAGTCATGAAAAATGAAGTCAGTAGGGCTGCTGAAGAAATGTTAGGAAGGAAGAAAAGATCAACTAAGAATCAGTGGATAACTCAGGAGATACTAGACCTGATTGATGAACGACGAAAATACAAGAATGCTAGAAATGAAGAGGGCAGAAAAGAATACAGGCGATTAAAGAATCAAGTGGATAGAAAGTGCAAGGTAGCTAAGGAAGAATGGCTGAAGGAGAAGTGCAAGGATGTCGAAGGCTGTATGGTCCTGGGAAAGGTAGATGCTGCATACAGGAAAATCAAGGAAACCTTTGGAGAAAGGAAATCTAGGTGCATGAATATTAAGAGCTCAGATGGAAAGCCACTTCTAGGGAAAGAAGACAAAGCAGAAAGATGGCAGGAGCATATCCAACAGTTGTATCAAGGTAACGATGTAGATAATTTCGTTCTGGAACATGAAGAGGCTGTTGATGCTGATGAAATGGGAGACCCAATTTTGAGGTCAGAGTTTGACAGAGCTGTGAGTGACCTAAATAGGAACAAGGTACCTGGAATTGATGATATTCCCTCTGAATTACTGACTGCCTTAGGAGAAACCAGCATGGTAAGGTTATTTCATTTAGTGTGCAAGATGTATGAGACAGGAGAAGTCCCATCCGATTTTCGGCAGAATGTTGTTATACCTATTCCCAAGAAAGCCGGTGCTGACAGGTGTGAAAACTACCGCACTATTAGTTTAGTATCTCATGCCTGCAAAATTTTAACACGTATTATTTACAGAAGAATGGAAAAACAAGTTGAAGCTGAGTTGGGGGAAGATCAATTTGGCTTCAGAAGAAATTTAGGAACACGTGAAGCAATCCTGACTTTACGTCTGATCTTAGAGGATCGAATCAAGAAGGACAAGCCCACGTACATGGCATTCGTAGATCTAGAAAAGGCATTCGATAATGTTGATTGGACCAGGCTATTTATGATTCTGAAGATGATAGGGATCAGATACCGAGAACGAAGAATTATCTACAACCTGTATAAAAATCAGTCTGCAGTGATAAGAATCGAGGGCTTTGAAAAAGAAGCAGCAATCCAGAAAGGAGTGAGGCAAGGCTGCAGTTTGTCCCCTCTCCTTTTCAATGTTTACATAGAACAGGCAGTAAAGGAAATCAAAGAGAAATTTGGAAAGGGAATCACAGTCCAAGGAGAGGAAATCAAAACCTTGAGATTTGCCGATGATATTGTTATTTTATCTGAGACTGCAGAAGATCTCGAGAAGTTGCTGAATGGTATGGATGAAGTCTTAGGTAAGGAGTACAAGATGAAAATAAATAAGTCCAAAACAAAAGTAATGGAGTGCAGTCGAACGAAGGCAGGTGATATAGGAAATATTAGATTAGGAAACGAAGTCTTAAAGGAAGTAAATGAATATTGTTACTTGGGTAGTAAAATAACCAACGATGGCAGAAGTAAGGAGGACATAAAATGCAGACTAGCACAAGCAAGGAAGAGCTTTCTTAAGAAAAGAAATTTGCTCACTTCAAACATTGATATCGGAATTAGAAAGATGTTTTTGAAGACTTTTGTGTGGAGCGTGGCATTGTATGGAAGTGAAACATGGACGATAACTAGCTCAGAAAGAAAGAGAATAGAAGCTTTTGAAATGTGGTGTTATAGAAGAATGCTGAAGGTGAGATGGATAGATCGAATCACGAATGAAGAGATACTGAATCGAATTGGTGAGAGGAGATCGATTTGGCTAAATTTGACGAGAAGAAGAGATAGAATGATAGGACACATCTTAAGACACCCAGGACTTGTTCAGTTGGTTTTTGAAGGAAGTGTAGGTGGCAAGAACGGTAGGGGTAGACCAAGGTATGAATATGACAAACAGATTAGAGCAGATGTAGGATGCAATAGTTACGTAGAAATGAAAAGGTTAGCACAGGATAGGGTGGCATGGAGGGCTGCATCAAACCAGTCTGTGGACTGATGACTCAGACAACAACAACAAACGAAGGAATTAGCAGATAACAAGGTTTGTACAAAAAAGCATTTTTAAAAACAATTCCTAGTTCCAGCTGGCTAAAGTGGAATAAAAATGTAATATTTACTCCACAAAGTGGAGTGGGGGGCGACTGTCCCTCCTCGCCCCAGCCCCTAATCACCGCTACTGTTTTTAGACACGCCAAAGATGCAGAAAAGGAAATCTAATAACTTATTAATTTATACACGTGTAGACATTCCACTCGATGGAAGCGTTGCTTGTATGAAGCAAAAACTAATACTGTTGGGTGAAGTACGTGCATAGAAGGCATACGTATGTTTGGAGCTTCTGTTGCATTCCGACCAAATTGCCCAGACTAAAATAATGTCTCTGTATTCGTCGCTGCTGATCACACTAGCCATTGCTGATATGCAGACAGCAAATATAGTGCGGCTGTACCATACACCAGCCTAGAACTGTGCGGTCGAAAACAATGTTTACTAATGCAAGGGGTGATTGATAGATAGATAAGGAACGGGTGAGTTCTGCCTTCGCAGGGCTCCACACGTAGGTCTGAGAAGACCCTTTGTGTCCCTTAACCCTGACAGTAACACGTCTATAAATATCGCTTTAGTTACACCACACGTTTCGAAGACGTGTCACTCAAAGCCTATTATTTAAAGTTACATTAAAGTTACCAGATGGAATGAACAAGGAATAGAGGTGGTGGAGGGGATAACTCTCCCCTCCTTAAGAGGAATAGATGGCATTCATTCGCACAACACGTCAGAAAAACGTATGGTGTTACTGTCAGGGTTAAACGGGTTTGCCTAGTCTAGCCCTAGTGCTCCTATAAAGGATACCAGTGTCCGGATGTAGGCATTTCTGATGTCTTCCAGGCTCACAAAATGTGAGCCAAGATATCGATGTCTAGTGCTTGCAAGAGCCTCGCACTGACACAACACATGCGCGGAAGTCTCTTCCTCCCTACCGCATCTTCTACACATCGGATCCTGACTGATTTTCATGATATGTAGGTGTCTCTGTAAGGTATTGTGGCCTGTTAACAGTCCAACTACCATTCGCGTTCTGGTCCTATTCAAATTTATCAGGACCTTTTTATAACTTTGGCTAGGCCCTTTGATAAGTTCACGTGCCTGCCTTGCTATGGTTAACCTCTTCCAAATGTCTAGGTGAGACTGGTTCGTCCACTGGGATATTACCAGTTTCACACTTCGGAGTGACACTCCTAGGAAGGGCTCTGGTCCTATGAAAGAACCTTTTGAGCCTTGTTTCGCTAGTTTGTCATCTTCTTCATTTCCACTGATACATGTGTGCCCAGGGACCCATAATAGGGTAACTGAGCTAAGTTCACACAGTTGATCTAACATCCTTTGGCACTCCCATACCATTTTTGATGTTGCTCTGATTGCGCATAGTGCTTTTAACGCTGCCTGGCTATAACTGCAAATGGTGATGCATCTTCTATGTCCAGGCATGTTCCATATATATACAGCACAGGCCAGTATTTCATATACTTCGGCCTGGAAAACAGTAGCATATTTACCCATGGGAAGGGAGAGCCTTGTCTTAGGCCCCCAGACTCCGGCGCCTGTGCTCGTCTCTGTCCGCGAGCCATCTGTGTACCATGTACAGCCCCCAGACCTAAGTCGGGCCCCAGCATCCGCGGCCCACTCCTCCCTTGTGGGTATCACCACTGTGAACTTATAATTCAGATTAAAACTAGGCTTTATCAGGTCCCTGATCATCATTGTCGTAGGGGAGGTCTGGTGAAGCCTTGTAAGAATAGAAGCATGACCTCTATTCGGATTCTTGAAGGACCATCCTCCAAGTGACCAGAGGCGGTAAGCACTCATTCCGCTGTTTCCTTAACATATAAATGTAAGGGGGGAAGACCTAGGATGGCCTCCATTGCACATAATGGTGTAGTATCCAGTGCCCCTGTTATTCCTAGACACGCAAGTCTTTGGACGCTGTTTAACTTGGTGGTCACAGTTTTACTCTCCGAACCTCGCCACCAGACTAAAGAAGCGAAGGTGATCGTGGGCCGTACAATAGAAATATAGAGCCACTGGACCACCTTAGGTCCTAGGCCCCAAGTCTTTCCGACGGCCTTGCGACAGGCCCACATAATCTTGCGAGCCTTATCCACCTTATGATCTATATGTTTCTGCCAACTCAGTCTTGCCTCAAGGATTACCCCTAGGTACTTAACTGAGGTTGTCTTAACAAATTTTTTCCCAAATACGAAAGGCTCCGACAGTCCGTCTAGCCTCCTCCTCCTGGTAAATACCACGAGCTCCGTCTTGTCGGGATTAACCGATAAGTCCGTGTTATGGCACCATCTTTGTACCCTACGTAGAGAGCTCTGTACGAGCTCTGAAACCGTACTGGGGAAATTTCCCACCGCCATCAGGCTAATGTCATCTGCATAGAATTGGGCGTAAATTCCTCCAACATTTAACCTGGTAAGTAGTTCATCCACTACCAGACACCATAATGTTGGTGATAGTACTCCTCCCTGTGGATACCCCCTGTCTATATTAGCTCTCAACATTACAGCGTTGAGAGTAAACAGAACTTGACGGCCCTGCAGTGAGGCCATAATCCATTTTATGAGCATCCTGTTCACACCTCTTCTCCCTAGACTAAGTTCTATGGAGCCCAAAGACGTGTAGTTAAAGGCCCCTTCTATATCTAGGAACGCCACCATAGCAAGTTGTTGCTGATCCAAGGCGCTCTCCAGCCTAGAAACAAGCTGGTGTAGTGCCGTCTCAACCGACTTCCCTGGTTGGTATGCATGTTGATGAGGATACAGGGGACAGTCCCTTAATACTTTCTCCCTGATGTGGCTATCCACCAGTATTTCCAAAGTATTAAGAAGAAAAGACGTTAGACTAATGGGTCTATAATCCTTAGGTCTGCCCGACTCGTTGGCTGAATGGTCAGCGTACTGGCCTTCGGTTCAGAGGGTCCCGGGTTCGATTCCCGGCCGGGTCGAGGATTTTAACCTTTAACTCCAATGGCTCGGGGGGTGTGTGTTTGTGCTGTCCCCAACATCCCTGCAACTCACATACCACACACAACATTATCCTCCACCACAATAACACGCAGTTACTTACACATGGCAGGTGCCGCCCACCCTCATCAGAGGGTCTGCCTTGCAAGGGCTGCACTCGGTTAGAAATAGCCACACGAAATTATATTATTATCCTTAGGTCTAGTATATGAAGACATTCCGGGTTTAGGTATATACACTACCTTCGCCTGACGCCACAAGGAGTACACGTACCCCATAGTGAGACAGGCTCTAAACATTCTGACCAGGTATGGTATAAGGACTGCGCCCGCCTCCTGAAGAAGTGCTGGGAAGATCCCGTCCATTCCTGGGCTTTTATAAAAGATTCTAATGCTCACTTCACCCTTCTTGGTGTAACAATCTCTGCAACTTCCTTCCAACCACTTCTATCGGGTCTGAAGGATCCGCTCGATTCTACTTCACTATTCGTGACTACTGAACCTGGAAAGTGGGCATCAAGCAATAAGCTCAGGGTCTCCCCCACTGTGGATGTATATCCACCCGAAGGTGACTCCAATGAGCCCAGCCTTGCCCTTCCATCCAAGGTTAGAATTTTATGAAGCCTTGCCGCTTCATGTTGACTCTCGATGGAGTGACAAAACTGTCTCCAAGATTTCTTAGAAGCCTTTTTGACTTCTGACTTGTACTTTCTTTGTGATTCTTTATAAGAATCTAAACTTTCTTGATCTTGAAGTTCCCTGTATTTATTCCAGAACCTTCGTGTGTTTCTCCTCAGGTGTTCAAGATAACTGTTCCACTGCAAGCTTCCTGTTACTCTTTTTGCCTTAACAACTGGACAGTTTAATTCATAAGAGGTAACTAGTGTCTGTATGAGAAAGCTCACACTGAGCTCCAGCTCCTTGTTCTTAATTATATTTGAGGGTCCTCCTTCCAGTCCCCTCCTCACGTCCTCCCTAAAAGACGTCTAATTGGTTCGTCTAGGGTTTCTGTAAGATGGGATCTCGAAAGAGCCCTCTATGTGAAACATAATGTGTCTATGATCTGACCAGGAAGGTTCCAAAGAAACCTTCCAGTCTTTAAATTCCTGTATGATTCCCATGGAACCCAGGGTAAGATCTATGATCCCTTCACTCCTGTTATTGATGAAGGTAGGGGTATCACCTATGTTCATGATCTCAAGATCAGTTGTACATAGAAATTCTATGAAATTCTCCCCCCTTCGGTTTGTGTATTTACTTCCCCAAATGCCGTGATGAGCATTGGCGTCACATCCTGCTATGAGGTTAAGTCCTTGTTTCCTACAATATATCACCAGTCTCTTGAACTCCTCCGGCGGGGGTGGAGATTCAGAGTCTCCTGGGAAATATGCAGAACAGACAACCAGGTCTCTTGGCTGTCCGCCCTCTTCATATCTCACTAGAACTGCTACAAGGTCTCTAGTAATGAGGCCCGGTATAGCCCAAGCGTTATGATCCCTAACTAGTATGCATGCTCTAGGCTTCTACTCCGCTACTCCACTGAATAGAGTGAAGCCTGCACATTTTAGTCCCGTGATATGCCCCTGTCTAAGCCAGGGTTCTTGTATCAGAGCGACCAAAAACCTACCTTTCTGGATACTTCTTATAAGTGCCCTAGAAGCCGCTATACAATGTTGTATGTTTGCTTGTATGAAAGTAATCATTCCTTACTTTCATGCAATACTTTACCTTATGCGGTCTCCGGAACGTGCAGCTCCGTCTCCCGCGATGAATCTTGAAGCTTGGATGGCCCCGGCTCCTGATCAGGCTCCCGCTCAGGCTCCCGCTCTTCGCCCCTGCTAGTCTCAGTGTTGTCTTTGGTAGGGTTGGTCCTCTGCTTGTCGCGTTTACCCTCCACCAAGGTGAAGGTAGCAACATGCACCCCGCAGAAGATCTTCTTCCCCACCACTTTTTTCCACATCTCTGGAGTCCATGCTGACCACAAGGCGGACACCTCTCTTCTCCTCCTTGCGGTCGTAGATTCTCCAGCTGTTGGGATTTTGGCCGTGGTTCTGGCGTGCCATTCTTCCCAAAAGAGCGTTGTTGTCCTTTGGTTGTCCTGGCATGAGAGACCATGACTCTCTTATAGGAAGGAGTTTATCCATGCCCACAATTGTGAGCCCGACTCCTTCCCATGGTTGCATATCTGTAACAAGACTAGAAAGCCATGCTAAAGTCTCGTCATTCTCTGCGATAATGATGGCCGCACCTCTCGACAGATAGCAGTCCAGGAACTGAGGCTTAATGGGCCCCTGCTCCGGAAGCTCATCTATCAGATTAGTGATAGCCGCCTCCACAGACTCCACCTGTTTTTCAGTTAGCTGCTGGTCAGGATATCCTACAGGCACTATGGCCACTCTGATCCCAGCTTTAGCTATCCTGGCATACTCCACCTTGGGTCTTTTGTGGGATTGCAGATCTTCTTCTGGGGTTGCCCCCGACAGGAGTCGTTTTCCCACTGGCGTTTTGGTGGGTGGAGTCCTCTGTGCCCTAGAAGCAGAGCCCTTTTCAGGGTCCCGCCTCTTGTGCCCATTGGATCCCACCGCAGTCGTCGCTGTCGTGGCAGTAGAAGGCCTCTCAGCTCCAGGAGTTAGGCCCTCTTTGGCCTGTTCCCGGGCCTTTAAAGCCTTCTTGTACCTCCTCTTCTCAGCACCGGAGCGCTGTTTCTTCTTCTTCTTCTGGACTAGAAGATTGCCCACCTCTAGAGTGAGCTCTCTTACTGTCGAGGTCGTACTATCCGAGGGTATCTCCGAAGAGTCCCCATTGGTTATTGCCGAGCTGGTGTCTCTCTCGGAGGCCCCAGAGGAGCTCTCCGGTTTTTGAGTGGCTACGGTACTCATGTAGGTCCCACGAGTAGCTAGGGAAATATAATGTCCGCCCAGGCAGAGCCCCGCATACCCGGGTAAGGCTACTTACTTCGAGAGGGCGCCAAGTATCTCGAAGGCTCCGTTCAAGACACATCTCCCATGTGCCATGCACCCCGTCAGCACGGGTCGCGTTACACTTTAGGGTTGGGTGGTGCTTTAGCTTCCTCCTTCTTGTATACCAAATAGTTGCAAGAAAGGAGCTACTAGTCCCCCTCACCACGCAGAGGATCTTCAATTGAAGAGGGCAACCGAGGTTAACCCCCTACAATTGTAGAAGCACACACGAAGGGGTGCAGGGGGTGCATTAGACCGCTAGCGGTGAGTAACATGCTGCGAGCAACACTCCGTTTCTTATCTCTTCATATTCTGACGTAACCTGCCCGATGGCAGTAGTTCCCTTGTGCAAATCAGTTGGTGGACACCCCATTCATCATTTGTGCATGCGGGGCATTTATAAGTAGAAAGTACGGCGTTCGAGACCCACCTGGTATATATAGAGAGAGGGCGAGTCAGCTACTGCAAGGTTGGTCGCCGGGCGCCCGGGCTTCTTTAGCTCGGCTACAGAGCTGTGTTGTCAACTTCTAAGTACAAATTCCCCCAGATCACTTTTAAAATCCCTCTAAATGAGACAATAACCCCCAAATAATAATAATAATAATAATAATAATAATAATAATAATAATAATAATAATAATAATAATAATAGCATTGTCATTATTCACATAAGGAATAAATCACTCCACAGAATTATTAATACGTCACAGATATTGCCTTCCTTTGTTAGCACACCGTGCAAATAGCCTTACAACTACATGAACTTCACAGTCACAGTGAAAACTGCATCCAGACTGCTAAGTTCACGTAGTGCGGGCATTTTCCTCCTACATGACGTTGACAACTAATGACGTTTACTTTACAAGTGGAGCAGTTAACTATGTGCGAGACCAGAAGTGCGTGATTCCCCTTAACATCTACCAAAAAGAGCAAATGCTCCTGCGTTTACTGAGGGGAAGGAAGGACAGAGAGAGATGGCAAGAGATTTGCAATGCATGTCTCCAATGTTTTGATGTATCGGTAGATTGTAATTCTTATTAATTAAAAATATCAGTAGATGTTATATAAATACACCTATCCGCTGGTAGTCAATAAAAAAGGTAAAGAATAAGGCGAAAGCTGCGTTCATAAAAGAGACGAGAAGAGGGAATCCCAAGGCACGTGCTGAGGTCGTACGTTAAGAGTTGCTAGAAAAGAAAATCATGACGTTGCATGGTTAATTGCAGTGCCTGAGACAGGCAAGCTGGCCAACAGCAGAATAAAACTCGAGATAAAACCAACATACTAGCGAAACCAAGCATGCTATTGCATTGAAATAAATAAATATGTCACCCCCACAGCCCCTCAAAAGTCCTTAAAAGCATATTTCCCCCCTAACATTTCCCCTGCCTCTTCTATCCCTCCCACCTTCCCTCTGGGACGATTAAATCCCCCAAATTAACAATACTGCTCCATTTAAAACAATATTTCACAAGCACGGGCGGCCATAATTGGCGACAGAGTAGCTCAGATGAATTTCGAGTCGCCGTGCGGTAGCCGGCCGCGCTACTCCGACTCAGCCGCCTTCCCCGGTCTAGCGACAGTTTTCATAATGGGTTATCAGACAGAGGAGTGTCTCTTGCTGCTCTTATTACTGTTGGAATGAAAGAAGAAAAGCTTCGTAGGTTTTATTCACATCCTATGTTGAAAGATCGTTTGGAAAAAGTACTTTTCTACAGTGGCGGCGCGTGGAAAAAGCGTCCGGAGGTTCACTGCTTTGGAAAATAATGTGTCCAAAGTTATTGTTACTTGATGTTTACATCGATGTAAAATAGTGCCACTGCTTGATTAGTAACGAGACTTTCCTTCTTTTTTGCTAGTGGCTTTACGTCGCACCGACTTTCTTTTTTAAGGCATACGGCTGTAGCTCGAAGAAGTTATTAAAACAATAAGGACTGGCAGAGATTATATAAGTTGTAATTACTTTCAGCTGATCCACTTTCTTCTGATTTTAAAGGCGTTACTTGCATAGGAATAATTGCTTCAAGAACGTATTTGATAGACTGCTGTGATTTATGTCTTGACATATTTTGCCCTTTTCATAAAACATGTATTACTAATTGAAAGTTTCATTTAACTTAGGCTACGTTCGCCTATTGATGCTATAAAATAATTAGTTACCAAAAGATTCTGATTCATTGCGGTTAATTACATCAAAACCACAAACTTGTGCAATTAAAATTCTTTCAAAACATCTGGCAAATGAAATGAAGTGTCGTATGGCTTTTAGTGCCGGGATATCCCAGGAAGGGTTCGGCTCGCCAGGTGCAGGTCTTTCTATTTGACTCCCCTAGGCGACCTGCGCGTCGTGATGAGGATGAAGACAACACATACACCCAGCCCCCGTGCCATTGGAATTAACCAATTAAGGTTGAAATCCCCGACCCGGCCGGGAATCGAACCCGGGACCCTCGGAACCGAAGGCCAGTACGCTGTCCGGTCAGCCAACGAGTCGACAACATCTGGTAAATTTTAACCGTGCGCTTTGACAGTGCTTCGACTAATTTCGGGACTGCTTGATGTAACTCGTGTTACTGGTCCAGTTACCAGCGATTCCTGGGCTGTTTTCCCTGCTCCGCATAGCCCTCGCCTATCGCACCCTCCTTACGTCCCGTAGCCCCGCGCCATCAATCCAGAAATCGCTACGTACTTGAATATACAGAGCTAATTAAAGGCATAGGCTAATGATAAACCATTTTACCAGTGGCGTATGCTGGGATTAAGACCTGGGCTACCACTAGACGTAGGTTACCTCTTTTCGATGATTGGTTTAGTGAACGCCAAGTCATCAGTGTTTTGAGCTGCAGCCAGTAGCCAACGGAGAAGCCTGCTGTGTTGTCAAGGTTGCTTTACAGGCTACTGCCCCGGCCTCTGCTACTGCCAATGCTCAACCCCTGATCAGTGGATGTGGTAGCCTAAGGTTTAGCAAATGAAAGTCCGGCTTTGTGGTTAAATGGATAGAACGTTTGTCTTTGGTCCGATGGCCCCAGTTCAGTTTCCAGAATCAAACCCCTCATACTCTTAATTCCCCTGGCTTGGGGACTGGGTGTTTATGACGTCTTCGCCATTCATTTTATCCCCATTAGGTCAACACCAAGCCTATATAGATGCCATGCCCCATTATTATTATTATTATTATTATTATTATTATTATTATTATTATTATTATTTTACAGCGGTCGTATCCATCGTTCACTGGTTAATTAGCTTCCTCGGGTGTTCAGTGGTGGTGTCCGACCCATGATCACGGGTTCGATTCCAACCAACAAAAGCAAACACTAACCCTGAAAGATGGCATTTCATTTTAGCAGATCTACCAATAAAAGTAAAACTATATTGCTCCTCTAACAGCAGCCCTGCAGTTTCTTCCTACAAGGATGTAGAAGTAAACGGGAGTGAGGAATTCCCACACTCTCTTATCTATGTCATTAAATCAGAAGCATGAGGTGAGGAAGTATATACGATGAGTAACGCATTGTTGATGGTTAGCAGTGGCGATCTGACGGACCGAAGCCTAGCACACGTATCCTCCGCAGTTCCCGCTCCTATCCGATATCCAGCAGGAAGCCGCGTGTGGAGAGTCGAGGAGAGAGGGGCGAGAGTCTGGGCTGCAATATCAGTCTCCGATGCCTTGCTCTCGGAAATATAGTATGTGCGACGTTTTTTTCTCACTGCTTTCACGTTTTATAAATGGAACAATGTTTCAGATGCTTACATTACAATGTGCTTTAGACTTCCATCATTCTAAATTGAGGTTTGGGCTTCAGTGATAGCCTTGGTAGCCCTCAGTATAGGCCTACCAGTACGCCACTGCATTTTATTAAGACTTCTCTATTTCTGGGGGGTTCACTGAACCACTGAGCATATAGAACGCGCCGCCACTGCTTTTCTATAAATTATCCAATGATTTATGTGATGATGGTACGGTACCGGTACCAAGTAAGTTATTTTAGTTACCGGTACTTCATTTTTCTCTGTAGACTACTGAGAAAACGGTACTGTAGAGTTGTTAGTACACACAGCCGCATTTTGAAAATTATTGGTTAATTCCCTTCAACAGAGGCGCCAACCTTTGAAGTGGCTTTTCATTAATGCCCACCTCCCCTCAGGAAAGTTTCAAGTCATGTCCAAAGGATCCTCCTCGCTTCTCAATACTGACAACCCTTTTGCCCTTCCCGACAGCAATTCATTCTACAGTATACCACATTACACAATAAAATTTGCACAATCCAGTCCGTTCCGCCAGAAAACATTCTTTATAGTTTCTTTCGCAACCAGCAGCTGCTTTTCAGTGTGGGTTTCCTTGAAGCATCCTTCCCCCTGCGATGACATTTTCGCCTTCTGTACAATAAGCGATTCCTGTATAGGTGTGCTTAATGTAGGACGGAAGTCCTCTTGCTTTTCTCCTGTTTACACTGAAAACTCTTTTTGTGGGAGATATATTGTCAGGTATGGTACCCTTAATAGCCTACAACATGACATTTTATAGTGGAGATGCTGAGTAGGGGCTCCTTCAGGAAGTGACGATTAAAGTAACGCTGCCAACTCACAGGGATTAAAACGAAGAGAATTGAGCTGTAATACTCGAAACGATTCATTTTTTCCTTCTTTCCTTTCTTCCGTAGAAATGTATTTTTTTCGTGTTAATATAGCTTTTCCGTAATAATTTCTCCTTTGACCGTGATATCGTAATCGTGAGGAGAAACCCGTAATAATTACGGATAATCCGTAATAGTTGGCACCTCTGCTTCAACCCACGTTTTAAAAGTAAAATCAAGAACGCTCGCAACAAGGTGCCTTAAATATCGTTCTCTCCACAACTTAATAACAATAAAATGCCTGCCTGTCCTTGTGTTGGCAAAATTTCCATTATCTTCTTATTCTGCCGGCCCTTTTCCCAATCAATTGAGGTCGGTACCTTATGTGGATCTGACCCAAGTTTACGGAGCGATAAAAATAAAATGGCGTATGGCTTTTAGTGCCGGGAGTGTCCGAGGACAAGTTCGGCTTGCCAGATGCAGGTCTTTTCATTTGACACCCGTAGGCGACCTGCGAGTCATGATGAGGATGAAATTATGATGAAGACGACAAATACACCCAGCCCCCGTGCCAGCGAAATTAACCAATTAAGGTTAAAATTCCAGACCCTGCCGCGAAACGAACCCGGGTCCCCTGTGGCCAAAGGCCAGCACGCTAACCATTTAGCCATGGAGCCGAACTACGGAGCGATGTATTGCGTGTATCTGTGATGGTTGTTAGTGTGGTGCGTTGTGTGTACAGACGAACAAAAACACCCAGTCCCCGAGGCAGTGACATTAACCATATGTGATTAAAATCCCCGACCGAACAAACGGCCGAGTGTTTTGTTCCACGTAGCTATCATCTTGCGTTCGGGAGATAGTGAGTTCGAACTCCACTGTCGGCAGTCCTGAAGATGGTTTTCCGTGGTTTCCCATTTTCACACCAGGCAAATGTTGGGACTGTACTTTAATTAAGGACAAGGATGCTTCTTTCCCACTGTTATACCTTTCCTACACCCTCGTCGCCATAAGACGTATCTGTATCGGTGCTACTTAAAGCAAATTGTAAAAAAAAAAAAATCCTTTGGAAATAGAACCCAGGACTCTATGGACCGAAGGAGACTGTGCTGAGCATATGGCTAAACGAGTTGGACAGCAAAATCTCAATTATATTGAACATATAATAAAAGTGATGTCGCTTATATTTGTAATACAGTAGTTTAATTACAAAGCTCGTTTCTTTCCTGGGATGTTCTTTCTTTACAGTCGCTGAAAAACTGTGTTATTATTTCATAGTAAGCATTTCTCTTCTCAACATTACTACTCGTCACAGTTTAAGTTCCAATCAATCAATCAATCAATCAATCAATCAATCAATCAATCAATCAATCAATCAATCAATCAATCAATCAATCAATCAATCAATCAATCAATCAATCAATCAATCAATCAATCAATCAATCAATCCTGATCTGCAATTAGGGCAGTTGCCTAGGTGGCAGATTCCCTATCTGTTGTTTTCCTAGGCTTTTCTTAAATGATCGCAAAGAAATTGGAAAATTATTGAACATTTCCCTTGGTAAGATATTCCAATCCCTAACTCCCCTTCCTATAAACGAATATTTGCCCCAATTTGTCCTCTTGAATACCAACTTTATCTTCATATTGTGATCTTTCCTACTTTTAAAGACACCACTCAAACTTATTCGTCTACTGATGGCCCCCCACGCCATCTCTCCACTGACAACTCGGAACATACCACTTATGATATAGATGTTGATTCCCATAGGGAATCTGAAATATTTGTTCCAAATGAGTAAATTTATAATACCAATATAAATGGTCCGTTATTGGACATTATGAATTTTCCAGCTAACTAATTCCTGGTTGCCAGCGTTTCGCCCCCGTGTGCTAGGCTGGGCTCATCAGTTGGTACCTAGCACACCTACCAAGACGCTGGCTAGTGCATACCGTGGAGGCCACTGCATAGGCTAATTGTAGCCACTGGCAGTGTCAATGAACTATGAGAGACTTTGTCTCATTATCAAAAATTGATGGCTGCTTGGCCATCAGATGATATAGATGTTGATTCCCATAGGGAATCTGAAATATTTCTTCCGAATGAGTAAATTTATAATACCAATATAAATGGTCCGTTATTGGACATTATAAATTTTCCAGCTAACTCATTCCTGGTTGCCAGCATTTCACCCCCGTGTGCTAGGCTGGGCTCATCAGTTGGTACCTAGCAAATTACCTAACAAACTAGAGTATTTGCTTTACGTCGCACCAACACAGATAGGTCTTATGACAATGATGGGATAGGAAAGGCCTAGGAGTAGGAAAGAAGCGGCCGTGGCCTTAATTAAGGTACAGCCCCAGCATTTGCCTGGTATGAAAATGGGAAACCATGGAAAACCATCTTCGGGGCTGCCGACAGTGGGGTCCGAACCCACTGTCTCCTGGATGTAAGCTCACAGCTGCATGTCCCTAACTGCACAGCTAACTCACCCAGTTTGCCTAGGATTATTTGTTTTCTTTTCATATCTTAAACTTTGTTAAACAGTAACGCATAATAGTTGGAAATACATAGGGGGAGCTCTACAGCTCTAGAAACAATAATTATTTGAAATCAGGCACAGTAAGAGTTGAGATAGATAGCTCAAATGTTACACCATTCCCAAAAGCACAATCGCTTCAATTAATTACAAGAAGGTAGACGGGGCTCCAAAATTTACAAATTAGAAAGAGCGTCTTTGCTCCACACAATTACTCTCTAGAAGATTACACTCCAAACTTTACATGATCCAAGCCTCTCAGTGGCACAATTTAACTTTTATCTTATTTCCACTGTCTTACTCGCTCGACAGTCTAAATTAGTTAAATGGGAAATATAAAAAGAATAGTTAACAGGGGCAATAAGTGCCCATTCTACCTGGCCTTAGTAAAAGAAAAGGTTAAAGTTATCGGCCGGAAATCAAAATGTTAGGAGGCGAACTCTTGCACTCCTTCAAAATTCACAGGAACATAATTAAAACCCTATGTGGGCTTATGGCCCAATGTTACAGAGGCTAAGCCTATACTACGGAGGTGACTAGATGGAGAGAAAATTTAAATTACCAAAGGAAGAGATAGATTTTAAAGTTTAGGAAATTATAGTTCCCTCAAAACCAAGTTGAAAGGAAATAAAAGAGGGCTCCCATTCTTGATTCCCTAAGTTAGACTAAGGTCTTTATACTTGTTGAAAAGTTACATGTAAAGTTGATATTAAAATAGTATTTTGAAACCTTCCCCTCGAGTTACATGATTAAAAGATCTCTGCCATTACCTTGAGCTGGTGGACCTTCCAGAGATGGACACACTCGACTGCTGGACAAGAGCGATCAAAAGATCACATGGCCCAAAAGGTCCCATCTTTTTTAGCAGAGAGGACAGTTCCAGAATTCTCTGGGCCAAAGCTCCAAACACACCCACAAATTTGATTGGTTGATTAAATAAATTTCAAAAATTCCTTATTGGTTAATTTTTAAGGCTTGTGGGAAGAGATACAAGTGCTGATAAACTTAGAACCCTAAAAACAATCTACAAACAATTCAGTTTTACCAACTAATGACTACAAAATTTCTCTTGAAAACTAATTTTCCATCCTCTCACCAGAGGGAGCACATAAGTTGACAGTAGAGACATCTGACGATAAACATTCAAATTTCTTTCCTTAGAAGTTTCACAGTTTGTATTAGATATGGCCTTCTAAAAGGCGCTCGTTTTTAATGTACGATGTTATTATTATTATTATTATTATTATTATTATTATTATTATTATTATTATTATTATTATTATTATTATTATTATTATTATTATTATTATTATTGTTCTGGGGTTTAGTGGATCACAGAGGTGAAAGAAGGTGCTGGGGTGAATGGGTCTAACTACAATGTCAAAATTAATTAAAAACTTAAACTGAAGGTTATATTTTCAGAACACAAAATTTAACAACTTTTACAGTACAAGAGTAGCAAACATTAAACAAGATTGGGAAAAATCCAAGATTATTGGTTTTCACAGAACATGGGCTTCAAGCCCTCGCTTGACTTTTCCTGAGCTCCTAGCTCAAATTTACAAAAGAGCACAAATTTATACAAGGGCAGAAATCCCCTAATTCAAAGATCAGTTGCTCCTAAAATTACAACATCTAGCCTTCAAGAGGCATACAGTAATCTTACTTTGAAAAAGAGCCAACGGGCTCTCAGTTTTCCAATCCTACTCAAGGCAACATTGCAATAAAATATAATAATCTCTGGCCTTACAAGGCACTATTTACAAATAGAAATCTCATTACACAGAGGTATCTAGTACCCAACCTACAAGGTCTTAGTGAAAAAAAAACCAGGTTAAATAAACGTCCCAAGTATAATTTGAATGGAGTCGAAGACTGAGCTCCAAAAAAGAACTTTAAAACCTATAGGGCGCTTGGCCGACAAAACAGGGGCTATTCCCAAACTACTGAGGTTGCTCGCATGGAAATAACTTTAATACATTGCAGAAATGAAAGATTAAAAAAACGTGGCACCTCAGACCAAAATGAAGGGGAGCTCGAGAGGGTACTTCACTCTCCATCCCCGATTTACAGTTAAAGGTTTTATGAAGTTTTTACATTAGCCAGCAGAGACTCACATTTTTAGAAAAGTATGTTACATAGTTAATGATTCGGACCTTTCCCTCAGGTTAAACTGCGGAGCTAGCAAGAAATAAAGATGTTATGTGGCCATTACCTTGTAGAAGTTCTAGCAGCTGAAGAAGAGGCCGCCCGCTTACTGCTTGACACACACGCTCGGTAAGATGATGATGAATTGGCCCAAAGACGTGAAAATACACAGTTTATAAACCCTTGGGGAAAGTTCGAGACCATTCAAGAATAAACTAGCCACACCCTCTCACTTTTAAAAGCCACTTTAAAAGTTACACTCAAAATCAAAGAAGACGACAGTGATTGGTAGAAAATTAATTACAGAAATTAGGGATTGGCTAGATTTAAAACTGGCAGAAATAAAACAGAAATATAGCCAACCCAAAAATTAATGAACATCAATCAATTAAAAAAACTTATGAATACAAAATTTCTTTGAATTTTAAGTTCTTGTACCTAGCACCAGGGTGCATGATCATAGTTTTTTGGTAGTGTCATCTATGAGAGAATGTCCAAACTTCTTGATGAATGGAAAACAAAACAAGTAGAAATTCACACAGGTCAGGAAACTTCACAATAACAAAATTATATCAGATTTTAGTGGTGACATCTTCAGAGTAAAGTTCTAAGCAGGTATAGTTTCAGTTTCACTGTTTTGCCAATAGGAGTTCTTTAGGCGCTGAGTTTGAATGCGTGGCGTTGGGGTGTAACTCCCGGTATTATTATTATTATTATTATTATTATTATTATTATTATTATTATTATTATTATTATTATTATTATTATTATTTCTTCTCCTTTAGGGTCTTCCAGGGACCACATGACAATTTCAGTGATTGATCCTTTCTTGTTCCTTCTACTCACTATGTCTCCTTTTCCTATCCTCAGACCATTTTGAGCCTGTTTTCATTTTCCTCCCAACTTCGGAATCCTTCCATTTTTAACATTTTCTTTCTTAAAATCTCTCTCTCTCTGTTGCTTCTTCCCTTATGTTGTTTCTTTCCAAATATTTCTTGACCTCATGAATCCAGGCTGTTGTTGACTTCTTGTTCCAAAGATATATGAAGATCTGTTCAGTTAACCCATTGCCCTCCATTCTCTATAAATATCCAAAACGTATCAGTCTCCTCTTCCGCATTGTATCTGTTATGTTTTCTATGTTTTGGTATATTTCATCATTACTTCTTCATTTCCAGAGTTCTGTAGTTGTTAGCGGACTGAGTATTTTCTGTATAATTTTTCTTTCCAGTACTTCTAATTTATTCAGCTTGTAATTCAGTACTAGACATTCACTCATGTATAGGTATTCCGGTTTGACTACTGTGTTGTAATGTTGTACTTTGAGGTTTTTATATTAATACTTTTTGTTGTAGATATTCGTAGTTATACCATATGCTCTTTCCATCTTGTGTATCCTTTCTTTCACAGCAGATTTTTCCAAACCATTTTCTTGAAATGTTTCTCCCAAATATTTGAATTTCTTTACCTTCCTTATTCGACCAGTTTCTGTTATTAGAAATTCTGGAGCATTTTCTATATTTGTCATAAATTTGTTTTTTTCTACAGAAATTCTTAAACCTGTTCTGTTGGCTATTTCTTCCAAGAGATTGACTTGTATTGCTGCAATTTTCAGGTTTTCTGAAAGTATGGCAAAATCCTCTGCAAATGCTAGACAGTTTAATTCAACACCTCTGTTTATTCTTCCCAGTGTTATTGGTGATAGCTTGTGTTTTTTTTCAATTTTTCATTCAAAATTCTTACTATTTTCTCCAGGATGCAATTGAATAGGAGGGGAGATATACCATCACCTTGCCTTACACCTGTATTTATTCTGAATGGTTTTGCTATTTCACCCATAAATTTTACTTTTGATATGGTGTCTGTGAGGGTTTCATGGATTAGGTTTGCCAATTTGGTTTTAACACCAAATTCTCAGATTATTTTATTTAGAGTTTCCCTATCAACAGAGTTAAAAGCCTTTGTAAAATCTATAAATGTTACTACTTTGTCCTTGGAGTTCATTAATCTGTGATGGATTATGTAGTTCAGGTTGAATATATGTTCTAAGCAAGATCTGCCCTTTCTAAATCCACTCTTATATTCACCCAAATGACTGTCAAAAGTTGCTTCTACCCTATGATTTTTGGTTGAGACCATTTTATATGTTCACCTGTAATGGAGTCTTCTCCATTACAGTTTTGTTGTTTTTCAGAGTTTTAATTGCTTTCTCAATTTCTCCAACAGTAGGTGGTAAATCTGCTTCTAAGATTTTATGTTTTTCTGGAAATTCTAACTTGCGGTTCGGTTCTTCACAGTTCAGAAGTTGATCAAAATGTTCTGCTAGTATTTCACAGTTCTGCGTGTTGGTTAGGACCAATTCTACCATTTTCATCTCTGAAACAAATACTTGGAGGTTGATAGCCCTTCAGGTTGTTTTTAAACGTTTGATAGAAATTCCATGAGTTATTTTTTGCAAAGTTATCCTGTATGTCAACAAGTTTATTATTATTAGGATTGTTGTTGTTGTTGTTGTTGTTGTTGTTGTTGTTGTTGTTGTTGTTGTTGTTGTTGTTGTTGTTGTTGTTGTTGTTGTTGTTGTTGTTGTTGTTGTTGTTGTTGTTGTTGTTGTTGTTGTTGTTGTTGTTGTTGTTGTTGTTGTTGTTGTTGTTGTTGTTGTTGTTGTTGTTGTTGTTGTTGTTGTTGTTGTTGTTGTTGTTGTTGTTGTTGTTGTTGTTGTTACATACTTATCCATGGTTTGTAGAGAGAAGAAAGTGTGAGGGGTGAATGGCTGGACAAAGCATAAATCAAAGTTTGAGAAAACCTAATAAAATTTGAAAAATTTATATTTTCTTTCTTTCAACTTTTTAACAGTAATATGACAAGCAAATAGACAGCATGGAAAGAGAGCAGGATACTCAGATAACAACAAGTTGAGCATTAAGTTTCAGAAATTTTATAATATTGTGACTATAAAGCACCATGAGGAGAGCTCATCAGCTCTAAATCGGTTTGTACCAAAGGAGCTTGAAAGCTAAAGATTATTTACAACAAAGAGCTCAGAGGCTCAGGATAATTAACAATTGATGAGTACAGAAGCTTAGACACTTAACCAGAGTTTTCAGATTCTTAGAGATATGATCGAGATAGTAGGTTAGCCAGAAAAGCAGAGGACAGACTCGCACCAATTAGTGATATTTTCTCTCAGAAAATCTATTTGCTTGGTGAAAATACAACACTAGATGAAATGCTTCAAGGTTTTCATGGAAAGTGTCCTTTTTGCCAATACATTCCATCAAAGCCCAGCAAATATGGGATAAAAATGTATGACCCTTCTTTGTTTTATGTGGGTGAAGGGTTTTCTATTGTCTTGGTTCCCTGTTATGATCTTTGTTACCTACCTGTGTGTTGGTGGGTATCTTTTTTCTTTTATAGGGTTATAATAATATTATTGATGATGATGATGATGATGATGATGGTGATGATGATGATTATTATAACAATAATAATGTGGCTTCATGACACAAGGCTTTTAAATGAAGCATGACTGATCTTCGGATTGTTACAAACGCTGATGATGGACACAGCTGTGTTTGGCCCTTTGGTGAAATATTTATTGAATATGAGGATACATCATTGTATGGAGAAAGGAAAACTAAGTGTATGAATATTGAGAGGTCAGGTGGAAGACCACTTCTAAGGAAAGAAGACAAGGCAGAAAGATGGCAGAAACATATCCAACAGTTGTGAAAATGAAAACCTACAACCTGTTTTCCAGTCATTGACCGGATCAGGGATGTAATGAATGAAACATATATAGGTTGTTATTACAATGGGGTTGCCACTCCCAAGGTGATTTATTAATGAGTGATAAATGCTATGAAATGATAATGGAGAGTGTTGCTAGAATGAAAGATGACAGGGAAAACCGGAGTACCCACATATCTTAAGATATGTACTGTAAAACAGGCAACTCCCTTGAGTTGTAATGCTGACCAGGAAAACTAGTAGAAAGAGCCAGCTGTACTTCAAGCTGGCTCAGTCAACTAGAAAAAGAAACTCAGGATAGTAAGGAATTTCAAGCTACCCAACTGCAACAGTCAAGTTTTAGAGAGGAAGGGGGTCTGAGATTGCTCTTGGTAAACTGTCAAAGTGTAGTAAATAAACAATTAAAATTCGGTACATTGATGGAATCTTATGAGAATTGATTAATTTTATTCTTTATATTTTCATCCACTCTCATCTTATGTGGTGATACGAGTGGAATCGTGGTTGAAAGAAGGGGTGAGTAATAGAGAAGTATTTCCAGAAGGGTACACAGTCTGTCGTAGAGACCGAGGAGATAAAAAGGGAGGGGGGTGTTTATTCTGGTGAAGGAAACTTACTGTTCACATGAATGGTTTACCGATGAAAGGGATGAAATATTAGGGATAAAATTAGTTTGTGATAATATGAAGGAAGTGGGAATTATAGGAACATACAGGCCTGGAAGAGAGGAAAGAGACATGGAAATCTTTGAGAAAATAATAGATTATACTCATAAAAACAATAATAATGATATGGTAATAATTGGGGGAGATCTAAATTTGCCTGAAGTTGAATGGAATGGAGCTGCAAGTGATGCCCATGAACAGAAACTGGCAAATAAGTTAATTTGGGAGGGAGGACTTACACAAGTAGTACAAGAACCGACTCGTCTCAATAACTTACTAGATGTATTCTTGGTTAAACCATGGGAAATTGTTGATAAAACTGAGGTAATTGAAGGAATAGGAGACCATAAGGCTGTAATAATGGATGTAGGACTTGTACCAAAAAGGCTTAATAAGAGGGTTACACAAGACAAGAAATTGTACAGAAAAACTAAAGTTGATGAATTTGGGACTTACCTTAAATCACAATTCAGTTGTTGGATAAGTGAAGGGAGTAACGTGGATACACTTTGGGCTAAATTTAAAGGAATCATTTGGGAAGGAGAGAAGAGATTTGTACCTGTTAAGAAGGGTAAAATGACCTCAGACCCTGTTTATTATACAAGGGAAATAAGAAAATTAAAAAGAAAATGTAGAATAGTAAACAGGAAAATCAAAGAGGGTAGGGAGAGTAGAGAAACTAGAAAACAGCTAATGAGAGAACTGAATAGAGTGAAAAAGGAAGCAAAAGAGAATTATATGAATGGCATACTTCAAGAGGGTAATGACCACAAAGGGAAATGGAAAAAGCTGTATTCATATATCAGGAATCAAAAAGGAAAAGGAATCCAAATTCCTACAATGGTGGGAGAAGGGGGTGAACACTATTTAACAGATACTGAGAAAGCAAACCTATTTAGTAGGGAATTTAGAGATTCAGTAGATGATTGTCAAGAGTTGGAAACCGAAACAGAAGATAGAGAGGGAGAGAGACAGACGGAAACAAGAAGCTTCTCATTCACAAATGAAGATATTTTCAGAGAAATCCAACTGCTTCAGCAAGGAAAAACAGCAGGAAGTGATCAAATTACTGGGGAGGTATTAAAGACAATGGGGTGGTACATAGTGCCTTATTTAAAATTTCTCTTTGACTATGTCATAAATAATAGTATAATACCAAAGGAATGGAAGGAATCTATAATAATACCAATTTATAAAGGAAAGGGTGATGAAAGAAAACCAGAGAACTACAGACCAATCAGCCTGACCAGTATAGTTTGTAAAATACTGGAGAGTTTAATATCGAAGTACATCAGAGGGATATGTGATGATAAAAATTGGTTCATGAGGAGCCAGTATGGATTTAGAAAGAAATTTTCTTGTTAGGCACAACTGGTGGGATTTCAGCAGGACATATCAGATCAATTGGATTCAGGAGGTCAGTTAGATTGCATAGCCATAGATCTTTCCAAAGCCTTTGATAGAGTGGAACATGGATATTATTAAAGAAATTGGAGGGAATAGGATTGGATGTAAGGGTTACACGTTAGATAAAAACATTTCTAAATTCAAGGGTTCAGAAAGTCAAAGTAGGAAATAATGTATCGCAGGAAGAGAAAGTTTGGAAGGGAATTGCACAGGGTAGTATAATCGGTCCGTTACTTTTCTTAATATACGCAAAATGATTTAGGGAACAATATAACATCAAAAATAAGATTGTATGCAGATGACATAATTGTTTATAGGGAAATAAACAACATTGAGGATTGTTCAGAATTACAAAGGGACCTTGAAAGTATCCAACAATGGGTTGAAGAAAATTATATGAAGGTTAATGGAGGCAAATCAACTGTTACAACTTTTACAAACAGGAGCTTTAAAACTGAATTTGAATATACTTTGGATGAGGTAGTTATCCCAAAAGATGGCAAGTGCAAATACTTAGGTGTGAGATTTGAAAGTAATTTGCACTGGAAGGGTATGTTGATGACATTGTTGGGAAAGCATACAGATCGTTACATGTCATAATGAGGCTACTTAAAGGATGCAACAAAGAATTAAAAGAAAAAGTTACTTGAGTATGGTTCGTCCATTATTGGAATATGCAAACAGTGTTTGGGATCCTCACCAAGAATACCTAGTAAAAGAAATAGACAGTGAGCAGAGGAAAGCAGCAAGATTTGTAACAGGGGATTTCAGGAGAAAGAGTAGTGTATCAGAAATGTTAAAGGAACTTGGGTGGGAAACTTTAAGTAAGAGAAGGGAGAAAACTAGACTTATAGGATTATATAGAGCCTATACAAGAGAAGAAGCATGGGGAGATATCCGTGAGAGGCTTCAGTTGGAAAATAATTATATCAGCAGGACAGACTACAAATATAAAATTAGAAGGAATTTTAGCAGAAGCGATTGGGGTAGATTTTCATTCATTGGGAAGGGTGTGAAGGAGTGGAACAGTTTACCAGGGGTAGTGTTTGATCCTTTTCCAAAATCTGTACAGATATTCAAGAAGAGAATAAACAGCAACAGAGAAAATAAATGAAGTGTTAGAGGGCATTCGACCAGTGCAGTTATTGTAAAAAAAAAAAAAGAAAATGTGTGTGAATAAATTAATTCCATCCCCTGGTCTAAGGTGTTTGGACAGCCAAAGTAGGGGACTGCCTGTAGGGGGTGAAGTACAGTGGGGACTTCAAGGGCCCTGGGACCGCTACGGTAGCTGTGAAGGCCCTTCAGGAACTCTGAAAAGTGGTGGCAAAAGAGGCTCTGGTTAAGACGCAGCAGGTCGTTATGCTACTTAGGTTCCAGAACAGGTGAAAAAAAAAAAAAAAAGTAAATAAATAAATGCAATGTAAATATTAATCTTATACCAGTTGTATAGTATCATTTGAAGTAATTCCACATACTGTATATGAGTTGACTATGTTTGTAAGTATAGGAGATATTATAAGTAGAATTTTGTAAAATATATAAATTTATTAAGGATGAGCTGTGTGTTTAATAGAAATATTGTTAGCGTAAATTGTATAATATTGTATTATAGGAAAATTTTCTTCTCTTATTTATTTAATATTTAGTGCTTGACAATAATGTATTTTAGTGTACCATTTGCCACCGAGGTAGACACCTCATTTGCAAATAAAGAGATTTTGATTTGAAAACCTGTCCCGCCTCCGCTTTATCCAGCACAAATCTCACATGGAGTCACCAGGACTTGAACCACGGTATCCAGCGGTGAGAGGCAGACGCGCTGCGGTCTGAGCCACGGAAGCTCATCCAACAGTTGTATCAGCATTAAAAAAGTAAAAATATATGGTTCTGGAACAAGAAGAGGTGTTGTTTGATGCTGATTAACTCTTTCACTGTGGAAGTCGACTTACTTACCTATAGCATTCGCTGCGGTAATCGACTTTTGTTGACTTGATAGTTTCCTGCTATAGTTTCCACGCGCATCTTTAATAAAGGCGCATTTAATAATACAAACATCTATAGTCATGTATTGACTATGTACTAAGCATTGTTTGAAAACTTTGCCACAAATACTGGACCTATGTTTATTTGTTATCTTTCACCCGCCCACCCGCCCACCCGCCCGCCAACATTTCTGTCAGCTGTCTGGCCGATAGCAGGCTTCACTCAGCAGCTATGAGCGCGCGGAACAACATTAGTAATGACAGTGAAGAAATCTTCAATCTTTTAGTGGCCGATTCTGATTCAGACTGTTTAGTAAATTTGGAAAATGAAACAAGTGATGATGTGCATAGTGATTGTTCTGAAGAAAGTGCCAACGAGGAGGATCTTCTTTTTGTATCGGACCAGCGGGATATTGGTGATGACATCGAAACTGCACTAATGAATGGAAGAATATTGTACAATAAGCTTCAAAAAAGGGCAATTAGTGCTCCTGAATTTAGAAATTCTGTCACAATGGGACTTCTACGAGAGTATCAGTGCAGTCCTTGGTGAAACGAAGACCTTCTGATTACATACCTCAAGGGCGCCTGAGAGAGAGGCACTTTCTTGGGGAGCAGCAGGACAAGAGTCACAAACCTAACTGTGTTATTTGTTCCAAATTACCAGCAAAATGTTCAAAGAAAGGACAGGGACTGTGCAAGAGAAAAGAGACAGTATTTTTTTTGTAAGAATTGCACATGACAACCTGCAATGTGTCCATTTCCATGTTCAGAGATATATCACAGTAATGTGTGTTTCAAGGTCAAATGTCACTGCTAGTTTGCCAAAGTTAAGTTAATATTGGTGCAATTGGTGTTGAATGTCACAAACCTTTAAAAAAAATATATAAAGTTTCAGTTCATTTGAAAAATACGAAAAAAATTACATTTTTCTGTAAGTGTTCTGTTTTAAAATAGCACAGTGAAAGAATTAAATGGGAGACCCAATTTTGAGGTCAGAATTCGACAGAGCTTTGAGAGACCTAAATAGAAACAAGGCACCTGGAAATGATGAGATTCCCCCAGAATTACTGACTGCCTTAAAGAAACCAGCATGATGAGGTTATTTCATTTAGTGTGTAAAATGTATGATACAGGGAAACTGCCATCCGATTTTCAGCTGAATGTTGTTATACCTATTCCTTAGAAAGCTGGTGCTGACAAGTCTGAAAACTAATACACCATTAGTTTAGTAACTCACACTCGCAAAATTTTAACTCGTATTATTTACAGAAGAATGGAAAGACAAGTTTAAATGAGTTAGGATAAGATCAGTTTGGCTTCAGAAGAAATGTAGGAACATGTGAAGCAATCCTGACTTTAGATCAGATCTTAGAGGTTCCCATTTTCACACCAGGCAAAAGCTGGGGCTGTACCTTAATTAAGGCCATGGCCGTTTCATTCCCACTCCTAGCCCTTTCCCGTCCCATCGTCTCCATAAGACCTATCTATGTAAGACCGACGTAAAACAAGTTGTAAAATAAAAAAAACAACAACTTAAAGGTCTGAATTAAGGAGGACAAGTCCATGTACTGATGTTTGTAGATCTAAAACAGGCATTCGCATAATGTTGAGATTCTGAAGGTGATCGGAATCAGATACCGAGAACGAAGAATTATCTACAATCTGTATAAAAATCAGTCAGCATTGATAAGAATTGAAGGCTTTGGAAAAGTAGCAGCAATCCAGAAAGGAGTGAAGCAGGGCTGCAGTTTGTCTCTCCTCCTTTTCAGTGTTTATATAGAACAAGCAGTAAAGGAAATCAAAGAGGGATTTGGAAAAGGAAATACAATCCAAGGAGAGGAAATCAAAATCCTGAGATTTGTCTATGATATTGTTATTTTATCTGGGGAGCATGATTAGCTCAGTGGCTTAGCTGCTGGTTCCCACGCGAAAGGCTGAAGTTCGAATCCCGGTCAATCCTGGGTTGAGATTTTCAGCTCAAGAATCATGTGGTGTCAGGAAGGGCATCCGGCTTTAAACCCCCAGCCAAAACCGAAATGAGCTTGGGTGGCTCCAGCGACCCCAGAAATAACTGGGATAAGCTGAAGAAATTCCTTATGGTTAGTTTATATAAGATAGCAGAAGATCTGGAGAAATTTGTGAGTGGTATGGACAGAGTCTTAGGGAAAGAGTACAGAGTAAAAATTAATAAGTCCAGAATAAAGGCAATGGAGTGCAGTCGAACAAAGGCACGCGATGCAGGAAATATTAGATTAGGAAAGGAAGTCTTTAAGGAAATACATGAATATTGCTACTTGGGGAGTAAAATAACCAAAGATGGCAGAATTAAGGAGGACATAAAATGCAGACTAACATAAGCAGGGAAGGCCTTTCTTAAGAAAATAAATTTGTTCACTTTTATCATTAATATAGAATTGGAAAGACTTTTTGAAGACTTTTATATGGAGCGTGGCATTGCATGGAAGTGAAAAATGGATGATAACTTACTCAGAAACAAAGAGAATTGAAGCTTTTGAAATGTGGTGTTACAGAAGAACACTAAAGGTGAGATGGGTTGTGAATCATGAATGGAGAGACACTGAATCTAATTGGAGAGAGGACATTGATCTGGCTCATAAGCTGCTCCATTTACAACAAATGTTCAAAATGTGTCAATACAGGCATTGCATCATCGCACAAATTTCTGTTGTACCCATTCGAATATCCCCGGTGTTGTTTGAACAGCGTCGCGTTAACGGGTCCAAACCCGACTGAGGTCAGTGGCTTTTAAGGATGTTTAAAGGTGACGACCCCATGTCACATTAAAGAACTTCTGCGGGATGAAATTCTGACACCCCGGTGTCTGTTAAGAACAAATGGACATTAAACAACTTGGATTATTAATAACTTTTGACTCAAACATTTCCGGACTACAGTTCTTTATCTCAAATTTATCCATTTGCCATCCTCCATCATAACTGAAAGTTTGTAACATCATCATGGATACACCTGTATAAAGTGTCAAAGTGAATTGGGATAAGGAGAGAGCGAAATGGAGGTCAATAGTCCCACTGCCCAACCCAGGAGCTTCCTGGACAAGGTGATATTATTATAATAATAATAATAATAATAATAATAATAATAATAATAATAATAATAATAATAATAATAATAATAATAATAATAATAATAATAATAATAATAATAATAATACCCATGTGGGGATTTACCGGTTACCTCCATCGGGCGCGTCCCATTGGAATTGGGGAAGCTCGCTGGCTCTGCCGCCAGCAGAGTCAGAGGGTAGTAGGGAAATAAAATACCACCGTGAAAAAAAACTGGTCCCTTGCCAGGGTTACAGCGAAGACTGGTAAATGACCAGAAGCCAGAAAACATCTTGAGGCAACCTCTAGGGCTAACAACCCTACTTGTAAAAGGATGGGTACCCGTCCAAAGCAAAGTCAAGTCAAAAAGCATGATGGCACAACATTTCATGAAACATACCCCAGGGGGTAAATCTTCGGATAAATCCCTCGTCGTGAACGCCACAGCGCACAAGTCTCATTCGGATTCTGGGGGAGACTCGACATCATGCAAGAGACGAGTCGGAGCGTCTCGGTGTACCCCGAAGAGTCAAAAACTCAGGCCAAAATCTAAAACCTTTCTAGCAACTTTCAACATAAATTCACTTACACAAGCTGGCAAGCTGAAAACCCTCACCAAAGCTCTTCACGAAAATCAGATATCCATAATGGCCCTACAGGAAACAAGGTACCCAGATGAAGAGATTTTTGAATCCGAAGGCTACCGATCTTTCAAGAGCAAAGCGCAAAGAGGAATCCTCAACGGAGCTGTGATGCTTGGAACCGCATTTGCTGTTAGAACCAAGATCCTTAAATCAGTTGCAAATTTCGAACCTGTGAATGACAGATTGTCTATACTCACAATTAAATGCGCGAACAAAACCTACGCCCTAATTAACGCACATGCTCCTACAAACGATAAGAACAAGTCTGATCCAGACGAAGTTGATAATTCTCGGACCTACTGGATGAAAAATTAAACAAAATCACCAAACACCATGTCAAGCTTCTTTTGGGTGACTTCAATGCCCAACTAGGTCGTGAACAAAAGTACAAGAAAGTTATAGGAAATTACCTTGCTCACAAAAGAACCAATCCCAACGGCAAAAGACTGGTGTCCATTTGCGAAAATCACAATCTGCAGGTCATGTCGACCCACTTTCGCCATCTACCCAGAAAGCAAATGACTTGGCGTTCTCCCGTCCAAGCTCTCGGAGAGTTCCAAATTGATCATGTTGCAATCTCCAGGAGAAACAGCCCTAAGATTATGAATGTCAAGGTAAAGAAAGGCATCAATGTGTCCTCAGATCACTATATGTCTCTTATCAAATTCAAACCAATTCCCGCAAACACAAGGAAGACAACCAAACGGATCACACGCTTCAACAATGATAAACTTCGGCAAAGGGTCGAGGAGTTCCAGGAGAAGGCTAGACCAAATGACTGTGACTTTAACCCCTCAGCGTCGCAGCCATTTAAATAGCTTCCTACCCCGCGGCCGGATGAGATTTCAACTACGCGCGACTGAAATACATCGATTCACTTAAAGTGTTACTACAAGCATAAGAGTAGCCCGATTTTCACGAAATTTGGAAATCCTTATGACAGACCTATGTACATGCAGATAATTACATAATAGTTTCACATTCCCTTAGTAATTTAGTTCCGTGTGATAGAGTTCGAAGCACTCTTTGAGACAGGGACTCAAGTCACACTCCTGGCAGCAGTACACTGACGTGTTCTTTTCGCCGTGTTTTGAACACAGGATACAATGTCTCTGAGGTTTGGATTTCCAACTCTTGGGTGCTAATTTCCTGATAAAATGTCTTTCCTGCAACCTTGGAACTGTATTATCTGATGCGCGCCGGCCTTGAATATTTCGTTCCCCTCCCTCCCTCCCGAGCGCATTTTGTAAACAAACCTTTCACCAACTGAACCCGATAAGGCAATTGCTCAATATTTGTCTCTGTGACCTGTGTGAGTATTATTAGAGAATTTAGCAATCAGAATTCACCGTTGAAAACTTCTCTTTGACCTGTATAATTATCTATAGTCTCTTACACGAAATTTCCAAGTACTGTTTCCTCCTCGTCGTCACTCTCATCATTTACCACTGCTACATCATCTATTTCATTATCACTGCTGCTTATACTGTCACTACTACTTCCGACTAAACTTTCATCTGAATTATACAATATTTCAAGCACGTTACTGTCAGTCATACCACGGCTGAGCGCCGTGCGTCACACGGACTGATGAAGCTGCAGCGAGACCGAAAGCAGCAGGACGAAACTGAATGAGGGGAATAACATTTATGACGAAACAAACCAACTTGATACATATTTCAGATGAAAGGTCGAGACATCGTCTTTCAAACGAGATATATACCATGAACAACTGGTTCTCGTATCGTATGACAGAAAGCAGCACTAACTGATGCCTACACAGAGCGCTCGTGGAGAGTTACGATAATATTACAAGCTGAGAAATAAAGACAAATATAATGAATAAACCACACTTCCAATGTACAAATAGAGCAAAGAACATCACACGAAAAGACAAACTTCTCAGATCATTATTTCCTTATTTTATTCTGTGGGAAAGAATGAAGCAAACAGACTTTAAAAAAGCAAGAGATTAGTGCTCAGACTTATTTGACAAATAATTATCCTTGCAAAAACAACTACATTATAACGATTTTTCAATTCTTATTTACAACAATGATAAACCCGAAAATGTCTTCTTGGAAAAAAAACAATTTGCATATCAGTAACTCCAAAACTCTTCGCGCTATAGCCGTAAATGTGAAACCATGTATGGGTCTATACCACGTATAGAGGTCGGCGTCTACAGAAGAAAAGAGGGTCTATACCACGTATAGAGGTCGGCGCTGAGGGGTTAACAATGCCAGAAGTCTCCTTGTTGAAGCCACCAAAGACGTTGCAGAAATCAAGAGAAGCAAAAAGCATGCCTGGTGGAATGGTACCTGCGAATCAGTCCTCCAAGAAAGACTCAATGCGTGGAAACAGTACTACTCTATGAAATCAGAAAATGATTGGGAAACCTACAAAACCCAATGTGCCCAAGCAGCTAGGGTGTTCAGAACTGAGAAACGTAAATACGAAAAATCTCTCATTGAAAAGGTAGAAGAAAACTTTAGGAAGAATGAAAGCAGAGAGTACTACAGATCTTTCAAACGCAAACTCACTGGCTATAAACCACCATCTCTATGCTTTGAGTGAAAGGAAGGAACACTGGCGACGTCAAATGAAGAAAATTGCAGCATTCTGGCAGATTACTTCAAGAATTTACTTAATTGCTCTAAACCGCAAAGCGCTATTGAGACCAAGGAACCCTTACTCAGGTACCCAGATTCCAGACCACCCGACAGAGATGAAATCAAGCGTCACATTGCCCGTCTCAAAAATAACAAAGCGCCGGGTGAAGACTCAGTAGTAGCAGAACTATGGAAATATGCCCCAGAGGAATCACTTGATATCTTGCAAAAGCAAATAGAAGAAATTTGGAACAAGGAGACCCTACCCGAAGATTGGAAAATAGCTTTGATCCATCCATTACACAAAAAAGGCAGCATGAAGAACATGAACAACTACAGAGGAATATCTTTGCTACCCGTGACTTACAAAATTCTATCACTTGCCATCCTGGAGCGTTTGGAAGCACAAGTCGAACATCAAATAGGTGAATACCAAGGAGGGTTCAGAAAAGGTCGCTCAACAGCTGAACAGATCCAAAATCTCAAAACGATCATCAGATATTGTACACTAAGGTCCAAGCAGTATATGTCTGTCTTTGTGGACTTTAAGAAAGCGTACGACTCCAATGACCGGGAAGTCCTGCTAAACATCTTAAATGAATTTGGAGTTGATTTGAAACTGCTGGCATTAATTAGAGCCACTCTGACCGATACAAAATCCAAGGTGAAGTTCCACGGATGTCTCTCGCATTCCTTTGACATCAAAACAGGAGTCCGACAAGGTGATGGGCTATCCCCGATACTCTTCAACTGTGTTCTTGAAAAGATCATCAGAACCTGGTGGGTGAGATTACAGGAAACCAACTAAAGTCCATTGAGAATAGGAACCAAATCCAAGGGGATCGCAACAGACTGCTTAGCCTTTACCGATGATATTGCTGTTCTCTCAAACGACATAAAAACTGCTAGAGCTCAAGTTGAAATTATAAAGGAAATTGCCGAACAAACTGGTTTGCAGATATCGTTTGAGAAAACAGAAGTAATGACTAACATCAAAGAGGCTCCACCAAAACTCCATACAAAATACGGGGACATCACCTGAGTAGACAAATTCAAATACCTGGGTGAGATCATCATGAAAAATGGACTGGACAAAGAAGCACTTCAGGAGCGAGTACACAAACTGGAAATAGCCTACCAAACATCCTGCACAATCTACAACAAAAAATGCCTTTCCCAAAACATCAAGATACGTCACTATGAAACAGTTCTGAAGCCAGTAGTTCTATATGCAGCCGAAACCCTGTATCTAAATGCCAACAAAGTACTCCTTGAAGAACTGGAGAAAAGAGAACACAAAATTGTGAGAGGAATCTTGGGATCAAAGTACAGAAATGGAATCCATCAAAAGAGATCCAACAAGGAAGTCTATAGCAAAATAGAGAAAATTACCGACACAATCAGAAAAAGACGGGCACGATTTTATGGTCATCTGAAAAGAATGGACGGAAGAAAGTTAACTAAAGAAATCTTTCACTTTTTTGATTCAAACCCCAAAACCACAATTCCCTGGTTTATAAATACCAAAGAAGACCTGCAAATGCTACATATCTCAGCTGAAGACGCCCTTAACAGAGATCTCTTCCACAAGAAAATATTGATGAACGGGCTAAACCGAGACGAGCAATCGAAGAGAAGACACGATGCCCCTTGGACAGAGGAGAGTAAGCAGGCCCACTCACAAAGAATGAGGGAAATTTGGGCTCTAAAGAAGGCCAAGTTCAGTGTCAAATGCAACAAGACTTAACGTGGTCCTTGATGGTCCCAGCGAATTATATAATAATAATAATAATAATAATAATAATAATAATAATAATAATAATAATAATAATAATAATAATAATAATAATAATAATAATAATAATAATAATAATAATAATAATAATAATAATAATAATTTTTTTTTTAATTTCGTGTGGCTATTTCTAGCCGAGTGCAGCCCTTGTAAGGCAGACCCTCCGACGAGGGTGGGCGGCATCTGCCATGTGTAGGTAACTGCGTGTTATTGTGGTGGAGGATAGTGTTGTGTGTGGTGTGTGAGTTGCAGGGATGTTGGGGACAGCACAAACACCCAGCCCCCGAGCCACTGGAATTAACCAATGAAGGTTAAAATCCCCGACCCGGCCGGGAATCGAACCCGGGACCCTCTGAACCGAAGGCCAGTACGCTGACCATTCAGCCAACGAGTCGGACATAATAATAATAATAATAATAATAATAATAATAATAATAATAATAATGCCAGGCTGAGTGGCTCAGACGGTTAAGGCGCTGGCCTTCTAACCCCAACTTGGCAGGTTCGATCCTGGCTCAGTCCGGTGGTATTTGAAGGTGCTCAAATACGACAGCCCGTAAAAGAATTCCTGCGGGACTAAATTCCGGCACCTCGGCGTCTCCGAAGACCTTAACAAGTAGTTAGTGGGACGTAAAACAAATAACATTATTATTATTATTATTATTAATAATAATAATAATAATAATAATAATAATAATAATAATAAGACAAAGAAGAAGAAGAAGAAATGCTACCAAGAGTATATATGTAAAATATCTGTACAAAACCTAAACATAATGGATAAGACTCCTCTGAGAGAATGAGGAGCAGGTGTTTCATATACTGATAAGTAGACATCAGATTGGTATGCGAATGAATATTTTGTTTGCTGATATGTACACCTTCAAAGCCGACAAAGAAATACATTTGAAGGTGAAATTGGATGAATATGCAAATTTGAATATATTTAAGATTAGTGCATACATTTCAAATTTTGGATTTATTGTGCATATTTTTCAACTTTTATTGTGCATATCTTAACATGTTTTACATGCAGTCTTCAAGAAAATGTAAAGTAATTAATGCTGTGAACTCTTTCGGCAATGAAAAGGTTCAGAGAGAACCAGCACTTATGAAGACACACTTCCAAATCATACCAGAATCAATCAAGAACTTAAATACACATGGGTTGCGTCTTGGTGATTCACTGGGCATTATGGAGAACGTGAAGCATGAACTGGAAGGTATCCCAGAAAACCTCGGACATATTCTTAAATGAAATCTGGGCTACAACATCATGGTAGCTATTAAGAAATATTTGGCTGGTGCTGATAATGTGGATCTACCAGAATGTTTAATACCCACACTTGCTCCCAAATTCAGGTACTATCCTGTCACATCTGTAGATGTAAAGAGATCATTCTCTGTATTGGAGCTAGTTTTAACAGACCAACACCACAGATTTAGACCATAAAACCTGGAGAAGACTGTTCAAGTGAACTGCAAAGCAAATTGTAGACAGGATAAGTAGGGTGTGCAGTGTAAAATGAAAGAGGAATGTGTATTTAAGTACATTTCTTCACGTTTGTGTGTTATTTTTCATGGATTTCTTACAACCTTACTAATTGATTCAGCATATGTATTAATTGACACACTGTGTCATGTCTAGGAGTGTGTGCCTATTGCTTTATGATAGACTGATATATCTCACAAACTATGCATGGATTGTTTGTACTAGTGGAACAGCCGCAGCTGTAAGAAGAATTCAGGACAGGTGTCTGTGCAAAATCGGTACGAGCCACTCCAGGTACAGCAACAGAGAGAAGATGAGGAACAGGGAACTGTTGCTGAGATGTGTGGAAGTAGGAGGAAGGGAAATGTAGAGTAGAGGATAGGAAAAGACAGGTGGAACAGGGTCATGGGAAGGAGAAAAGGGAGGAGGAACTAGCTTCTGCAGCTATCAGGAAAGATAGGGCTGACCAGGAGGAGAGGGGATCAAATGAGGTGGGTAGGGTTGAGGCTCTGGTCATGGGGGATTCCATCATTAGACATGTGGGGAAAGTGTGTGGAGGAAAGGGAACTAGGGTAGAGTGTTATCCAGGAATTAGGTTGAGGCAGATGTTGAGGTAAGTAGAAGAGAAGGAGGAGGGGAAGGAGAAGGTGGTAGTGTTTCACGTTGGTACCAACAACGTAAGGCAAGCTGATATAAGTAGCAACATAGTTGGTGATGTGTAGGATCTGGTAAACGCAGCATGGATGAAATTTAAGAAAGCAGAGATTGTTATCAGTGGAATTCTGTGTAGGAGGGATACTGACTGGAGGGTGATTGGGGATTTAAATGAGACTATGGAGTGGGTTTGTGGGAAACTCGGAGTGAAATTTCTAGATCCTAATGGGTGGGTAGGAGATAGGGATCTGCGCTCAGATGGCCTTCACTTAAACCGCAGTGGTACGTATAAGTTAGGAAACTTGTTTGGGAGGGTAATAGGGAGATACATTCAGGGAAATGGGGTTGTCTAGGGAGTGGTGATAAGGGTTCAGAGATCTCGAAGTCAAGTAGGGATGACGTAAAAAAGTTAGTGTTGAACTGTAGAAGTATTGTACAGAAAGGAATAGAATTAAGTAATTTAATAGATATATATTTACCAGATATTGTAATAGGAGTTGAATCATGGCTGAGAAATGATATAATGGATGCAGAAATTTTCTCACGGAACTGGAGAGTGTATCGTCGAGATAGGATAGGAACGGTGGGAGGGGGAGTGTTCATTCTGGTGAAAAAAGAATTTGTAAGCTACGAAAAAGTTAAAGATGAGAAACATGAAATTCTAGGTGTAAGGCTCATTTCTAAAGATAATAGGCAACTTGATGTCTTTGGAGTGTACAGACCTGGAAAGGATAGCGCTGACACGGATTCAGAATTATTTGATAAGATAATCAGCTATGTGGGAAACGACATGGAAAGGAATGTAATTCTAGCAGGAGATCTGAATTTACCAAATGTCAGTTGGGAAGGAAATGCAAATGACAGGAAGCATGACCAACAAATGGCAAATAAGCTAATATGGGAAGGACATCTGATTCAGAAAGTGATGGAACCAACTAGAGGGAAAAATATCCTGGACGTGGTGCTGATTAAACCAGATGAGCTCTATAGAAAAACCAAAGTAATAGATGGCGTTAGTGATCATGAAGCTGTTTTTGTCATAGTTAAAAATACATGTGAAAGGAAGGTCTTAAAAGTAGGACTACTAGGCAGTACCATATGGCTGATAAAGCAGGCGTGAGGCAGTTTTTAAAAAGTAACTATGATCGGTGGAAAACGGTAAATAAAAATGTAAACAGACTCTGGGATGGGATTAAAGCAATTGTTGAGGAATGTGAAAACAGGTTTGTACCTTTAAAGGTGCTAAGAAATGCTAAAGACCCACTTTATTATAATAGAGAAATAAAGAGACTAAGAGGGAGGTGCAGACTGGAAAGAAATAGAGTCAGAAATGGCGGTGGAAGTAAGGAGAAATTGAAGGAACTTACTAGAAAATTGAATCTAGCAAAGAAGGCAGCTAAGAATAACATGATGGCAAGCACAATTGGCAATCATACAAATTTTAGTGATAAATGGAAGGGTATGTATAGGTATTTTAAGGCAGAAACAGGTTCCAAGAAGAACAGTCCAGGAATAATTAATGAACAAGGGGAGTGTGTATGTGAGGATCTTCAAAAGGCAGATGTATTCAGTCAGCAGTATGTAAAGATTGTTGGTTACAAGGAGAATGTACATATAGAGGAGGAGACTAAGGCCAAAGAAGTATTAAAATTTACATATGGTACGGTAACAATGACATTTACAATAAGATACAAAAGTTGAAAACTAGAAAAGTGGCTGGAATTGATAAGATTTCTGGGGATATACTAAAGACAATGAGTTGGGATATAGTACCATATCTGAAGTACTCATTTGGTTATTGTTTGCTTGAAGTAGCTATACCAGATGAATGGCGAGTTGCTATAGTAGCCCCTGTGTACAAAGGAAAGGGTGATAGACATAAAGCTGAAAATTACAGGCCAGTAAGTTTGACATGCATTGCATGTAAGCTTTGGGAAGGCATTCTTTCTACTTATATTACACATGTTTGTGAAATTAATAACTGGTTCAATAGAAGGTAGTTCGATTTTAGGAAAGGTTATTCCACTGAAGCTCAACTTGTAGGATTCCAGCAAGATATAACAGATATCTTGGATTCAGGAGGTCAAATGGACTGTATTGCGATTGACCTGTTTAAAGCATTTGATAGGGTGGATCATGGGAGACTACTGGCTAAAATGAGTGCAATTGGACTTGACAAAAGAGTGACTGAATGGGTTGCTATATTTCTAGAAAATAGATGTCAGAGAATTAGAGTAGGCAAAGCTTTGTCTGACCCTGTAATAATTAAGAGGGGAATTCCTCAGGGCAGTATTATTGGACCTTTATATTTTCTTATATATATATATATATATATATATAAATGATATGAGTAAAGAAGTGGAATCAGAGGTAAGGCTTTTTGCAGATGATGTTACTCTGTATAGAGTAGTAAATAAGTTACAAGATTGTGAGCAACTGCAACGTGACCTCGATAATGTTGTGAGATGGACAGCAGGCAATGGTATGTTGATAAACGGGGTTAAAAGTCAGGTTGTGAGTTTCACAAGTAGGAAAAGACCTCTTAGTTTTAATTACTGCATTGATGGTGTAAAAGTTCCTTTTGGGGATCATTGTAAGTATCTAGGTGTTAATATAAGGAAAGATCTTCTTTGGGGTAATCACATAAATGGGATTGTAAATAAAGCGTACCGATCTCTGCACATGGTTATGAGGGGTTTTAGGGGTTGTAGTAAGGATGTAAAGGAGAGCGCATATAAGTCTCTGGTAAGACCCCAACTAGAGTATGGTTCCAGTGTATGGGACCCTCACCAGGATTACCTGATTCAAGAACTGGAAAAAATCCAAAGAAAAGCAGCTCGATTTGTTCTGGGTGATTTCCGTCAAAAGAGTAGCGTTACAAAAATGTTGCAATCTTGAGAATCCTTTATATTATGAATTAATGAACCAGCACATATAAACAGAAGGTTGGGCTGGGAAGAATTGAGAGAAGGAAGACGAGCTGCTCGGCTAAGTGGTATGTTCCGAGCTGTCAGCGGAGAGATGGCGTGGAATGACATTAGTAGACGAATAAGTTTGAGTGGCGTCTTTAAAAGTAGGAAAGATCACAATATGAAGATAAAGTTGGAATTCAAGAGGACAAATTGGGGCAAATATTTTTTATAGGAAGGGGAGTTAGGGATTGGAATAACTTACCAAGGGAGATGTTCAATAAATTTCCAATTTCTTTGGAATCATTTAAGAAAACAACAGATAGGGAACCTTCCACCTGGGCAACTGCCCTAAATGAAGATCAGTATTGATTGATTGATTGATTGATTGAAGTGTGAATGTTTCTTTTTCATTCATGATAATAATTTGATGTATTGATGTGAGTAAATTGTGTGAGTCTAGTAAAGAAATGTCACATTTGCATTTCATACAGGAGTTTAATAGAATGAAAATAAGTGTATATTTAAGTGAATATTTTACCACTTTTTGCTACATAGTTGCATGCTTATATTGGTGATTTATACAGCATAGAAAATCCAATGTCTACTGATAAGTCATCAGTTTGTATAATAGTAATCGAGTCTAAGACCATTTGAAAGTGTTAGGTGGTTCCACCTGGATCATGGCAACATGTTTTTTAATGTATTTCTCAAAGAGAGTGGTGGAATAGAACCTTATTTTATGTTGCCTCACCTTTCTCTCTATCATCTTGCTTTAATTAATGTTACCGTACTTTTATTTATTCAGTGTATGGTGGTTACAACTGATGTACAGTATATTAAAATACAAATCAACAGATTTCAAGTTTGCAATAAAATTGTAGCTCCAAATTCAGTTGGTGGATCCACTGAATAGCTTCATGAGTTGCAAGATGGAGAACTGTCACATTATCTGGAAAGCTTGGTGAGGTCATTCACTACTATGTGGTCTGTAGAATGCAGTTTGTCACCAAAGTCACAATTTGGAGATATCCACCATCTCAAATTTGTTGAGTAAATTGCCACATCTATCTTGATCAGTCCTGATTCAGTTTGGTGTTCTCCACTGATGTCTTGGTAGGTGGAATCCAGCAGAGTGCATGCTTGGGTTGTCAATGTGTCAATGTTGTCAGTGTGGTTGAGGTGCTGAAGGAGCCAGAAAGCATGTAAGTGCAGTCTGGCACGGTTGTTGTCTTGATTGTAATCATTTTCCTATCAGCATAACAACTCAGCTTGTTAGACATATCTATTTCACTGGCAGTCACTGTAACATATACATGCTTTCAGTTAATTCAGAAGGAAATGGAGGAAATATCCCCCATGGTGCTGTAACGCTGATAGTCCTTCACTTATAAAGTAAATGCTGCCCAACCTGAAGGCCTGCAGGTTATGAGATGACGCATGGTCAGCACTATGAATCCTCTCGGCCGTTATTCTTGGTTTTTCAGACTGGAGCTTTCTATCTCACCACCAGATAGCCCCTCAGTTATTCTCACATAGGCTGGCTGGACCTCAAACCAGCCTTCAAATCCAGGTAAAATTCCCCAACCTAGACAGGAATCGAACCTGGTACCTCAACGCAAGAGGCAGGATGGAGGAAAGGTAAATGTAAAAACTGTTCTTTCATATTCTATTGTTTCCATTTTCCTTTCAGGTTTATGAACTAATAGCTGACAATGAGGACTTACAGATGATCTACACACAACTGGGAGTCACTTCTGAAAGTCTAGAACGAGATGTAGCTCAACTACAGGAATGGCTGTCTAAGCAGCCGCACCTTCCATTTCCAGGGGGTAAGCATTCTTATTCGCGAAGGGTCTCTTTCCGTGAGAGATTGTTGATAACAGCAACTTTACTATTACTTAGTTGAGACAGTATATTAGAAAATTAAGAACTGAGAAGTATCTGTTCAAAAGGCACTATTTCTACCCTAAGAAAGTTGTAGAAAAACACAAGGAAACGTATAATAAAAGACATATGGAACATACCCATTATCGGGTATGGAAATTCTTTTAAAGAATTACATCTTTCTGATCTGGATTGCTCATGACATTTGATAGTATTCAAGTACTGCAATGCATGTGGACGAAATACTAAAAAGAAATTTGAAGTGGAATTAGCACTTTTTGAACAGACACTCTTCAACTACACTTCGGTTACATTCCCCACTGTGCAAATTTCTTTGGCACCTTATAGAATTGTGAAATGAATTTATAGACTGAGATTAATCTCTCTTTGCATTTAGAACACAATGATGAGAATTTTCTGGAGGTCGAGTGTTGCTTTTATTAAATCTTGCATGGTTGTTCTCTCATAGACAATGTTGCACTTAGTTGTGCAAGATCTGTTTTCATCATGGAAATAATTTGATTTATTAATAGCTTATACTGATGTATAAGGAATAGATTACTAGGCATGATTTCATACTGTCTTGAGACAAATTATGAGAGACTTGTTTATTGAATTATAGATCCTTAATAGATTATGTGAGTGAGCATGAGCTGTTGTCTTACATACACACAGTAGCTGGACCTCTGTGGATAGGTCACAACCATGGTCTATAAATTATCATTTAGAACTAAATGTCTTCTTGATCATGCACCATCTTTCAACATCTCACCTCCAGAACCAAACACGAACTGAGCTTTTGCTATGACCTATTCCAGTTGTTTTTCTGCTGAACTTAAACTTGTACAAAAACAAAAAGAGTTTATTACTCTTTCATGCCATCAGACACATAATGCTTTTCAATATAATTTAACTAAAGACAAATCATCACAAATATCATACTTCCCTTCAGAGCTCGTGAAACATATCCAATGTGTTTGAAATTTGCTTAGTCTCCTAGACCTTTCCTATCCCATCGTCGCCATAAGACCTATCAGTTTCGGTGCGACGTAAAGCCGCTACAAAAGAAAAAAAATGCTTAGTGTGTGTAGGAATAGATTTGGCAAAACCAGATAATCAAAAAAACTAGTTCAATAGTCAATGAATCTAAAGCTCAATTATGAAACAAATTATAAAACCTAAAGATGGATGCTCTTCTAATCCCTTATGCTCAGTTTTGATAACTTTCATGAATAGTTGTGTGTGATACAATTATAAAAGCTTACTGTAAGTATGTTCTAAGAACAATTCACATTCAAAAAACTTATAATAATACATTATTAGTTTCCCTTTCTTGATGATAATAATCTTTTTTTATAATTTACCTTACCTAAAGATTTATTGGGTAACATATGACCCTTACATCACACACAAGTTCTATTCCTTACATTAAACAGTAATCGTTTCAAAGAAAATCTAAGAACCTGATCTTAACTATTAGATTGTAGATTTGTTATTCTAAAATTCCACTTTAATATCAATTCATCATCATCATCAGCAGCAGCAGCAGCAGCAGCAGCAGCACCACCACCACCACCACCAACATCATTGTTATTCGGAACTGATCATCTTATCGTTTTGTCCCTTAATATAACCACTACCTATATTCAATTATCTAGCTCAGTTCTTTGTTTTAGAAGGATGTATCTTATTTTTTGATTAGTTGTATGAAATTTATAATCTGAACCATTGGCTCATTATATCTTCTACCAAAGAATCTATAAATAGCCAGTCAAATGCATTCTCTTGGTGCTTGAAACATTATCATACAAGGAACTGTATGAAATAACTATAGTCTATTGTTTTAACGAGGTTCCTATACAGGGTGAGTACAGTGGCGGCTCATGAAAAAATCAGCCTACGTGCTACAAGAAAACGACTGAATAAGCTTTCTTTAAGTCTGCATATTGCCATGATGACCAACATACTTCAAACCTGTTAATAATAATAATAATAATAATAATAATAATAATAATAATAATAATAATAATAATAATAATAATAATAATAATAATAATAATAATAATAATAATAATAATAATAATAATAATAATAATAATAATAATAATAATAATAATAATAATAATAATAATAATAATAATAATAATAATAATAATAATAATAATAATAATAATAATAATAATAATAATAATAATAATAATAATAATAATAATAATAATAATAATAATAATAATAATAATAATAATAATAATAATAATAATAATAATAATAATAATAATAATAATAATAATAATAATAATAATAATAATAATAATAATAATAATAATAATAATAATAATAATAATAATAATAATAATAATAATAATAATAATAATAATAATAATAATAATAATAATAATAATAATAATAATAATAATAATAATAATAATAATAATAATAATAATAATAATAATAATAATAATAAAGCTTTTCTCACAATTTATAACTCAGAACAAACAAGAACAAAATTACATTGTAATGCAGGAAAACATTTAGGGCCAGTCAAATATTCTTTGACTCACCAACGAATTCCTTATTTTTGATTCCAAAAGGAATCTTAATAATAAGCATTGGTTGGTTTCCTTAATAACAACATTATCATTGCGATAGATTGCCTCCACTTACGCTTTACTTTCGAGACTGACGTTGCTTTCAATCCCAGGCGATACTAATCTCTAGTGGCAGAATCGCTAACCACTTACCACGTTCAACATCAGGGTAGCAGGAAACATTGTGCAGTTCTACCCCCCTTGCGGGAGAAAAAGTAACTATTGACGGGATCAGTGAAAGTTGAGCCCGGTTTATGGTATAGTCCACCGGCTACGGGGTGTGTTGCAAGCGCCTGCGTATTGCTTCCTTCAGGCTACAGGCCAGAGCTCATTTCAGATGAGCACGGACTAAGTTTCTCGGGAGAAGAGAGCTAGGTGTTCAACAGATCTTGTCCTGATTTTCACCAAACACAAATTCATACCATACTCAAAACAAAGAAAAGGCACAAGGATAATTGTACTGTACATAAATAATTCCGTACAGTTCCAAGCTACGTGCTGGAGCCCGGTAGCACGTATTGACCGGCCGCCACTGGGTGAGTATCCTGTATAGCAAGGCTTAAGGAGGTGATTCTAGAGGTGATAAGGAAGATAACAAAGATGAGATGTATAGTCCAATTCACTACTGTTTTTGTACTACAATTGTATGCTGCTAAGACAGAAAATATGCATCCAGGCCCACATGTGATCACACTGAGGCAACTTTCAGTCCTTAGTAACATTCATAATATGTGTAATTTGAGCATAAATATGAATAGTGGGATGTACAAAAACTTTTCATACTGCAATCCGTGGGCAGACTGTTGATGAATATGCCTCGCATATCAGGGTCAATTTTGGTCCAGGAGATAAACAAGGTTGACCAGCATGCCACTACCTTCTGCAATAGTTGATGTTGAGTAGACTTGGTTTGTTTGCTAGAGGCAACACAACACAATATGTGTCCTCCTCCAACTTTCAAAAACTGTAATTAACAAACTAGTTACGTATTGGACCATATGATATTCCTTACTATCAACCCAGTCATTTTGCCATAGAGGAGAGACTCACTTGTAAATGTTCTCATTAGCAAGAATGATTAACATAGTAAGTTTATATGTACAGTAGAACAATTCTAGACTAAAGTAATGTTTACCCATTCTAGATGCACGCAGATTAAGGCTGTGTCTTCTTTATAGTAAGAACAGTCTGGAAGATACTAAGAGGTTGCTGGATCTTTTCTACTCAGTGCGAGCAGCTGCACCTGAATTCTTCAAAAATCGAGACCCTCTTAGTCCAGAATTGGAGCAATGTGCTAGAACTGTGTAAGTAGTTAGTGTGTCAAGATAGAGAAAATGCAATTATATCCTTTATACAGTATTATTGAAATTTTGAATGCAGGCATGGCAGGGCTTAGTTTGCTGTGTTAGACAGGCTAAAACTTTTCAGAATGAAAAAGTGATGAATATGACTATATAATATTATGGCCTATATATTGTATAATATATTATAACAACCATAAAACCTAATTCCTCTTCCGTACAAATAATGCATTCAATGTTGAACCTTTTACACGAGTGGAGCAATGAAAACATGCTGTCTATGAGCTCTGTTTGCCATTTCCAGTAGCGGCGATTGGGAATTAAAAGTGCGGGGGCAAAAAATATACAGACAACAAATAGTACCCGGGTTTGTGGGATGTAATGGACGGGGGATTATATACATAAAAACGGAAGAAACAAGCTGCGAAATGGTAAGTTTTTTGATGCTCTCTGATCAAATTTAGACAGAGAGGTAAAAGTTAAGAGTTTACCAATTTATGTGCGGTAATAATAGTATTTTAAGATTTTGATCCAATACAACACAATAAAATGTTCACCAAAAAGGAACAATATTATGCATTTATTAGAATTAAATAGAAGTACAGCATGATTATACAATTAAAATCATTTAGTATTTGATTACACACTAAGAAACTAAGACACTAAGACACTAAAGACATTGCCAGATTGATAAATGCGCACTTCAAGTGGGTGAATCATACCTCAGTGTCCATGACCTTGTAAAAATAAATAAATAAATATATACACATACACCCCTGCTACCCTTACAGCACGTGCAAAGTCTCCACTACTTGCTGTGGTGCTATACAAATTGATCAGCTGGGGCGAACAACATTTTGTGCATATGTCCGCTAATAATTTTGTTAATAATTAAAGAAAATAAAGGGAAAAACTAGCTGATAAGACAACAGGCCTTGTACAAATTGCTCTTTTAAATAAATCCTATAATTCCTAGTTTCAGACGGCAAAAATGCGAATAAAAATTCAACATGTTCTCCAAAAAATTAACTGCCCCCCCTCGCCCCTTCCTAATCGCTACTACTGGCCATTTCTCTGAGGCAAACTGAGTAATCTGAATTCAGATGGAGTGGGCTCAGAAACACAACACATAACTAACCATGCTGACTGGCTGGCTCACATTTGCTCGAGTCGAAAGGCTATCTTAACAGAAATTGCTGGCGGTGATTAGTGGTGATTGTTGCGAGAGAGTTTAGTGCCTGCTAGGGCTTTACTGTGGTTAAAGGGAGATTCAGTAGTGATCGAGGATGATTGAGGCTGTGATATTAAGGATTTATTAAAATCTTTTCTGCTAAGAACAAGTCATAGACAATAGGAGACTCCCCACCTAGTATATCAGCTATGGTAACAGAAAAAAAAAAAAAAAGAAGAGGCAAGGTATGTTGTTTCAATGATTCCTCATATACAAATGATACATGGCTGTGTGGCTGTTCCTTGTATTGCTGGCCTTGTCTTTTATTTTCAACAGGCACAAATGTTTGGACAACAAAGGGAGTTTGAGATGTTAACAGTTATTACAGGCTTGCATTCAGGAGGTGGTGGGTTCGAATACAACCGTCGGCAGCCCTGAAGATGGTTTCCTGTGGTTTCCCATTTTCAGACCAGGTAAATAAGGTGCTGTACATTAATTAAGACCACGGGCAATACCTTCCCAATCCTAGTCCTTTCCTATCATTCAGCCGCCGAAAGCCTTTGATGTGTTAGTGTGACGTTAAACCACTAGCAAAAAAAAAATGTTACTACAGTATGTACTAGTACTAAAGAAATGACATGAACAGTCTGTAGACCATGTTAATTCCAAAATAACTGAAATTTGGACTAAGAATGCAGCCTACTGCTGTAAGCTGCTAGATGATACAAAGACTGCTTATCACAACAAACGATACCAGCAACTGATTCGCAATGTCCTCCTCCTGTATGACTATGCATGGCCACATACAGCAGCTCTAACTTATGAAAACTCACTAAGTTACACTGGCAACCTCTTGAACACTCAACTTACAGTCAAGACTTGTCCCCATGTGACTAGTATATGTTTGGTCCACTGAATGAGGCATTTGGAGCGAAATGATTTGAAGACGATGCTGTGGTTGAACAGTACGTGCGCACTTGGCTACTGGGACAGCCATCTTCTTTTTTCCATGAAGGGATCAGAAAGCTTCCTATCCGATGAAGAAAATGTATTTCTGTTGACAGAAACTATGGAGAAAAATAAGACACTCCATTTTTATTGGTATGTATCACCAATAAATCTGTGTTACGATATTCCAGTTTATATTTAAATGACCCTTGTACATACTTTTTCATCACTGACTACTTGTAGTGGAATTACTGTGAATATAAAGAAGGGCATCAGTGTTCTCCAGGTTTGGAAGAGACAACCATATGTTTAGGATGAAGCCCACTGACTAAAATTTACCTCTAAAGCAAAACTTGGAAAGATATTTGAAACAAAATTGCACAGTGGAAGAAGATGTGGTTTCTTACTGGAAAACTTGTGAATATCTGAAACATGAACTTAGTATTAAATGCATTTTGTAGCACTGTACTGAGCATGTAACAAACACAATTCAATCTCATATAGTCATGCAGTGCAGTGGTAATGTTGGCACCTTGATCGGTTGTGAAAGACACTTGTTTCAAAACAGTTTGTGTGACACTAAAAGATATACATTATCTCAGCAGTTCTCTTTTAATATCATTCCGTGTTTTAGGTTCGTCCAAAAATCAGGTTGTGAAAATGATACAAGATATGAGGTCCCAGTCAACAAAGTTAGAAACAGCCAATGTTATATAATGGTTCCGCTTTTACAGTACAAGTCCACGCATGGTTGCTGAGCATTGACCTTTCATCATGTAGTCAAGTACCTCAAACATAACTTCATCTCTTAGACTTGTAGCATTTTCCACCATGTGTCAGGATACAATAATTGTTGGATAAGGTATAATATCTTTGGCAGGTAGTTTTTCATAAGTAGCTTCAGTGTTGATCAACATCTGTGCAAGATCCAGAAATCCTTCATATGACCTTATTTTGCACAGACATTTAGCTGTAACCAAATCCTCTACAGTTTTAGGAAGATGTTTTTTTCATACACAAGATGTTTTGTTGTTAGAAAAGCATGGATGTTGAGAAATGCGCAACATCCCAGTTTCACGAAGAGGAAAAGCCACCTTAGTTTCAATTGCTGTGTTGATGGAGTGAGTGTACCTCATAGGAACTGCTGTAAGTACCTAGGTCTTAGTATAAAGAATGATCTTCATTGAGATAATCACATTAACACAGTTACCAGTCTCTTCAAGTGGTTATGAGGGTATTTAAGGGTTGTAGCAAGGACATGAAAGGAGAGGGTGTTAGAAGAAAAATGCATGGTAAGATTCCATTTAAAGTATGAGGAATCTCATCAGAATTACTTGATTCGAGAAATGGAAAAGATCCTTAAAAAAAGGCAGCATGATTTGTTCTGGGTGATTTCTGATAAATGAAATGTTACAAAAATGTTACAAACTTTGGGCTAGGAAGACTTGGGAGTAAGGAGACAAGCTGCTCAACTAAATGGTATGTTCTCAGGTGTCATTGAAGAAGTGGCACGAGATGACATTAATAGCTAGATTCATTCAAAGTTTTTTAAAAAAGACTACACTTTCACAGCTAAAACATCCATTAACACATTGATGACTGGCTCCGGAAATCTCCGTAGTACTGCGGCCAGTGGTTATTGACGGGCCCCGGACCTCTCCATTTTTACGTATGGTAACATTTGTAGCTTGTTGTGCTATCTGTTGGCTGTAATTTTAACTAATTTCTATCATGTGATGCAGTAGAGGGATCATAGATTTTAGTGTTGATGTATTTTTTTATTGTACCATCTTTGTAGCCATGGATACTTCGTATATACACGGGTGTTCTTACGTGCCAAGAATCATTTTACAAGATGCCCATGGCAACGTGACCTGTATAATGATAATCTAATGCAACATTTACCGTATTTACGCAAATAATCCCTGCCGCCAAATAATCCCCGCACCCTAATTTTAGGAAGGCTCATTTTGAAAAAAAAAAATGAAATTAACTAAAATTCCTTCTATCGAAAGAGTAACATAGGCATAAACAAACATTGCATATCACTCCACGATGTCCACGTGGTCTTTATGCAAATATAAACATGTACATTTACGGATATAGCTGCTTTGCTTGAACTTATTTGAGATAATAAAAATATATTATCACTGCTATAAAATGTATTTGCCATGAAAATTAGCAACTAGGCCTAGGTATTTCATTAATCTGAACTTGCAAAATGCTCAGTTCCCTGTAGATCAGAAGATTCGTTGTCTCTTACGTCACTAGAATCCTCTCTTAAATTACTTACAAATTCGTCACACTCCACGTCTAAAACACTTTTCAGACGCGTTTTTTTTACTCAGATATTAACACGATCAACAGACCGGCAAACTCGGGTGTTAGTTTTGCGATACAGTAAAACCTCGTTAATTCAAAGTCATTGGGATGCAAAAATCGGACTTTGAATTATATGATTTTGAATTAACCACCAACTCGTACTTCAGAAGTGCCAACCCTTGCCGCGTCACAAAATCTTCTAAGACCCGTTACTGGATGCAATTAACATTGATTCACAACTTAAACCTTTTAAATGCCATGGAAAATAACTATTTCCAAAATGTATTCAACAAGGTGCATTTACAGCATTCAAATAATGCACTTGGATAAACTCACTGGCAAACACAACTACACGCATTGAAGGAAGAAAGAAAAAAATGATTCGAAGATGAGAAGTTTATGCTGGCTCCCCTGTGCAAATACTTTGTAGATTGGATTATTGTACTGTACGCATTTTAGATGCCTTGTACTAGCACGGAAAGTATCCGATGCCCTTCAAACATCGTGGCTTATCGAACATTCCTATGACGAGGGGAGGAAGTACATAGGAGGTCTCTCGCTTCCGTTTGCATTACAACATAGGACAGTAACTCTATCGTTGTACGATTTCCCACCATGGCACTTCTGTTGTAATTCAGAAATGTCAACCCTTGCCGCATCACAATGTGTTCTAAGACATTTAATGCATACAGTCACCTTGATTCACAGTTTAAACCTTTCAAATACCATGGAAAGAACTATTTCTGAAATGTATCCAACAAGGTGCATTTACAGTACATTATTCAAATAATATACTTGGATAAATCACTGACAAACATAACCTCATGCAACAAAAGAAAAAAACATGATTCAAAGACGAGGACCAATTATGCTGGCTCCTCTGTGCAAGTACTTTATTTTTTGGATTATTGTACTGTTTGCATTTTTAGATGCCTTGTACTTGCATGGAAAGTACCCAACCCCCTTAAAACTTTGTGGCTTATGGAACTTTCCTATGACGAGGGGACGAAGTCTTTCTCTTACATCTGCAACACAGAACAGTGACCCCATCTCCTTTAAAAAGGTCTGTTTGGGATAGGCATAAGACACAATGCAGTTTCATTGGCACTAACAATATTGTTCGGTGCGTACAAATTGATTACAATTATGAGCCACGCTTTTTTGCCGACTGTCAGCATCACCATAGGCAGTTTTAAATTAAAAGTCTGAATTGTTTTCCATTTAAATATGACAAATGGGGCTAGTGTTTTCTTCCATCTGCGGTTACACAAAGCATAACTGCAAACCCAACATCGAAAACTAGGTGAGCAGGAGCGTGTTGCCAACCTTGACACAAGTAAATCCTGCGCCCCAATTTTGTGACATGGGTGATGAGCCCTGAGAATAGGGATGTATAGAACTAGCACCGATAGAGCGCACTGCTGTTGTACTGGGTAAGCGCAATGCGCCATTCATTTGTCTCCTGTGCTCTCATGCCGCTAAATATCCACGAATTTAAGTTGCTTAAATGTTATTTTCATGACTATGCCGAGCTATTGCAGTGTTCCCCTTTGAAAAAATCAAGGAAGCCCATTTTCATTTCACCAGTTTCCACAAAATAAAGAAATGAGGAAGAAATGGTTACATGCTATTAGAAGGAAAAATTTCGGTGAGAAGAATCTGACCGAAAATATTAAAAATTAAAGTGTGTTCCCATTATTTTCAACCCAGCGACTTCACGAAAACTTTGTTGGGTAGGTGCTATTTACGAAGGCAAATAATTCATATTTTCTAACTATAAACTGATTAGGCATTTTGATAACAACCACCGAATTTATGAGTTTGTATTTAAAGGTGAGAGAGCAAGATTAAAACCGGGCGCTGTTCCATCGCTTTTTCCATGGACCACGAACACAACAAAAACAAGGAAGAGGTCATACACCAGAAAATTGCCGGATTACCATGATAAGCCTACAATATCAGAATATGCAGAAATCACCTTATTTGAAGTACCGTACGGGAAGAAATCGTGAATATACCCGAAGAAGTAAATGTTACATTTGACTCCCATTTTCAAAGACATCAGCACTCAAAAAATACTACAAGTAATTTGGTTGTTGAGCAAACAATGCATAATCCTGATGCCATATTGCTTTATACAGGGTTTGTAGACGTCCAACATTGTAATTTGGTATTTGCTGTTCTGGGAGAAAACAGATGCAATTTACAGATATTCCCACTAGAACCCAGACTGTGTTTCTTCTTGACAGTTATGAAGCTAAGGACCAACAAATCTGACAAAGAACTAGGCCTTAACTTCGGAATCCATAAAACTACTGTTGGGGGAATATTTAATGTTTGGATTATTTTCATGTACTGCCAATTTAAAGAGTTGAACATTTGGCCTGATAGAGAAAATGTTCTTGAAAACAGCCCCCTTGCTTTTAGACAGAAATACCCCTCGACTAGAGTTATAACTGGTGCAACTGAGATTGTAATAGCGAAACTTGTTCCAAAGGCAAGTATTCCTCTTTCATAGGGCTAACTGGCCTTAACCATTTGGTAAGGGGATGCTGAAAAGTTTATAAATTTTGGCTGCATGTTTCTGAACACTGAATAATACCAGTCTTGGGGGAAGTGCTCTAATGCGTACCTTACAGCAGCAATATGCTTACAACATGCTTTGGGGCCTGCTCCAGCAAAATGTTCACATTCCCCTCCTATAATGTCACCAGGTACCCTTAAAATAAGCTTCACATTATAGGTCTTAATTGTGTACTCTGATTTCACAGCACTGCATTTTAGAATTTCACCCGATTGAAATTAACCTTTTATAAACAAAACAAACTTTTCACTGAAAATTCTGTATCCAGCATAACAAAATGATTTGTAATTGGAAACAGGTGCTCCATCTATTTCCGATTTTCTAAATACTAAATAATCCATCAGATGCAAACTTGTGATAGTGACCTTCACCTTATGGCTGATGGTAAAATATTCAAAGGAACCGGCAATGGGAAACTCAAGAATATTCACATGCTTTTGGTGGTGGACAAAGGCTGTATCTGCAGTTTCATGTAAGCCATCAACCTTTACAAAAATACATGAACCAAAGTTTATAAGCAAGGGGAGCAAGTGCGTGTTTAAATATCTATTTATGATTTGTCTTATGGAGGTACATTCATATATTTATCAATGTACAATGCTCAAGTAATTGTAATCTTTAGGAAAAGGCATGCTGACTCCTATTCATTATTTGGATAATAAAGCGTGTTAGAATTTTCTAATTACCGCTGTACTAATTCTTTCTTCCTCCCACTAGTTTTAGCGTTTCTGGTCCGTAGCTCATATTGCAACTGTTTAAGGCTTAAACGCTGAAAATCGTCCATAATATACTAGGGGATATACCTATACAATTAATTAATATAGTCTTGGAGTAAAATTAGAGAAGATACAATCGGCTTTAGCTCAGAAAACTCAGTCACATTCTATACATTACTCGCAGCTGACTAGGAGAAACATAAGACGATTGCCTTGCGCTTACCCAGTAGTACACGAGCGCTATCTGGCGCAAACTTTCTCTGCCTACATCCCTATTCTCGTAGTTTCTCAGCTGACAGTAGATGATAGCCGACTGTAGGTGATGTCCGTCGTCAATGTGTTAAGAACTTCATAGAATTGTACAAAAACATAAAAAACAAATTCATATTATACTAATCAGACCTCATCTGGTGAAATAACATCATGGCTTTATTCCCTGAACAGTACCAATGCTAATCAGGTTACCAATCAGCAGAAAAGCCTTCTTGATCCAAGGAAAATTTATCAAGAACTTAGAGGCCATGAAATGGTAGCTTGGTCTGCAATTACCTCATAAGGGAATCGAAAAATCAGCCTCCTAATCTATTCATATGAACAATATTTATTTTATCTGATGTTTGGATTAAGCGGGGCTGGAGTTTCCAACCATCAGGCAGATTTTCTCCATAACAGATATTATTAAACTGATCAATGCTGATTTAACATAGTAATCTGAGTAAAGTTGAAACAGATGAATTTTTGAGAATTTTGTGAAAATGTTGCTCATATGGTCAGTTGGTGCATGCATTTCAGTGGGCTTGGCAGACTGACATGAATTGCAATTTTTGGCTCGGTGCGGAAAGCAACAGGAAACTACCTCACTCCTCATATCCCTAGTATACGTCTTCAGTATACCTAGGACATCTGTGACAGCTGCAGTACCCTTGCTGGAAATCATACTCCTAAGGTATTTGAGTACTGTACACATTTAATGTTTTCACGTTCAAGTTTTATGTGGCAGTCAGTATCTTTCCTACCCATTTTCACTGCAACAGTTTTTGTTCTGCTAACTTTCATTTGATACTGTTTGAACTTTGATACCCACTCATCCAGCTTAGTTTGTCGTCAGCGGCGGCCACTACTTGCATCCGAGTGTATGTTTTTCACTTGCAATTCATGTACAGTCTGTTTTGTGTAAATGACGTTGATGACTCATCAGGCCAATTCTTGCATAGAACATGTGATCACATTTGGCACACCTGACAGAAGGGGGTGGACGTGGTTGAGTTTGTCTGAGTTTTTTCTAAGACGAGCCTCTGTTTGCAGTCTTCGACGCTCAGTTTCAAACTGCAATACAGCAGTGGTTGTGAATGCGTGCCAGTGAGGGTGATTTTCAGCAAGTGTATGCCAATTACTGGGGTCAATGTTTGTGCTCTTCAAGGTTTTTTTGAGCTGATCCTTGTAGCGTTTCAGAGGTGCACCACGTGGCCTCCTGTCAGAACTGAGTTTGCTGTATAGTATCTGTCATAGTAGCCTACTGTCATCATGGACATGACCAATCCATCCAAGCTGATGACCTATGATGGAAGCTTCTATACTGTTCATCTGTGCCCTTTCAGGTACAGTACTACAACAATGGATATTCATAATGATCGTAAGCTTCTGCTGGTGAACACGTTCCAATTTCTTGATGTCTCAGCGGTATAGAGTCCATGTTTCACATCCATACAATACAGTGGAGACAACGACAGCTTGATACACCATCAGTTTAGTGGATATATTTTGGTCTTTATTATAAAAGACTTTGTGGGATAGATGTCCAAAAGCACAATGAGCAGCTTGTATTCTATTATCTACATCCATCTCCGAGGTACAACGAGACAAGAGAATATTCAAACGATAGGGAAAGAAGTCTTTTTTTTTCAGAGATGTATCTGAGATGGTAATGTTGAAGTCTGGCAAACTAGTTCCTGGAGCAGATTGTGCTAAAACCTTAGTTTTCTGAATGTTGATAGACAGGCCAAAATGCTCATAAGCAGCTTTAAAGCAATCAACTGACAATTGCAAGTCCTCTGGAGAATGAGCTGGTGTAGCGTTGTCATCTGCATATTGCAGTTCAGTAACCTGGGTGAGATGGGTAAGTCTTTAAGAGTGGAGTCTTGACTGATTAAAAATCCCTCCATCAAGTCTGTAACTAATTTCTACACCTGCATTGTTGCCAAATGTCTCATAAAGCATAGCTGTAAGGTACAGGGCAAACAGTGTAGATGCAAGCACACAACCTTGCTTTAGTCCATTACTAATAGGAAATTTTTTTGACACGTTGTTTTGATAGAGAACCTGACAAAACGTATCATCATGAAGAGCCCGGATGAGTCCAACAAAATGTTCGGGGCAGCCAAACTGCCATAACACCATCCCCACAGCATCTCTAGGCACACTACTGAAGGCCTTTTCCAGGTCATAAAACACCAAGAACAAGGGTTTCTGTCATTCTCTGCATTTTGCCTGCAACTGTTTTGCGCAGAAGATCATGTCAGTGGTACTCCTGGGTCTGTGAACCCACATAGCGATTCGGGGAGTAAGTTTTCAGATAGAGTTTGAAGCCAACTCAACAGGATCCTGGCAAATATTTTACAGCAGGGATATGAAACGGTTTTTACCACAAATGCTTTGATCACTCTTTTTGAAGATGGTGACTATGATAGAGTTCTTCATGTTGGCAGGTACGTATTTGGTTTCCCATATCCTTAGGATCAGAGAGAAGAGCCTCGTTTTGAGAGGTAGACCTCCTTTAAGAATGAGTTCTAGTGGAATATTGTCCGGTCCAGGATCCTTTCTAGGTTTGAGGCTGAGAAGAGCTTTGTTATATTCATGAAAGTTTGGTGGCATTGACATCCAAGGTTGCATAGGATGTTGTGGGACATGCTGAAGAAAATTTTCAGCAGCAGTGGAATTGCGGTTTAAAAGTAAATTGAAGTGCTCTTTCCAGCATCTCAGAATGTTTTGATTGTCTGTAAGAATGGTGGTGTTGTCGGCAGCTTTTAAATTTCCCAATGAAGCGCAGACAGATCCATAAATCTGTTTTAGTCCAGCATAGAAATTTTGCAGGTCTCTGGCATCTGACAAGTTTTGTAATTCTTTGGCTTTTTGTTGCCACCAGTTGTTCTTTATTTCCCTAATTTTAGCCTGACATTTCTGCTTCAGCTCTTGCAAACGTGATCTCTTCAATTGAGAAGATGGACCTTGTACGGAGGATAAGAGGGCATCCCGGTTGGCATTGATAATGTTGATTATGGCTTCATTATTACCATCATACCAGTCTTCTCTTTTCCTTTCTTCAAAGCCAATAGCACATTTTGCTGATTGCTTGATGTTTTTTTATAGTGTGATCCATTCACAATCTACATCATTATTGTCGGCTGGGTCGTGTGACAAGTGGTTTAAAATTGAATTCTGGTATTCAGAGGCAACAGCCTCATTCTAAAGTTTAACAGTGTTGAATTTTATTCTGGAAGGATGCATGAGATGGACGCGTGGTCTCTGATGGATAGTAATCCTGAATCAACTAAGAAGAAGTTCACCGTCTGTCCAACAGTCATCAATGTTTCTAGCAGTCTTTGTAATCAGTATATCTCTTCTGTTGCATTGCCTGGTAATGACATAGTCAATGAGGTGCCAGTGCTTGGATCGAGGGTGGATTCATGTAGTTTTGAAGCGGTTGGGAAGTCGGAATTGTGTATTTGTGATAAACAGTTCATGTTCACCACACAGGCGAAGTAGTAACAGACCATTTGAATTGCAATTCCCAACACCTTAATTTCCCATGACATCTTCCCATAGCCGGTTATCATTACCCACTCTAGCGTTAAAGTTGCCAAGCAATAAGATCTTATCTGTTGCAGGTATTTTGGTGAGAACTGTGTTCAGATGTTGGTAGAACTGATTTCTTGTATCTTCCTCATCTTTTAGAGTAGGAATATAGGCAGAAATAAATGTAATGGCACTATCCTTAGAAAGAGGCACACGCAGGGTCATAAGCCTTTCCCGTCATTGTAAGACCTAGCTGTGTCGGTGCGACGTAAAGCAAATAGCAAAATAAATAAAATAAGCCTTACATTTACTGCAGTTGGTGTGAGTTGGTGTTCATACACTAACTTTGTCTTGACCGCAAAACCAACACCATGAATACGATTTTCTCCTTTGTCCCTTCCTTCCCAAAAGATGATGTATCTGCTACTTGCTTCACTGATTTGTCCTTCACCTGATAGTCTTGTTTCGCTCAGAGCAGCGATGTCGATGTTTAGCCTTGCTAGCTCATGGGTAATAAGAGCTGTCCTTCTTTCGGGCCTATTATTGTCCTTCAGGTCAAGTAGCATTCTGACATTCCATGTGCCTACAGTTAAAATTGTGTTCTTCATTTTCAATTGATTTCGACCGCATGAATTGAGTGCGGTTTCCCAGACGGGTTCAAAATTGACTACCGATGTTTAGCCCACATTTTCTAGGGCCTTCCCCCTTCGGGGTGGGCAGCGGTGATCCTAAATAGGCCCGCCCACTCATAGATGCAGGACCGGATCCCTGAGTAGTCATAAGGTCTCAGGAAGGCAACCATCACACATCTATCGCCAACGTGCAGGTCTAGACTAGGAGCTCCCAGTTTCACCCAAAACCTGTTCCGAATTGCCGTTGGACTTTGAATAGGAAGTGAAATTGCCATTGGCATGACTTTGTTTAAGGTGGACTACAACTTGCCAGGAAGTGGCCCACACACTATGATTCCAGAGCCATTCACTGCGGCACATATAGCATGAGACATGCGGGATCAAGCACCGGAACTGCAGCAAACTGCCGCAGACTCCACAAAACTTGAGTTGCACCATCAAAATCAAAAATCAAATCAAAATCTCTTTATTTGCAAATGAGGTGTCTACCTCGGTGGCAAATGGTACACTAAAATACATTATTGTCAAGCACTAAATATTAAATTAACAAGAGAAGAAAATTTTCCTATAATACAATATTGTATAATTTACGCTAACAATTTTTTCTATTAAACACACAGCTCATCCTTAATAAATTTACATTGTTTACAAAATTCTACTTATAATATATCCTGTACTACTTACAAATATAGTCATCTGATATACAGTATGTGGAATTACTTCAAATGATAGTGTACAACTGGTATAAGATTAAAATTTACATTGCATTTATTTACTTTTTCTTTTCTTTACCCATTCTGGAACCTAAGTAGCATAACGACCTGCTGCGTCTTAAACAGAGCCCCTTTTACCACCACTTTTCAGAGTTCCTGAAGGGCCTTCACAGCTACCGTAGCGGTCCCAGGGCCCTCGAAGTCCCCACTGTACTTCACCCCTAGAGGCAGTCCCCTACTTTGGCTGCCCAAACTCCTTAGACCAGGGGATGGAATTAATTTATTCACACACATTCTTTATTTATATTAACCTGCACTGGTCGAATACCCTCTAACATTTCATTTATTTTTTCTGTTGCTGTTTATTCTCTTCTTGAATATCTGTACAGATTTTGGAAAAGGATCAAACACTACCCCTGGTAAACTGTTCCACTCCTTCACACCCTTCCCAATGAATGAAAATTTACCCCAATCGCTTCTGCTAAAATTCCTTCTAATTTTATATTTGTGGTCAGTCCTGCCGATATAATTATTTTCCAACTGAAGCCTCTCACGGATATCTCCCCATGCTGCTTCTCCTGTATAGGCTCTATATAAATCCGTAAGTCTAGTTTTCTCCCTTCTCTTACTTAAAGTTTCCCACCCTAGTTTCTTTAACATTTCTGACACACTACTCTTTCTCCTGAAGTCCCCTGTAACAAATCTTGCTGCTTTCCTCTGCACACTATCTATTTCTTTTATTAGGTATTCTTGGTGAGGATCCCAAGCACTGTTTGCATATTCCAATAATGGACGAACCATACTTAAGTAACTTTTCTCTTTTAATTCTTTGTTGCATCCTTTAAGTAGCCTCATTATGACATGTAACGATCTGTATGCTTTCCCAACAATGTCATCCACATGACCCTTCCAGTGCAAATTACTTTCAAATCTTACACCTAAGTATTTGCACTTGCCATCTTTTGGGATAACTACCCCATCCAAAGTATATTCAAATTCAGTTTTAAAACTCCTGTTTGTAAATGTTGTAACAGTTGATTTGCCTCCATTAACCTTCATGTTATTCTCTTCAACCCATTGTTGGATACTCTCAAGGTCCCTTTGTAATTCTGAACAATCCTCAATGGTATTTATTTCCCTATAAACAATTATGTCATCTGCATACAATCTTATTTTTGATGTTATATTGTTCCCTAAATCATTTACGTATATTAAGAAAAGTAACGGACCGATTATACTACCCTGTGCAATTCCCTTCCAAACTTTCTCTTCCTGTGATACGTTAATTCCTACTTTGACTTTCTGAACCCTTGAATTTAGAAATGTTTTTACCCAACGTGTAACCCTTACGTCCAATCCTATTCCCTCCAATTTCTTTAATAATATTCCATGTTCCACTCTATCAAAGGCTTTGGAAAGATGTATGGCTATGCAATCTAACTGGCCTCCTGAATCCAATTGATCTGATATGTCCTGCTGAAATCCCATCAGTTGTGCCTCACAAGAAAATTTCTTTCTAAATCCATACTGGCTCCTCATGAACCAATTTTTATCATCACATATCCCTCTGATGTACTTTGATATTAAACACTCCAGTATTTTACAAACTATACTGGTCAGGCTGATTGGTCTGTAGTTCTCTGGTTTCCTTTTATCACCCTTTCCTTTATAAATTGGTATTATTATAGATTCCTTCCATTCCTTTGGTATTACACTATTATTTATGACATAGTCAAAGAGAAATCTTAAATAAGACACTATGTACCACCCCATTGTCTTTATCACCTCCCCAGTAATTTGATCACTTCCTGCTGCTTTTACTTGCTGAAGCAGTTGGATTTCTCTGAAAATATCTTCATTTGTGAACGAGAAGCTTTTTGTTTCCCTCTGTGTCTGTCCCTCTGTAACTTCTGTTTTGGTTTCCAACTCCTGACAATCATCTACTGAATCTCTAAATTCCTTACTAAAGAGGTTTGCTTTCTCAGTATCTGTTAAATAGTGTTCACCCCCTTCTCCCACCATTGTAGAAATTTGGATTCCTTTTCCTTTTTGATTCCTGATATATGAATACAGCTTTTTCCATTTCCCTTTGTGGTCATTACGCTCTTGAAGAATGCCATTCATATAATTCTCTTTTGCTTCCTTTTTCACTCTATTCAGTTCCCTCATTAGCTGTTTTCTACTTTCTCTACTCTCCCTACCTTCTTTGATTTTCCTGTTTACTATTCTACATTTTCTTTTTAATTTTCTTATTTCCCTTGTATAATAAACAGGGTCTGAGGTCATTTTACCCTTCTTAACAGGTACAAATCTCTTCTCTCCTTCCCAAATGATTCCTTTGAATTTAGCCCAAAGTGTATCCACATTACTCCCTTCACTTATCCAACAACTGAATTGTGATTTAAGGTAAGTCCCAAATTCATCAACTTTAGTTTTTCTGTACAATTTCTTGTCTTGTGTGCCCCTTTTATTAAGCCTTTTTGGTACCAGTCCTACATCTATTATTACAGCCTTATGGTCACCTATTCTTTCAATTACTTCAGTTTTATCAACAATTTCCCATGGTTTAACCAAGAATACATCTAGTAAGTTATTGAGACGAGTCGGTTCTTGTACTACTTGTGTAAATCCTCCCTCCCAAATTAACTTATTTGCCAGTTTCTGTTCATGGGCTTCACTTGCAGCTCCATTCCATTCAACCTCAGGCAAGTTTAGATCTCCCCCAATTATTACCACATCATTATTATTGTTTTTATGAGTATAATCTATTATTTTCTCAAATATTTCCATGTCTCTTTCCTCTCTTCCAGGCCTGTATGTTCCTATAATTCCCACCTCCTTCATATTATCACAAATTAATTTTATCCCTAATATTTCATCCCTTTCATCGGTAAACCATTCATGTGAACAATATGTCTCCTTCACCAGAATAAACACCCCCCTCCCTTTTTATTTCCTCGGTCTCTACGATAGACTGTGTACCCTTCTGGAAATACTTCTCTATTACCCACCCCTTCTCTCAACCACGATTCCACTCCTATCACCACATCAGTCTCATAAGATTCCATCAATGTACCGAATTTTAATTGTTTATTTACTACACTCTGACAGTTTACCAAGAGCAATCTCAGACCCCCTTCCTCCCTAAAAATTGACTGTTGCAATTGGGTAACTTGAAATTCCTTAATTTCCTGAGTTTCATTTTCTAGTTGACTGAGCCAGCTTGAAGTACAGCTGGCTCTTTCTACTAGTTTTCCTGGTCAGTATTATAACACAAGGGAGTAGCCTTTTTTACGGTACCGGTATATATCTTATGATTAATAAAATCTAGAACAATATTTGCTATATTTCGTTTACCTGAATTATTTAGATGAAGGCCATGCTTTGTGTAACAGTCTCTCGAAACTGCTGCTATCAATTACCTGTGTATTACGAAAATGTTTACAAATTTTAACCATATCTGTATTAACTTTGTCCGCTTCAATGTTCACACACGAGTCTCTAATCAAATCATGCCTGTGGGGCACGTTCACTACAAAGATGTTAGTGTGAGTCAGCTTACCTAGTGTACATTTAAGTTCAGAAATAACATTCTTAGCGTCGTTGTGAGCTACGTTGTTCGTCCCGCCGATGATCACTACTGCATCACGACTTCCGATATTTCTTGCCGCCTGCTCCGTTTTTCCAATACCTTCTTCATTGGGGCCCCAGGATAGATGACTGCCGATGCTGCAATATCTTCATTGACCATTTTCTTCGCAATTCCCCTCGCCTGGCTATCACCAAATATAAGAATGTTCGACACTTTCGCCGGTGCACTGTGTGGGATTTTAGGCCTAACTTTGCCGCTTCTCGTAACGGATTTTGCGCTATACGATTGACTGCTTCCTATACGGATACCTTGCGTATCGCTTACTTCCCTCAGGGCTGAAAATCTATTTTTGGTGTCAATTACAAAGTTGTCCTTATTAAACTGTACACTTTTCCTCCTAGAATCTGAAGCAACTTGACACCACGCGCTAGGATTCTCGGAGCCACCTGTGTTCTGAGCGTTTACTGGTACCGGTACTTTCGATTCCAGTAAACGTACCTTTTCCTTTAAAATCTCATTCTCCGCTTTTAATGCTTGTAAATCCTGTTGCAATAAAGAGAGAATTACAAGTACATTATCATTACCTCCATCCTCCAAGTAATGAGACGCCAGCGATTCGTTGACCGTTGTAGGCCTAGGTTTGCTACCGCTATTCAAATTGCTCTCGCCACAGCTAACACAAGTCCAAGTATCTTCATTTTTAGCAAAACCAGCTCTACATATACACTCAAAATGGTACCAAATTAAACACTTTTCACACTGGATACCATTCTTCACTCGCTTCTTGTTTACACCACATTTATTCCCGATTATTTCGCAAGAGAACCGGGAGCTATCTTTACTTACATCCTTCGCTGACGCCATCTTGCTTTGGCAATGTCTGGCATACCTTCTTCTGCTTGCACAGCCTTTGGGAACCAGGGTTATTATATTGGTTCCTCTTCTGCCTGCTTAACCGTTGGGTGATTTTGTACTTGTATTAAACCCCAGTACCTGGGCTGCCTCAATAATCAATAATCTTTATTTGCTATTGACCATATACAATGAAATAGGCTTTGTCAACTGATAATAATTTAGTGCTTAATATTACTAAAGCTAAATGAACATACACCTTTTATTTAAACTTAATACTAACATTATGCATTTCTAATAATTCAGAGGTATTATAAAATGGATTTTATATTTTAATATATTTTCTTTAAAATTACTTAAAGGATTGGACCGTGGAGAATTTGGTAATTTATTAAATAATCTTAAACAACTGATTTAATGTGAGTGAGCAGTTTTTGACAGCCTGTGAATTGGGATGTCAATGTCTGCTTTTCCCGAGTATCATGAAGGTGAATGTTTTCCCTAGTACTAAATTAATTTATGTTGTTTTTAACATATGCCAAAAATATATATAAATATACAAATTGATAATTGTCAGTATTTTAAGCTTACTGAAGAGAGGTCGACAGTGGTCAATTGCACCAGCCCTGCACATTGTTCGGACAACCTTTTTCTGTATTAGAAGTATATTATATACATAAGAAGAATGCCCCCATAATAACAGTCCATAAGTAATGTGTGATGGAAGAGACTAAAATACGCCATCCTTAGGTAGTCACTGCTAACTAAATCCCTCAATTTTCATATCAAATAGGCCACTCGTGATATTTTTTTTTACAAACATAATCAATGTGTGTTTTCCATTTCAATTTGGCATCAATATGAAAACCCAAAAGTTTGACTGACTGACTTTCAATATCTTTGGATAATCCCAGTGTGAGAAATTGAGTTTTATCTTGATTGCACAACAGTTCCAAGAGCTTCCTGTGACATCTGATGCAAACCTGAGATGCTCTGGTGTTTTGTAATTAATGTTGTATTATCCGCATAGGATATAACAGTATGAGCTATGACATTTTGTGGTAAATCATTGACTGCCAGAATGAATAAAAATGGACCAAGGACAGAGCCCTGTGGCACACCAGTTGTAACTTTCTTCGAAGTGGAATACCTATTTTTAATTGAGACAAACTGATATCTGTTATTTAAGTATGACTTAATTATGTTCAGTGAGGGATACTCAAAACCATACATCTCAAGCTTTGCAAGTAAAATATCATGATTAATACAATCAAAAGCTTTACTTAGATCACATAACACCAAAGAGATGGCCTGCTTGTTTTCAAAAGCTGTTAATATCTGATTAACAATTTCAAGAACAGCAGTAGTAGTACATTTACCTTGTCGAAACCCAAACTGACTGTCGGATACGAGATTGTAAGTTTCAAAATATTTGCTAAGTTGATTGTACAAAAGTGATTCAAATATTTTAGAAATTATTGGAAAAATTGAGACTGCACGATAGTTCTGAAGAAATTGTTTGTCCCCACTTTTAAATACTGGAATAACTTTAGAAATGTTAAGTAAATCAGGAAAAACTCCAAACTCTAAACACTTATTAAAAATAAAAGCTAGAGGTTCAGAAATCAAATGTATTATTCTTTTGATGATTTAATTAGATAACTAATAACAATCCATACTCTTACAGTTTGATAATTTTAAGCTGGCTTTAATTACTTCATCATATGTGATTTCAACCCAATGGAAAGTATTTCGGCAAGGGTGTTGATTGTGAAGAAAGTCACTCGCAGCTGTACCTGTTGCCTTAATTTGATCTCCGATTTCTTTTACAGAGTTTAAGAAATAATTATTCAGTTCTTCAGCATCGAGAAATGTGTCTTGAGTACAAGTAGGGATGTTTTCTTGTACTATAACATCCCTTGCTGCCTTGCATTTGTTGGGTGCATTCTCAATATATTTTCACAAGCTAAAGTTTTGGCATGGATAAGTTTTCTTTCATATAACTTTTTACAATTAAGATAAGCTTTATACACTCCATTCTGCTCGGTTCCTCCTTGACAGGAGTTTTTATAAATTCTATACAGCAAAAGCATTATTTCTCTATACTGAGTCAATTCATCAGTATACCAGTTCAACTTCTTGCCTTTAAGTTTAACATTACGACTAATTTTTACCAGTGGTGAACATAAATGACACAATTCAACCAATTTATCTAAAAAGTTTCCAAATACAGTTTCAATATCATTTTCTCCCATTTGAAATTCAAATACAAAGCCCCAGTTAATTTGTTCCAGATTTTCAATAAATATGTTAATTTAATCATCACCCTGACTTTTTAACCACATCAGAACAGGTTCATCATTGTAAATTATGTCAGGCTGGTTAAGATATAGTGATATAAGCAAGGGGTCATGATCTGCAAAACCCCCACCAACAAGTCTAAGTTTATACAAATCTCTTGAAAAATTTACAATAATATTATCCAAGCATGCATTATTACCTGTAGGTAGCTTGTTTGTGCAAGTTAAATTTAGAGTTCTTAGTAAATGTTAAAATCCCCACAAACAGAAACTTTGTCCTTAAACTTCAAAATTTTTTCCATTACTAGTTCAAGATCCTTAAGAAATACATAAGCATCGGCATTTGGAGATCTATACAAACTAACAATTATCAAAATTCTGATCAACCAGCTTCACACAAGTAAATTCTTCCTCTAATCCCACACGATATTGACTTAAATCAATCTTTACAAATTTAAAACACTCTCTAACTAAAGTCCCAGCTCCCACATTTTTCTTTTTACTCCTACAAAATATATCTGCAACAGTATATCCATAGGGCACAAAATATTCTACTTGATTTTCAGAAAGCCAATGCTCCGATACACAAATCACATCAACTTTCTCGGTCTGGCAAAAGTGTTCTAATTCTAACAACTTATTTCTAATGCACTGGATATTCATTTGCAATAAATTGAGAGATTTACCCCTGCTATCCTTTTGAATGTCATTTACCTCTCGGCAACTACTTTTTGCATCACTCATTACGGGTGGAGATTTTTGACCTGATGTTTCACGTACTGGTATTTTATGAATAGGAGAGTAACATACCTGAGTTTGGCTACTTACTAAACTATCTTTGATAATGGTTTGATTTGGTGACCGATCTGATTTGGTCACAGATGCTAGTTTTGGTTTACATGACCTCTTAAAATTCATAACATTTTCTAGCTGACTGAGCCAGCTTGAAGAACAGCTGGCTCTTTCTGCTACTTTTCCTGGTGGGTATTATAAGCTAAGGGAGTTGCAGTTTTTGAAGTACATATCTTATGATTAATAAAATCGAGAACAATATTAACAATCTTTCGTTTACCTGAACTGTTTAGATGGAGGCCATGTTTTGTGTAACAGTGCCTCTCGAAACTGCTGCATTCAATAACCTGAGTATTCTGAAAATGTTTACAAATTTTAACAATATCTGTATTGACTTTGTCCACTTCAGTGTTCACACACGAGTCTCTACTCAAATCATGCCTGTGGGGCACGTTCACTACAAAGATGTTAGTGTGAGTCAGTTTCCCTAGTGTATATTTAAGTTGTGACCTTACATTCTTGGCGTCGTCGTGAGCTACGTCGTTCATACCACCGATGATAAGCAGTGCATTTCCGCTCCTGAAGTTCCTAGTTGCTTCTTCTACGTTTTCCAGGACATTGCTGATAGAAGCAACTGGATATATTTCTCTGGTTGCTGCTATATTCTCGTCGTTTATCACTCCCGCAATTCACCTTCCTTGGCTATCACCAAACACAGCTACCTTTGCTGATTTAGGCCTAGCTGGGTCTTGATTCTGAAATCTAGGCCTAATTTTTAACCTTGGCACGGCAACGGCAGCGGTTCGTGATGATTTTGTTTCACGCGCGCGATCACTTTCTTCCAGAATTGAATTATTTAGGGCATATATTTCCGGAAATTCAGCTGTAGATTTCTTCTTAGCTGTCCAACCATGAAGTACTTGACACCACGTGCTCGAGTTTGTTACTTGTACCGATATATCACTCGAAGAATGGTCAGTCCTGAATTCTAGCGATCGCAGTCTTTTTTTAAATTCTTGATTTTCTACTTTAAGAGTCTCATTGTCCTTTTGTAGAATGTTTATAATTTCGAATGCACTTTTGTATTCCTTATCGTTTATTTTCGGTGCTTCATCGTCAACGCCGTCGCCAACTACAACATTCTGAACACACTGCTCACAAATCTAGTCAACATTTTCATTAGTTTTTATATCTCTAGGGCAATTTCTGCACTTATAATGCCAGCATCGATCACATGAATCACACAACATTCCATTTTTCACTAATCTTCGACATTTTCCGCATTTTTTGTCACATTTTAGGATTAATTTACTCAGAGGATAAAACACTATGTCGTCATTACTGGGCGCCATTTTGAAAAAAGAGAAAAAGCACATCTTCTCCATCGTAGATGCCGTTGAGGTCTTCACCCATAACCCAGGGCAAGGGCCCTCCGTATTTATGACCCCTGGAGGGAGGGTGTTCCAGTACTGTAAATCCCCCAGGAACTGGACTATCTGTTGGTTTGCGAGTTGTATTGGGTATTTCTACCAGCCCTACATACTGTAGGGGCCCCTTATCTGCCACCTTGGGACACGCTCTGTAGGAGTCGGGTTCCTCTGATTACGTATTGGAACTTAACCCCACCTACAATGGCTGAGGTTATTTGCAGAGAGTCTAGTTTGTATATTGTCTGCATTGTCAGCAAACACCAATGTGTGTGGTTCTCCAACTCATTCTCTTTTCAGTATTTTAAGAATACTGCCCATGATAGTAATGAATAGTAACAGTGAGAGTGCACTCCCTTGTTGGACACCCTGTATGGAATTAAACCATTCTGGATGGCCATTCCGAACAGGCATACAGCTGCTACAGTTGTGGAAGAGCATCTGATGCTTGATTGTTGTTTAAAAGGGCCTAACATCTAGGTCATCAGCCCGTAGAGCATCTGGACCCTGCCAACGAGACATCAGGCACTCCCAGTTCTCTGAGGCACTTCGATATGGCTGGTCTAGGCACCCTATCACATGCCTATTCTAGGTCTAAAAATACTAGTGTTCTCTTTCTCTCTCTCCCAGTGTTGTTCCATTAACATTCTTAGGGTGAAGATCAGGTCTGTTGTTCTTCTATTGGTTCTAAATCCATGCTGTTCTTCTTCCAGGACAGGTTCTATCACTGCTCACAGTCAGGTTTCAGTAATTATTTCCATTATTTTCAGATCATGGAAGAGAACTGTGATACCCCTATAGTTGGCACACTTTCTTCTGCATCCTTGTTTAAATAAAGGGTTAATAATACCTTCTGTCCAGTCTTCTGGAACCCAATTTTCACTTCATATTGCTCTCAAAGTTCTGTGTAGCCACTACACTCCAGGTATACCTGCTGCTTTGATCATGTCAGCAGTAACTTCATCAATCCCGGCTGACTTACTAATTTTAGTCTTTTTTCAGAGCACTTTCCACCTCAGACCAAGTACTGTAACTGGAACATCGTCTGTCTTCAGCCTTTCTTCCACCACTTCAGTACTTTCTCCCTCATTTATACTGTCGCGCAGCTGTTAGCTTGCATTCAGGAGATAGTGGGTTTGAACCCCACTGTCGGCAGCCCTGAAGATGGTTTTCCGTGGTTTCCTGTTTTCACACCAGGCAAATGCTGGGGCTGTGCCTTAATGAATGCTACAGCTGCTACCTTCTCAATCTCCCACCCTTCCATCGCCGAAAGCTTTTGATGCGTTAGTGCGACGTTAAACTAATAGCAAAACAAAATATTGTCCTCTAGTTGTTGGAGGAAGTTCAGCTTTTCTTATTCACTACATCCCTGCTGAGGGGCATAGACTTGCACAACTGCTAGATATTCAGATATTCTCCTTTCAAACATGCCTTTGCTTTAATAATTTTCTCATTAATGAAAGTCAGGGAGGAGTATTGTCACCACTTTTGTTCTCATTGTACATGAACGACTTATCTGAGACGCTGACCAATTGTAAATATCACCTGTATGCAGATGATATTCAGTTATATACAGTATTCATACAAAGCCTAATGACTTGAACAATTCAATCACTAAGTTAAATGAAGACCTAGCAAATGTTAATGACTGGACTAGCAGACATGGCCTGAAAGTGAACCCATCAAAATCACAGGCCATCATAATTGGCACGTATAAATCTCATGCTAAAATACAAAACACGTATATACCCACTGTTATGCTCAGTGGAATACCAGTAACATTTAGCGATCATGTAAAGAACCTTGGAGTAGTATTCGATAACTATTTAAGTTGGACGGAACATGTCACAAAAATTTGTCAAAGAGTATTCTACTCATTACATTCTGCAAAAAGGATGAGGGACTTCCTTCCAAGAAACACAAGAAAATTATTAGTACAGAGTCTAATATTTCCAATATTTGACTACAGAGATGTAGTTTATAATAGTATGAGCAAAACACGTTCATGTCGACTACAGCGAGCCTACAATGCTTGTGCTTGATTCGTATTAAATATCCCAATCCAAACTCATATTAGCCCTTTCCTCCCTCAGTTCTCATGGCTAAGATTGACTGAACGACGTAAATACCATGCTGTTTCCCTTCTCCACAGTATTCTGCAAACAAGCAAACCAGACTATCTTAGAACAGACTTTAAATATCTCTCCCCTTCCGATAGAGCTCCCTCAAGGTCATCCACATGTTCCCTCTTGTCCATTCCCATTCTCCACAGTAACTCGTACAACAACTCATTCATACCTGCCACCATACGTTCCTGGAACTCAATCCCAGCTGAAAGTAGAAGCATAGGCAATCCGAGGCTATTTAAAAGGAAATGTTTAATGTGGTACTCAAATATGTAAAAAGTAGATTTCACCAATGTAAACATTTAATAATTAGCTCTTAATTATCAATAAGGATACAAAATTATAGAGATTAAGTAAATTAATTTTAGTGATTTTTAGAAATATATGTAAAAATGATTTTATGTACATTATTCTGTAAATTGTATAAAGCTGTTGTATAATATGGTTTGGCATAATAGCAGGCTTCATAGCCTGAGCCCCGCCATATAAGAAAGGCAATAAACTAAACTAAACTAAACATCAGAAATGCAGTCAATGTCCTTATCAAGAACAGAGCCAACTCCATTTCTTGCTTCTCTCTTATTTCCACACCAGTACAGTTTGTATTCATAATTCAGTAGTTTTGTGTTGCATCCCTTCCAATTTGACTCACTTAGACCCCCCCCCCCCCATGGTGCAACAGCCTCGAAGGGCCATGGCCTACCAAACGACTGTTGCTCAACCCAAAGGCCTGCAAAGTACGAGGTGTCATGTGGTCAGCACGACGGATCCTCTCGGCCGTTATTCTTGGCTTCCTAGACTGAGGCCACCATCTCACCGTCAGATAGCTCCTGAATTGTAATCACGAAGGCTGAGTTGACCTCGAACCAGCCCTCAGATGCAGGTAAAAATCTCTGACCTGGCCAGGAATTGAACCCGGGTACTCCGGGTAAGAGGCAGGTACGCTACCCCTACACCACGGTGCCAGCTATAGGAGCTGTTTCTGCACAGGAATGAACTGGGAACCTTCTGCGTGTTAGACGGATAACCACTAAACCACGACTCACTTAGACCCAGACGTTAATGTGTCTATGCTTCATCATATCTGTTATTTCGTTACATTCTCCAGTCAGTATTAATATGTTCAAGGTAGCAACTCTGAGGCTGGCTTTTTTGTTATTTGGTCTCCTTTTAGTGTTTCTTCTTATACTGTTTGGATGAACTTCGGACTCATTTGAGTCATCATTATTTCCAAAAAGTACTCGAAGTTTGGTCTTGAGTTGAGTTATTTTTCATTTCGAGGGCTCGTTCATTGGTTGAAAGCAATTTGCAAAGTACTCTTTTAGCTGACTTTCTAAGCCTATCAGCAAAGAGGATTTTTCTGTCAGGGATTTTCTCCCTTAGCCTTTAGCAGTCCTCTGCCACATCTGCAAGGCAGCAAATTGTTGATGAATTCATGTGTCATTTCCTACACAAAGATTTCATCAAACCTCCTAAGGGGGACTCTTCTGCCCATAGCTGTTGGTTCACCCTAGGTTATCAGGTTTGGTACTGGCCGCCCAACCTGACCTGACCCAAATTCCAAAGACATAATAAGTAGAATTGGACAGGCTAAGAACATATTCAATAAAAATAAGAATCTGTTGATCTGCAGGAATCTCAATTTGAATGCGACAAAGAATTTCCTGAAGACCTACGTATAGAGTGTTCTTTTATATGGGAGTGAATCTGGACTATAGGAACTAAAGGAAAGAAAAGGCTTTTGCTATTAAAGCTTGGTGTTTAAGAAGGATGCTTAAGATCAGCTGGACAGCAAACATAACTTATGAGGAAGTTTTCTGACAAGATGTTTGGTTTTTAAATTACATCCTCATAGACAAAATAGTAAATGGGCCTGGTAACCAGGTGTGTTCCATAATGACAACAACAACAACAACTTAGACAGTATGTTTAAAAAGAAGAATAGTTTTTAGCACCACAGTTCTATGGAAAGTTAGTAGGCAGTCCTGCATTTTGTTTCTTTGCACTATACTCTAGATATCTTTAGAAATTGTTGGGAAGAACTAACCAAACACCACTCTCTGCAGGTGGGAATGGTATAATACATCATGCATCCCCTGCCTGTCATAGGAGGTGACTAAAAGGAGACTCCAGAGGCTCTCAGCTTGCGAACATACTTCGGGATCCACAGGACACTAGTTGAATCTGGCATTGATTCCACTTACTTGTGCCATGCTCCTAACTTTCCCCTTTACTATCTAACTTCCCTCAGTCAAATCTTGTTCTCTTCTGACTCAAGTGGAATTATGTTTGTAAGGCCTACGGAGTATGTAATTTTCAGTCCCTTCTTAGACTTTCCCTTCTTTTGCCAATACTTTCAATCTTTGAAAGTTTGGACCTCTTCCTTTTTTGTTCCTGTTTACAGTTAAGAGAGAATGGTTGCCTAGTTGCACTTCCTCCTAAAACAGTAATCACCACTAACTAAACACTAGGAAACTACAAGAATTGCAACATTTCCTATATAGAGGATATCTTTATAAATGCTTTAATCAACTCAGTATCAAGCATGGTCTTCCTTAGCAGTTTTTCCTTTTATTATTTTCTTAGCAAAGTTATTGTGATGAAGTATGTGTCCAAATAGATGAGCTCTTCTGTTGAAGAATAAAATCATCAGCAAATCTCAGGGTTTTGAGTTCCTTTCCTTGGATTGCAGTTCCTTTCCCAAATTCCTCCTTGATTTCTTTCACTGCCTGTCCTTGAGGAAAGTACATCCCTTTTGGATACATTTTCGTCATGTACACTTCTGTCAGGCTTGTGCAATAATCATTGTACTCTGTTATCAACCACATACAATATGCATCCACCTGTATCCAACAGCTTCCTTTGTCAAAAAAACCCACTACAGTGCACAGTTGCTCTTTGATTACTTACTTGCAATATACTGACATCAGTGGACTTCGGTTCACAAGCAGTCCGTGATGTCCGGCAGAAGGTTGACTATCTTGTTTAGTGTACTAGCTTCCTTCCCATGGAACGAAACTAGCAAAGTTTACCATTTTATTCCTGTAATCATGTATGTTCCATTTTTGAATGATTGGCCCTTATAGAAACTATATCCTTGTGGGTTGAAAGGGTATATCCAATTAAACTTATTTATAACTATCTAAAGTTGTATTGAGATTGTAGGATATGATAGGTGAGTGATATCTTCACTGGCTTCTCACATAGTGAGTTGCAGTTTGAATTGCAGCTGATGCATGTGAGTTTTTTGAAATGAAAGGTCATGTCCCAATGGTTTGGATTCAGTGTAAAGCTAGAGGTCTCATAACCTTGATCATCACGTTGTAAACAGTTGATAAAACTACAGGTTTCCTTGCTTGATCTCTCTTTTCTTTTTCCATTGATATTTGGAATATGCATAATCTAAAAACTCAGATCAGATTCTTATAACATAAGAAGGAAACTGAGCTGCTTATTACCAAGGAGCTGTATCCTATTTTCAAGACTATGCCTTTGAAGCATTATTATAAGTATGGTATCATCTTTATCATTACAGCTGTGTAGCTCCACTTCCACGACTAACTGCTGAGGGTTACCGCATCCATGTCTTTCGCTTGCTGGATACCGACCCCAACCAGTTCCATGCCCAACACTATCTGAAATGGTCTTTCATGACAGGTGAAGTTCGGTTGTTAGAGGATATTTCACTTGAGAGTGTCTGTCTAATTGATCTCCAAGGTGTAACACTTTCACACTTGTCCAAGCTAACGTTCCCTCTAGTCCGGAAGTACGCATATTGTGGTCAGGTGAGTTATTTAGCTGATTGTTGTATGTTACATGTAGATAATTGATTAAAATAACATTTTCAGTAATTTTATTGGCTGATATGCATTATGTATACAAAGATGTTCAATTGAGTGCTTAAGTGGCAAATCTTGGCCTGGAAATCTGGGATTTCTTCTTTACCAGAGAATATTTCTGACCACTGAGCAACTGTGCACCATTCTGCTTTTCTGGGAAAGGTATTTTGGTTGTTCAAACATGACTTTAGAGGTCTTTCTGTTCTTCAGTGGAGTGTTATTCAATAGAGTAGTGTATTTTCAAACTCACCTTAGCCATTACATTTTAACATGTTATATTTTTCTGTATCCTGAATCAATTTCGACAGACTGAAGAACCTAAGTTTTAAAGATTAACTAAGTTGAAACTGAAAAGAAATGGCTTCCAATATAGCAAATAAAGAAAAACTTGGTAGTAGGATAAATTAAGACCATAAATTTCATGTAACAATCATTCAACTGTAGAATAATATTGGTTGTTTGTTGTTAGTCATTTAGTCGTTTGTGACTCTCCGTGACCACATAGACCAATACTATTTTCCGAAGACTTTCTAAATTGAGAGCTGTGGCTTCCTTGATGCCATCAATCCACCACACCATTGACTTTTCAGTGAACAGCCTGTAACATATGTAAAAAAATTGCAAGATTTTGCTGTACCTTTAAATGAAATGTGGTGTATTTCACTAGGGATGGGTCCTCGATACTTTTGATACCTCCATACTTTCGATACCTCGATACTCGAGATACTTGCATCTTATCGACATCGGACAATACTTCAGAAAATTCGCTCGATACTTTTTTCGACACTTCGGTGGTAATTCTGCAATTTTTATTTTATTTTAAAATCACAAAATATTATTTCCACAAGTAGAACATTTTAAAGTGGTCACAATGACCATGTGAACAGTAATAGACAAGGACGGAGATATGGTCAGGAAGACTCTTCCTTCAATTCCTGCTTATTCAGTGCAAACCCAAACATCTAATTACCTCACTGCAAGTCAAGCAAGAACCTGACTAATTACATGTTGAGTTGAATTTTCTTGGAAGTGCTTCTTTGTGCAATAGAGAAATTGCCTTCATTGTGTTGTGGGAAAAATGAAACTCCTCCTAAAATAAATATTTGACAGAGCAACTTACAGTTAGAGCTTTCTGGTGAAAGTATGTAACTTGATAATATTATCGAATCATAAAGCGATCTATTGTTGTATGTTCGTAATTGTGATGTTTGAATGCCAGGGCTGTCAGTTGAGGGGGAGCATCATCTGCAGGAGCTCTGCTGCAGCTGCTAGGAATTTCCCCGCAGCAGGGTTTGGTCCTCATTACCTTAATTTCTGGATTTTCCCACTTGCTTGTCTGGAGATAACTAGAAATGTCAACGCAGGTAAACAGACAACATCATTACTTCTTGCCCTCCCAACCACTTACCAGTTGCTACCTCTACATGACAGAAGATTGTGTGTTTCATTTCGTGGTACCGTACCATCTGTATTCTATTTCGTTCAATAATAGTGAAGCGTGGAACTATTTTCAAATAGATCCCCACTGTGATGATCGTGCTATTTGTCGCATTTGAAAAAGAGTTTTTTGCGTGGTGGAAAATCTCACAACACTAGTAACCTAAAAAAAGTCACATCAGTGCACAAAATTGCTTTTTCAGATCATCTTAATAAAAAATTCTGCAGAAGTGGAAATTTAACTTCTGAAGAAGTAATAGTAGATGAGCCTGTGACTCTTCATTCACGGTCATCGACGACAACGGCATTATCATCACCACCGTTCTCTCAACAGTCTCAACCTACACTTCAATCATTTGTGGACAAGAAATCTGCACTTAAACCAGGTGATAGTCGGTCAAAGACAATTACCAGAAAAAATGCTACAGTGGTATGCAAAGATAACCAACCATTCAGCATCATTGAGAATGAAGGATTTAAGGAGTTGATTAAGTATCTTGAACCTAGATATGCTTGCCTTCTTGTAAGCAAATATTTAATCAAATAATTTCAGAACTTTACAAAGAAGTGGAAAGAAAAGTAAGAGAAGAGCTCCAAAACGTGAACAGTGGAGCTGTTACGATGTACAGTATATGTGGACATCAACAGCCTGCGATGATTATTTAAGTATCACCATTCATTTTGTGGACTTGGACTATAATCTTAAACATATATACTTTGAAGTGATACCATTTGCAGAAGTGAGCCACACTGGTGAAAATATAACCAATTTTTTAAAGAAAACTTTAGAAACTTAGGGTTTAATTGATAAATTAACGATCGTTATTCATGATAACGGTTGCAATGTTGTAAATGCTATGAAGTTAGGAAACTTTACCCACCTGTCGTGTTTAGCTTGTACATTCCAACTTGTTTTGAAGCATGGACTTTTCACTTTAAAAAATATTGAAGGTCTCATTTTATCATGCAGGAAACTAGCTGGGAGTTTCAAACACTCCTCAAAATCCACTAAGATTCTCAAATCAGCACAGAAGCATCTTTCTTTACCACAACATCGCTTGATTCAGGATGAACCTACGCGATGGAATTCAACTCTACATATGCTAAGAAGACTTCAGCAGCAAAAGAGGGCCATAGTTTTTGCATCCTCTGATTTCTCCTTGCCAGTGAATCTTACAGTATCACAGTGGGATCTTGTTAATATACTGACTAAGACATTAAATATTTTCGATCAAGCAACTCTCGCCATAACTTCGTCTTCAGTGTCGGTGTCCGAAGTGATACGTATTGTGAACAGTGTTATTTCTGAATTGGAAAAGCCGTCAGATAGTACATCAGGAATTGTGACTGTTCGACAGTCATTGCTGGATGAAATGAACATGAGGTATAAATCCATTGAAGACAATGAAATATGTTCCATTGCAACGCTGTTGGATCCCCGCTTAAAAGAATGAGTTTTACGCAGACTCAGTGCTCTCAGATGTGCTAAAGACCGACTGGTGGACCTAGCTAACCAAGAAGAATGTCCTACATCCAAAAATGATCAGGTAATTATGTTTTCTTTTCAGATTTTCGGATACCTATGTAGGGATAGTTGTGTAATACTGTTATACTCATAAAAATTGATCAATTCATGAACTTTTCGTGATTTTATTTTAGATGTCACCTACTGCAAAGCCCAAGAAATTGCCAGGAATGTGGTACCTGTACAGTAACATTATGCTAGAAAATAATAGTGTGTCAGATTCACTACCAGTTAACAGTTCTCAAGGAGAAATCACTGCATATCTCAATGATGATTTGTCACCTCCTCTTTCTACTGCACTGGATTACTGGAAAATGAATTCAAAATTTACAAAAATAAAAATAAAAATAAAAAGCCGCTAAATATTTGTGTATTCCACCTGCAACAGTTTTCTCTGAAAGAATATTTAGCACAGCAGAACTCATATGTGACAGGAATAGAAGTAGACTTGACCCCAAAAGAGTGAGAATGCTAGTATTTTTGAACAAAAACTTATAATAAAAGTGGACTGTTTTGGAAACGCATTTTGCTTTTAAATGCCTAATGTAGAGTTAAAACATAAGTACACTGATGGTTTAAAATTTTGTCTCATTAAATATGTGCACTAATTAACTTCATTGGCATTACACAGTTCTCCCAACATTCTATTTTGTACTGAAACTAGAAGTAGAAATGATGGTATCGAGTATCAAAGTATCGGGTATTGTGGATGGGTATCGAGCATTGAGAAAACTGGTATCGACCCATCCCTAGTATTTACACACTTTAGTAACTTCACTACTCCATTTTAAAATGGAATATGGTGTATAGAACCCATTGATTGCAATGAAATATAGTAGGGTGATGAATAAAAAACATTAATAGACACCTGCTGTTGTTTCACAGGCTGTCCACGTATGACAAAACGAGTGATTCTGAACAGGAGTCTGGCAGTTTCCTTGTTTGTGCTAATAAAAAGTTATGTTAATAGTGTCCTCTTTTATGTATAATTGACCAAGATTTCATACTACATAATATTTTAGCTTCCATTATAAAAGATACATATTTTAATATATTCATATACTGTTACAAATAGAACACTGTCTGTTTAATCACTCTAATTTAATTCTAGAGTGACCCAATAATTGACATTCACATATATACACATATGATTCTATTCAGCCGTGAATGACCAGACTCCACTAATTGCTGCCTGTTTACAAGTCTCTCACAGCAGGACTTCAGCATTGCGGTCTTTACCTAGATGGACAATGATCCTTATTGACAGGCACCACCTTTCAACTTTGCTTGCATGCTTAGTCCCTTCACACACAATAGCTGCACACAGTCAAGTATGAACACAGCACTGCTGACTGCCACAACACATTATGGCCATTCCTTGGCTTGACTCCAGAGAAAGTCCAATAATTCACACAGTCAACACAGATGATGATGATGATGATGATGATAATGTTATTAGTTTTACATCTCACTAACTACTTTAACAGTTTTCAGAGAAACACAGAAGTTCTTGTGGCCACTTTACACAGTGAACTACTTAACATCGACAACTAAACAGCAGTCACACAACAGCAACAACACAACTATGCTAGCCAGCATTACAATATTCCTCGCAACAGCGACAATTAACACTACTCCAATTCTACTCACAATAGCTGTTCCACACACAGACTACAAGGCAGTCTTCAGTCCACTGTAACAAACAATCAGTACTCCACGGCAGTACCCTCAATCCTCTGCTCTGTACATGACGGTATTCTGACACCGGTGGGACACTGATGGCAGCCAAGACTTTATATTTCAGTTATGGGTTACTAGAATATTCAGGACTCAGTTAGAGATGGAACATTCTCATTGCACTCTCCAGCAAGTGCATGGGGAAACTAGACAAAGGAAACAATAGAGAAGAAGCCACGGCATGTCCTCGGGTCGGCTGGGAAGTTCCCGAGCTGGCTTAGTAATCAATTTCTGGAAATACCAAAGGGGCTGGGACAGAACTGATGGTCACTTAAGCACATAACATTAAAACATCAGAATTCCACTGCACACCTGCTATTATTACATAGGCTGTCCACAACATGACAGAAAATGATTCTCTATATGAGTTCAGCAGTTTTCTCATTTGTGCTAAAAGTTATACTGTATTAATAGTATTCTCATTTATATGTAATTGACCAAGACCACATAATACATAATATTTTAGAAGGTGAGAGAAGCAGCGAAAGAAAAGAAGAAATCATGCCAAGAATAAAATAGAAATAAAAACAGAAGAAAGCAAAAGGAAGAATCTTGATAGTAAAAGGAAATGTAAGAAATTGGTAAGAGAAGAAAATAAGAAAATTCAGGAAGAATTTACACAAAAGATGGAAACAAATGGACCTAGCAGTAAAATAATGCTGTAAGAAATTATACAAAATAAGAAATAAAGTGTTTATACAGTACAAAGCTGATGAAATAGGAAGGCAGAGAGAGAAGAAATAAAGAGAAGATGGAAGGAGTATTTTGATAAACAGCTGAATGTAAGAAATTGTGCAGAGGAGATGGAAGATGGTGTATTAACTCAACAGTAAAAGATGATATAACAATGTTAGAGGTGGAATTAGCATTCTGTAAAATGAAAATGGGGAAGGCACTAGGGATGGATGAAATTAATGTGGAAATGTTAAAGGCTGCTGGACCTGTTGGACTACAATGGGTGTACAGATTGTTCAAATGCATATAGAAACAGAAGTGTGTGTCAGAAGACTGGGGAAAAGGAAATAATAATACCGTCTTTAAGAAGGGGGACAAAAAAGTGTATGATAACTATAGAGAAATCACACTCTTAACACAAGTGGCAAATATACTGGAAGGAATATTAGTGATGAGAATGGTTGTGGCTTCATACACAACCATTAACCCGGCTCAAGGGAGGTAGGGTCATCTTCTCTATCCTTCACTTGAGTAATTCTGGCGCATTCACGTTGCAGGGGTGGGTATCCTACACATCAGTAGGCTGGTGTGAAAGAGAGCTAAGTTCAGGCAGGGACCCAGTCTCATGGAGTATAACGTGTAACCCATGCCCGGGGTTATGGGTGAAGACCTTAACAGCATCTTAGGCAGAGAAGGAGATCTTCAGAATGGCGAAGATGCTGGATGAGGCAACCCATCCTCTCTCGGGAAAATTAGAAGAGGAAGTCACTGCCTTGTGGAGAAGAGGGATCTTCAAAGGCTAAGGGAGTAAACCCCAAAAGAAAATCCTCAGATGCATTAGGCTTAGCAGGTCAGCAGATGAGTAAATTTGTACTTGCTTTCAACTATAATACAAGCCTTGGATGAAAGTTTAAAAATGGAAATGGAATTGACAAGTCTCTGAGTACAGTTGCACAGTATGATGGTAATTCTGATGTTTGTGCAAGTGTTAGATCAGAGAACAAAACCTGATTTGGAACAATAAATATTTTAACAATGAGTGGGAAGGAAAATGAATTGATTGACCTAATGGAGAGATGAAAACTCGACATCCTGGGATTAAGTGAAGTAAAATCGAAAGGGAAAGGAATGAAGAAACTAAGAAAGGGGTACACCTTGTACTGGATGGGTAACAGTATAGAGAAAAGAAATGGAGTGGGATTTGTAATGAATCAGAATGTTGAACCAATAGCTGAAGTTGAGTATGTAAATGAAAGAATTATAATAATGCACATACATGTAAACAAGGAACTACTGAAGATAGTACAGGTATATGCTCCACAGACAGGATATAGCGTGGAAGAAAAAGAAGAATTCCTCAATGAACTGGAAACACATATTGTTGGAGATGGGATCATGATAATGGGAGATTTGAATGCTCATGTGGGAACTGATAGAATGGGATATGAGAATGTACTGGGCCCACATGGGTATGGCGATAGAAATGAAGATGGAGAGAAACTGTTGGACTTTTGTATCAGAGATAACCTGATAATAAAGAAAACATAGTTTATGAAGAGGAATAGCCGTAAGATCAGCTGATACAGTTGGGATGGACAGTGTGGGACACTCATAGATTTTATAATAACAGACCGAGAATGGGGAAGATACGTCATGAATACGAAGATAATCCCCAATGAACGTATGGAAGGCGATCATAGATTGTTAATTATGGAATTAAAACAAGTAAAAAAATCCCTAGAATTGTATTGAAGAAGAAATCTAAGATCATGATTTGGGAATTGGAGGAGGAGGATAAAAGAATGGCTTTCCAAGATTGTTTAAAAAGGAAGTTGCCAAACACGGAAATACGAAATGGAAATGAAGAGTGGGACAATTTAAGACAGACATTTGTGGAAGCAGCAATTGAGGATTGCGAGAAAACAAAAGCAAAGGTTAAGGGAAAGGAGACATGGTGGTGGACAGACAAAATAAAAAAGAAAAGTAATAAAAGAAAGGAATAAGGTGAAGAAAGAAATGAATAAGGAAAAGCAAAATACCCATCAGAGGGATGAGAATAAGATAGAAGGGTTACATGTGGAATACAAAAGATTGAAACTACAAGTAAAGAGGAGTATCAAGGAAGAAATGTTGGGGAGAGTTTACCAACAAAATTGAGTAAGATAGTCAAGGAAATCAGAAACTATTATACAGAGTAATAAAATCGAAAAAAATAAATCAAGAAAAAATCAAGGCATTAGGAAGAGAAGATGGATCCATAGTACACGACGAAAAGGGTCTTCAGAAGGTGATGGCATACTACTACTACTACTACTACTACTACTACTACTACTACTACTACTAAACGTTTTCATTCCTTCCCTGAAGGGGGAGGCGGGCCTCTTAGATGGTGACGTCGTCTCTCAGGCCGGAAGATTTGTTACGGTGAAGGAGATGTGCGGAGAAGGTGAGGGGGTGGGCGGCCGTGGACTACACTACGAACTATCCCGGCCTTCGCCTTAGTGCAGGTGAATGGAAAACCACGGAAAACCATTTTCAGGACAGCCGATGGGTGGGGCCAGGCGTGAAGTCCGGCAGTGTGCCCCACACCCGTCTCCCGAATGCAGAGGCGTAGAGCCACGGTAGAGCCGTAGCCAACTTTCCTCTGCTCGGTTGGCTGGTCAGAGTACAAAGCTGTTGGACCACAGGCAAGCCGTGGCCTCTTAAGGGACAAAACCCACTCTGCATCTACCGACTGAGTGATGGCAAACTAACTAACTAACTAACTATTAATACTTTCATTCCCCACTCTGAAGGGGTGGAGTGGACCACCTGAAGGGTAACGCCCTCCCTCTGGCCGTGAGCTTGGGCAGCGTTGGGAAGATTTGTGAAAAGTAGGAGATGGGAGAAGGCGATGTGAAGAATGGGGGATGTAAAAGGAAGGGCGTATTAGAAATGTAGGTCAGTGTTCGTTGTAAATACTAAATGCTCATCATACTGATAGTCCTGCCAGGTGAAGTTCATGGGCTATTGCTGCTACAGGTATAGTGGGATCCACGCCGCACACGACGCAGCTATACATGGTAGAACGGTCAGGCGTTGATGGAGACGGTGGTGTACGTGGTGCAGCTGCATGTTGGTCGGTGGTAGAGTCATCTGCGGGTGGCTGAAGAAAATCATCTGCGGGTGGTGGAGTGAAGGCGGATTCTTAGCTGGGGTGATCAGGGATGGGAAGGGTGGCGATACGAGATGATATAATGGGGGGAGGATTGGACATAGCAGTGGTGGTGATGGGAGGATGAAAGAAGGTGTGAGCAAAAGAGGTGTGGATAGTAGGGGTTGTGGTGGTGACAAGGGTTGTGTGGAACGAAGACGATGGTAGTTGTTGTGACGTGCCTTGAGGTGACGGTGTTGTGATGGGCAGCTCAAAGGCGTCTGCAAAGTAGTGAGGAGAAAGCGTCGCTGTGTAATAGTAGCTGGCGAAGGTCACACCGTGGGAAAGAAGTTTCTGGATGGCAGCTGCTGTGGAGAGGTGAAGCAGGACCCGCCGGGTTGGAAGAAGATTGTCCTGGACCCGAGATGCATTCTCAGCTGGGTAACCTTGCATGCGAAGGTGGTTGAGTACATCTTGATCAGTAAGGGCGAGATTTATGCCGTGTAGGATGCAGCTGGGCATTGTGAGGGAGGTCGACTTCCCACTGGGTGTCAGGCCGATATGCTTGGTTGGAGCTCGGCGAGGTGTTATAATAAAGGTGCTGAGTCACCCGGCTGAGCAACAAAAGAGGCGTTGCATGGAGTTATTGCGCAGTTTGCCTTGGAGAGATCTGGGTGTATTGTCTGTGTCCCAGGTGTGTTGTTGTGTGCGCTGGTGTCTGTCTGTGCCAGTGATGGCAAACTTACTTACTTACTTCAAATGCTTTCATTCCCCACCCTGAAGGGGTGGGGCGGGCCACCTAGAGGGTAACACCCTCTTTCTGGCCAAGAGATGCGGGTGGGTTGGGGAGATGTGATAGAAGAAGGAGGTGGGTAAAGGATGTGATTATTTAGGATATGGGAGAGGAATTGTGCCTATGCCTAAGTATTGAATTTAGTTGAGTGAGTTTATTAGCTTAGATGGTTACAAAGTAGTACAAAAGATATTACACAGATTTAGAAGTATGTAGGAGGATGATATAACAGCTGTGGGACGAAGGTGGGGGTAGTGCTAGAGGTAAGGGAAAGGGCTAAGATGAGAAAGATACAGGAGAAGTTATGCAGGGAAGTGAGTAAGTTGTGGAGGGGGTTGGTTGGGGGTGGTATTGGAGGAGAAAAACCGGGTGGAGGAGGGTAAAAATGGATTTGTGGACTCTGTGGAAGGAAAGGAGGAGCCGGCCGGGGACGGCAACGGGGTGTACGAGATTGGTTAGCAGGTTGGGGAGGAGAGCGAGATGGTTCAGTGTGATGATGGCGGCCTTGAAGATGGATGCCGTTGTTGATGAAATGTTGGGCGATATCCGGTGCCGGCAAATGAAGGCGAACGAGGCAGGTAGGTCCTGCAGCATTGAGAATCCGAGTTGCTCTGCGAACTGGTGTTCCTGTCTGGTGGAGGTCTTGAAGTATGGCGTTGTTGGATAAGAGCGGGTCCACTCCTCGGATGACGCAGGTGCAATCGGTCGATGGTGGCGGCATTATGTCGGTGGTAGTGTCAGTTGCAGGCGCTGGTTCTTGACTTGATGAGGTAGGGGTGGGAGGCATGGTGATAGTAGTGGTCATGATAGGGATAGGGTGGGTTGTTACCGTAGTTGTGAGCGAAGTTGTGAGGGAGGTGTGAACTGGGGAGGTTGTGAGGGTGGTAGTAGTGGTGGTGGTTGTAGTGATGAAGGGAAAGGACAAGGGTTGTGACGGGGGTGTGTAAGGAGGTGGATCAGGAGAATAGTCTGGGAGTTGCTCTAAAATATTGCTGGGAGTGTCTTCCATGCGATGGAGGCGTTGGCAGATTTGTGCACCAGTGGCGAGAAGATGGTCACGTTCGGTGGATGTGTTGAAAAAAAGAAGGACGTCGGCTGATGGTACGGAACCTTCATACAGCCTTGTTGCGCTGTATACTCCAGACTTGCGGAGTTCGGATAGGATGGTTTCTTCAGTGATGGATTTTTGGACATCGAGGACAACACAGGTGAACATTGTCTATAGCCGACTTCCAAATTGGCGTCTGGCCGATATGCTTGTTGGGTCGGCTGGGTGCGATGGTAGAGCTGCGGCGTCACCCAGCCGAATAAAAAATAATGAGATGTGTGTTGAGATGGCAAAGTATTTTAGAAAACTTTATAATGAGGATGACTGCTCAGAGGAAGAAGTAGATAAGAAAATGGAAATAATAGATGGAGAAAAAAGAAGAGAACTCGATAACATGGTTGGAACTTGAAAGGGCAGTGAAAGCAATGACCAAAGGTAAAGCAAGTGGTAAAGACAAATTCAATGCTGATTTGATTAAGGCAGCAGGAAGCATTGGACTACAGTGGCTATACAGAGCCCTCAATGCCATATGGAAGTATGAAAGGATACCTGAAGATTGGCAACAAGGAAGCATTGTACCACTGCTCAAAAAAGAAAGAAATGTGAAAATTAGGACAAAATAGGGCAAATATTCATTTATAGGAAGGGGAGTTATGGATTGGAATAACTAACAAGGGAGATGTTCAATAAATTTCAAATTTCTTTGAAATCATTTAAGAAAAGTCTAGGAAAACAACAGATAGGGAATCTGCCACCTGGGCAACTACCCTAAATGCAGATCAGTATTGATGGATGGATGGATTGATTGATTGATTGATTGATTGATTGATTGATTGATTGATTGATTGATTGATTGATTGATTGATTGATTGATTGATTGATTGATTGATTGATTGATTGATTGATTGATTGATTGATTTTATAGAGGTATAACCCTATTATCACATGGGCTAAAAATAATGGAGAAAGTCATAGACAAAAGACTGAGGGATATAATAGAAACACAATTAGAGGAAGAACAATATAGCTTTAGACTATATCAACAATAGACTTGATATTTACAGTGTGAATGATAATGGAAAATCATCTGGAAAGGAACAAGGAAATAATCTTCATATTTTTAGATTTGGAAAAAACTTATGATACAGTTAAGACAAAACATGTATGGGTATGTCTACAGAAAAGGAATGTTTCAAAATCATTAATTAACATAGTAAAAATGTTTTATCATGAGAGCAAAAGCAGTGTACAAGTGAGGAGTGGTGACTCTGAAACATTATATACAAAAAAAAGGTCTCAAGCAAGGAAGTGCACTGTCACCATTATTGTTTATTATATTGATGAATGAAATCATAAAATGTGTAAAACAGAGTATCAGTAGTGATGAAGTGAATGCTTTGGAATTTGCAGATGATGTAGTGATTTGGGGAAAGGGAGAAAAGGAAGTACAAAAGAGACTGGGCATTTGGAATGAAAATCTGAAGGAGTTTGGAGTGATAATTAATAAAAAGAAAATTGGAGTCATGCACTGTGGAAAAGAGAAAAAGAGAAGCCAAGTGAACATAGACGGAGAACGGTTAGAGAATGTAGAACAGTTTACATATCCGGGTAGCATTATTAATGGAAGTAATGAAATCAACCCTGAAATTAATAACAGACTAAGTAAACATTTTATCATAAAGTCAGAGAGCTTTTATGGGATGACAAAGTACCCAAGAGAATGAAATTAACATTATATAAACAGTATTTCATTCCAGTTGTAACATAAGGACTAGAAACGCTGGTAACTAATAAGAGACAAGATAGATCTTACTGTCTTGGATCAGATTTGGAAGGACATTAGAGAAGCTAGATTGGATGTGGCAGAAGTAATGGAGCAGGAAATGTGGAAGGATAGAAAGGAGTGGAGGAGACTTGTTAACCACACCCGGGCGACTGGAGTGGGACATTGATGATGATGAATGAGAAGAAAGGTAGAAGGAGAGTTATAAGAGAAGCAGTATGCCTTTAGAAGTGGAAGATCTACAGTGGACCAAAACTTCAACATGAAGCAATTAATGGAAGAGAGTTGGGATATGGAAAGGATTTGGTCATGACATTCATAGATTTAACAAAAGCATATGCTAGTGTTCCCAGCAGAGTATAGAATCTGTTTGGAAGGACAAAATGGTTTAGATATGAAATTGGACTAAGACAGCGCAGTGTGCTGTCACCTCTTTTGTTTCTAATGGTTATGGACAAAATTGTAAAGTTGACAAAGGAAGCATATGGGAATAGGGAGATAAGTTATTACAATTGGCAGACAATATTGTAGTCTGGGGAATGAACAGCAAACAAGTTCAAGAACAACTTGATGCACTGAACAAGAATATTGAAAAGTATGGTATGAAAACCATCGCAGAGAAAAGTAAGATCATGGTGATATCAAGAGGAGAAAGACAAGGAAAGGGCATTGTGAAAATTAGTGGTCAAAGCCTTGAAATTGTTGACAGTTTAAAATACCTAGGAAGTGAATTAATGGAGAATACCAGACTGGACGAGGAGATTAGCAAGAGGGTGCAACAGGATAATGCATTTTACTAGAGTGTAAGAAACCTTGCCTGAATTAAGGAAGTACCAAGGAAGTGTAAAAAGATAGTGCACAAAATGTGTTATGCACCTATATTGACTTACACGGTTGAGACCTGACAGTGACAATTAGGGAGGAGAGTAAAATTCAAGCCAGCAAAATGAAATACCGGTACCTGAGAAGTGTGATAGGAAAGTCAGATGAAGAAACAAAGATGTCAGAAAAGAGGTCAGAATGGAAAACGTAAATGAGAGAATTGGTAGGAGTAAACAAAGATGGTTTGAGCAAGGGAAAGAGAACAAGGAGACCTAGAACAATGGGGATCAATTCAATAAAGAGGAGTGCAAAAAGAAGAAACCTGAACTGGGACAGAATGATGAAAGAGGAATGGTGGAAGGAGAAAGGAATGTGGAGAAGTGCCATAAATGTCCCAGCCCAGCAGGAGCTGGATAACGGGAAAGGAGGAGGAGGATGATGATGATGATGGATATCTTAGCTTCCATTATAAAAGATACAAAAGTATTAAAACCTCAATATTTGTATATATTCATATACCGTACAGTAGACGTTAGTAAAATACTGTTGTAGTGAGGGAGAAAGTATATTTTTGTTGTCAAAATCTCATTTTTGGTATAACATGTTTTATATTGTTGCCATTGATGCTTTCACGGCCCATACTTATGGACATGATACTGTATAGGCTTTTAAGCCCAAAAGCCTATACAGTATTGCCCCCATTTTTCCCGAGCTAAGCCCAGCCATCGAGCGAGAGATCCCAAGGTGGACCGTCCGATCGTTGGCTATCACTTTCTAGAGGCATTTAAGGGATGTTAAGGATTGATGACCAAGCAGGATAAAAAGAAATGTTAAAACAACACTCTGACAATTATTCACATAAGCAAACAACAAATGAAAATATTCTTGCTGATATGCTTTATAACATGGAACTTTCATGATATTGCATTTCTTCCTCGATTTAGAGTGACACGTGTTCTTAATCTCCAGCCTTACTGTGCTGTAATGAAAACCAAAGAATAATTAGGCCTCTTGCCTTTCCAAATCAAACATTTGATTGAAAGAATTTAAATAAATTAACATATAAGTTTGTAAAATAATTTACAACTGTCTTGCTAACGAGGGTTTTACAATAAATGTGTTCAAAGCTTTACTAATTCAAAGTAGTCTCAACACGTGGTTTTAAGATGTACTCAACTGAATTTATCACTTACAGTATTTAATATTAGCCAATGACACCAACATGAACTTCAGTAGAAAATGAAAATTGATTTCAAGATTCTCAAAATTAATTAATTATTATTCTGATTATTATTATTAATTTCTCATCATTTAATTAACCTATGTTTCATTGTTACACGATCGTGTTCTCATTAATTTTCCACAGCATCATTTACCTAATGATCGTCATCAGCATTTCAGAATAATTATTTTCAGTTAATTATTAATGACTTGGTTTCACCATAACTCAAAGTAATCATGTGGCTAACGAACTTCTACTTCTGATCCTTGTATTGCATTTCCATTCAAATTAATCTTAAAATATTTCAAAGTTCAACTATAAATGTGTCAGAAATTTACATTATCCACATGTGAGCTAGTTAAATAAATTTTATTTACAAATCGAGTGCCTTCATAAAATAACGAGATGATCTTTCCTTTTAAATCTCGCTAATTAAGAAAATAAATCCCTTTTCTAGTCTTCCTCGACTTAAGTTGATCAAACTTTCCCTTAAGGGCATGAAAATTACTTCTTAAGGCAACACACAACGATGAGTGTAATCTGCGTCACAGCAAGCGCATGACCAGGTCAAATTAAATGGAGCCAACATGATACAAGAGAAATATACATATTTACATGCACACACACATTCACACTAGGAAACACGTCTTTTATGTACATTATTTACATCGAATCCTGTTTTGGCAAGTTTATTCATGATTTTTACGAGTGGTCAGGTCGCGTAATATCAAGCAGAAATAATCCGTGTACTGAAATTATCCTTCATTAATGGTGGCTAGTGATCGAAGTCATGGGTATCACTTGGTAGAAACACATTTCACATATCAACGTAAGTTCATCTAACTCATGAAATTATAATGGAAGATTCTAGTAAAATCCATAAGCACTACCATCGTTTGGGCTACAGGTTGAAACTATCGCAAGCGTGAGCCTTAATCGTATTATTTTTATTCCCTACCTGTGAAATACACTCGCAACACGTGCTCCAATAATTATAATCTATCTTGCGCTCCCAATACACAAGAATAAGTCAAATATCATCATTAAATCATCAATTGCTCAATTATACAACAAATATCCCTCAGGATTGGTCATATTCCAGACCCTTCATGAACAGAGCACATTCAATCTCACATATAAGGACTCTACAGTAATTTTATGGCTCACGAGCGTTTAATTCTGTTTTACCCGATCTTTAGTCAATATTATTATTATTTAAGTGATTATTACATCTACTGATCCTCGTGGAATATCGTAAAATTAGATGACCTCATCATAAATACAACAAGTGATCTTGAAAGACACTAGGTTCGACCCTATTCATTCAAAATGTACACGCAAATTTCAGTCCAGTAACTTTCAACATTGCAAGGAAAGTAGATTTATCGTGTGGTCAGTGATTATTAAATATAAAGCTCCTAAGCATGGGAAATCATTCAAAGACAACCTACATGTCTACTCTAATAGATTCAAAATTTCATTCACACATACCTAGTCTACCACGACACCTTAAGAAGTGGAAAAATGAAATGTTTCTAACTACAACAAACTAATAGATCTACGACTTAAAGAAGAAAGACCTCTAGTTGTACAAAAGGTAAGACAGATAAATTAAATTAAAAAGGTACTCAAGTTTTTGATGGAGTTCGATTCCCGTCGACAGTCAATTATTCTAGCATTTTCCTCCGGTCAGTCTCCTTCCAATTACCAGATACGCCTCACATTTTACAGCTCCATGGAGGCTCTGTAGCAGGTGTCCCTCGATGAAATTGTGTTGTCGGTGGTTGTGGAATTATCCATCTTGAGGTGTTCAACTTCTAAGACGATTTCCGTAGAACGCCGGTCACAAGCTGTAACTGAGATGACAAAATTAAGTATTTTGCACAAGCACACGTCGAATATTAATAGCTCGTCTACACAGTCACACTTAACTTGGTTCTTAAGGCGTTTTTATTCCATAGGAATTCACTAATTCTCGCTAAATTCTAGCAGAACGGGCGTTGACTTGAACTGGAAATTACTTCTCCACGTGGTCCGATAACGTAGTGTCCCACACAGCAGCACAGCGAAGAATATTCAGGGTAAGAGCAGGATATTCAGAGAGCGATTTACTCGAAACAGGCCTTTTTATCTTATTAGCCTGGGAGGTGTGATCTTCAACGAGAACGGTAATTGGCTGATGGTCTCATTTAATTGGCTCAGACTATTCCAGAATCCAGACTGTGAGTTGCGCGCGTGCAGCGGTAATCACGTGGTTTGCTCTGACCTTGGCACAGTCCTGCCAGTGTATCACCCCTCTGAATGACAAAAAAAACTCGTTCTTAGCTCGCCACTACTCCCCAAATGACATGCTGCAGCTCCAAGCAGACAATAAAACTTTTACTTTCCACTTGTTGAAATATTCACAATATCGCCAATTTTAACGGGGACATCATCATGTTTTATATTACTTTAAGATAGCACTATAGGTATATTTCTAGGGTACTGGTACATATGCAAGGTAGCTAACTGCTTCAAGACATCCAGCTACTTTTCAGCAATTAATTATAACAGTACTGTTGAGTTTATTGCAGACTTAATATTACCATTAAACTTAGGATATGTTGATTGATTATTCACCAAAGTCTCATTGAAATCTGCCCGGTTCAATACAACAGTTTCCTTGTTAGTAGCTGAAAACTCAATTAATGTGATTCTGGAAATAAAAACTGTGGATATAGGATAATTCAAAGTTGAAGGGACCAGGGAAAAAGTTTCAATAACACTGCCCTGCAATGGTTCATTGCCACCATCCTGTATAACTTTTTTAGGATGAATTTTGCATTGTGAAATAGGATCCAGAATTATTTTTCCCACATCACATCACATTTCTTTAAAAATCCCATATTAATCCTTTGAAAATCCAATATTCCTTCTTTTATGCACATACACCAATACATATATTCCTTTGTTAATAATAATTAATGTTATTTGCTTTACGTCCCACTAACTACTTTTACGGTCTTCGGAGACGCCGAGGTGCCGGAATTTAGTCCTGCAGGAGTTATTTTCACATGCCAGTAAATCTACCGACACGAGGCTGTCGTATTTGAGTACCTTCAAATACCACCGGACTGAGCCAGGATCGAACCTGCCAAGTTGGGGCTAGAAGGCCAGCGCCTATTCCTTTGTTAGGAGAAGTGTTGCCTTGAATAAGTTTTCTGAATTTATTTATGAATCCAAACTCCTGTAGCCATCTAGCAACCCTGCGTAATCACACTGACAGCTTAGAGTTGATAACACTGAACAACACAGCAGGTTTTGCTGATTAGCACCATTCTGTTGCAGTGCTTTCTGCAATTCAGTCTGGGTGGTACTTTGCTTGCAGATGAGAATAGGTACCGTAGTGTTCTGCATGTGAGTGACATACTGTGTTAACCTTTATATTGAACTATATCATCATGTCACGTTGTGGCTGTATGAACAGTCCAGATAGATTCTGTTACAAGTGAACTACGGTATGTAATGCGAGTGGAATGTATTTTTTTGAAGACTTTGTTTGTAAAATATGATATGATGTTTTATTTTTATTGACCTAACCTCACCTAGATTCACCAAATTAGTTACTTATGACACCTTCGTTTTTCAGCTGGACTTACCTGTTCATTTCCGAGGCATTCCCATTTCTTGTTTCACTAAAATATGTATATTGTAGTTTAATATTATTTCCCTTGGGGTTTGCCTCTGATAGTTCTGTATCACTTGAGGTACGCTAGACTTTGGACAACCTGTGAATTGCATTGTACTACTGCATTGGTAACTAGATGTATAGTTGTTTTGAAATTTGAAATTACACTGATACGAAATAAGCTATGGATACTACTGAACTTATAGCTCGTAACTTAGAATGTATTTGTAAGATTATTTTGTAAATAATATTTTTCAAATCTAAGGATCACAGGCATTTATTTCAGAATCCGCTATCTAAGCCATGTCCATGCCTTTGGTAGATTCCCAGCCCTTCCATCCTCCCGTTTTGTCGTTCACTAGTTGGCCCTACTGATAGTTACGTACTTGTTTTGTTGGAGATCCGCGTAATGCTAGCTACTGTTTTTCCGAGTGTGTAGTGTTTTCTTATATTGTGTATTGTACTCTTACCTTCCCCTTTTAACTGTGTTTGTGCCTTGTTTGGTGTTACCACTGTAGTAGAGGTAACATTTGGTAGCAGAGCGTGGTTAGGTCAATAAAAATAAAACATCATATCATATTTTACAAACAAAGTCTTCAAAAAAATACATTCCACTCGCATTACATAGTTCACTTGTAACAGATTCTCATCTTGTGCTGATAAAACAGTGGTGGAATATAACAAGAGTGCATCAGAAAGGCCTACTGTTTGTACATTGGTATCCGATTGTGAGACCAAGACAAGCTATGAACACCTCATAAAGTTTGTAGGACCTGTGTAGGGCAATGTGTAGGGCAATTACAACAGTGGGTGAAGGGTGAGTGAATAGTCCTGCCATTCAGAATACCAATGGTGTGGCAACAACCTATACAGACCACAGTTCTCATTGCTACTTCTGTTTGGTGAATGTGAATGGTTTTAACAGCAGGAACAAAAGTAGGACAGTGTATCCAAGCAATATTTCATCCACAATTCTACCTGTTTCTCATGGCCCTGATGTACCAGTACTGGAAAACAGGGTCACTTTGGCCACTTTTTTGTATATTTTAAAAATTTAAACATGGAACATTCCCTCTAATTTTCTGAAAAAAATTATATAAGTTCTGCCGTGTTTGTTCTTCATTGTTATATATGTACATAATAGTAATTGTAATTCAGTAATGAATTATGATTATCGAAAAAGCGGCCGGAGTTACCGCTTGTTTTGGGGTAACTTCGGCCACCATATAAATAACTCAAGAAACAAAGTTCCCTCTGGCTTAGTGTTACTTCAGCCACTGTGAAAGTTTTTAAAAACTTGTATAACACCCAATATCAAGAATGAGCAAACAAATTAGAATGATTCACGATTAAACAGATGTATAGTGACCAAATTTAAAAGATATTTCCAAACAACTCACATTTTCCCCAAAGAAGATACAAGGTTATTTAACTTAAGCCTACAAGCATTGAATAATATACAAAATATGTATTATATTATGTAACTATTTTGAATGGCATGAAAGATAATCAAGATAGCAAAATCATATTCTCTGGAGTCCAATTTATGAAGAGAAAAACAAGTTGAAAAAAGAAAATACTTTTGGATTGTCCTCAACATTTAAAAATATCTGGGCTGTCAATTAATCTCTTAAATTGGTATCACCTACATCTGACTGGGTTGTGAACTTCCAATTTCCTGACAATATCATCTTTCTGGACTTCACATTCATCATCACTAACTGGGAAAGTGAAATACACATCCTTTCCAGCTTTCTTCCTCAAAAACTTCACTACTAACTGCACTCCAGTTTCTTTAACTTCTCTGACAAAAAATCACCGAATTTTGTCCTTGGAAAATTTTACAAGTACAAAGTTTCCTACTTCATAATTATCAGTCTCATCTACTTGTATTTCCAAACTTGCTACTCTGTCTTCAATTTAAATTCTCTCCTCCTTGGCTGCAAAGTTCATCATTTTCTTCAAGCTGCTCCTGTTCATCTTGGGGTTGCTCTGATATGTGGTTTGTGGTTACATTTCATCCATGTCTCACATTCAGTCATTTTCCTTTGAATCTGGAATAATTATTCTCTTCTAGTCGAGATGTCTTCAGGAGATTCGTGAATGATTCACTCCATGACTTTTCTGAACTCTGATTTTTTGTAAAGTCAGTAAGTCTTTTCAGGACAGCATCTCTATTTAGAGGACAAAGTCCTGCAGATTTGAGGCCAGATTTCAGGCTAGCTTTCAAACTTTCATCCATATATCCTCCAAGGCCGCCTTGAAAACTCTGGGAAATTCTGTTTTAGGTAGGGTTCCTCTATTATTATTCTTCCATTTGTTCAGCTGTTTCCTCCAAGACATTTTAAGTGGATGGAAAAGTGCAACATCCAATGGTTGTGTTAGATGAGTTAAATTTGGTGGCAGGAGGACAAACGATATATTGTTGTTCTCACACTGTCTGATCACTTCCATTGACAGATGGCTGGACAGGTGTTACCTGTTATTACTTTTTTACCAATTAACTTCTTGAGATACGGCAGACAAATTGCAGAAAACTAATTCCTGGAAAATCGTCATATCAAACCAACCACTTTCATTTCTGTTATAATATGCACAAGTAACACCTCCTTCTGTCCAGTCTGGGTACAAATGTTCGGCTTGATAAGGCACATATGTAGACAACAACTCTCCGAGCCTGTTCCAGCCAACATGACAGAAGTTCCACTCTTCGAAGAGTCAGTAATCCTCTCAGGGTGTGTACTTCCTCTTTTTACAACCTCTTTAACTTTACCTGGATCATCTACAAAATTAGTTTCATTGTAGTTTACAATGTTTTCTGGAGGAATTCCATCCAGAGATGTTTCTAAGGTGTCAAAGTATTCACCAATTTCTACTGATCCTATGCAGGCTCTAGCACATCTGATATATTGCACAAAGCGAAACGATAAATCTCAATGTCTATCAAGAAAAGTTTTAGCCAGTCTGCACCAGGCACATTATCTTTGAAGATGGAAATTGTTTTTCCCTCTCTGTCTAGATAATACTTCACCACAACACTGATGTCTCCAGGTGTTAACAGATATCCCTATACAGCACATGTAGTAAGTCCATGAATGAGGTGAGCTTCTACCTGAAAACAAACACCAGAGATAATAGGTAATAAAGAATTGAATGTTAGGAAGGGAAGGAAAAAGGAAATGAATAGTGTTCTGGGTAATTCAGGTGAACTCATAATAGGTTCCAGGGAATCACTGGAGAGGTTGAAGGAATATTTTGAAAATCTTCTTAACATATCTTCCTTGTGATGTCGCAAACAACTGAGCTCATGAGGAGGAGGACAATGATGTTGGTGAAATTGCACCTGATGAAGTGGAAAGGATGGTAAATAAAATCCATTATCATAAACCAGCAGGAATAGATGAAATTAGACCTCAAATGGTGAAGTATAGTGGGAAGACAAGGATAAAATGGCTTCATAGGGTAATAAGATTAACATGGAGTGTTAGTAAGGTACCTTCAGATTGCAGAAAAGCATACTGATTAATGGGATCTATAAGCAAGGGAACAGGAAGGATTGCAACAACTACCAAGGAATCTCATTAATCAGTATACCAAGCAAAGTGTTCACTGGCATCTTGGAAGGGAGGGTGTGATCAATGGTTGAGAGGAAATTGGAAGAAGACCAGTGTGGTTTCAGACCACAGAGGGGCTGTCAGGATCAGATTTTCAGTATGTGGCAGGTAACTGAAAAATGCTATGAGAGGAATAGACAATTATGTTTTGTAGATCTTCAGAAGGCATATGACAGATTACCGAGGGAAAAGGTGTTCTACATACAGGGGGGTAAATGGGATTAAGAGTAGATTATTAAAATCAATCAAAGCCATTTATGTTGACAATTGGGCTGCCGTGAGAATTGACAGTAGAATGAGTTCTTGGTTCAAGGTACATACAGAGGTTAGACAAGGATGTAATCTTTCACCTTTATTGTTTACATGGATCATCTGCTGAAAGGTATAAAGTGGCAGGGAGGGATTCAGTTAGGCAAAAATGTAGTAAGGAGTCTTGCCTATGCTGACGACCTGGTCTTAATGGCAGATTTGTGCCGAAAGCTGGCAGTCTAATATCTTGATACCTGAAAATAGGTGCAATAAGTATGGTATGATAATTAGCCTTTCAAAGACAAAATTGATGTCAGTAGGTAAGAAATCCAAGAGAAATGAAATGTCAGATTGGGAATACAAAGCTGGAACAGGTAGCTAATTTCAAGTACTTAGGATGTGTGTTCTCCCAGGATGGTAGTATAGTAAATGAGATTGAATCAAGGTGCAGTAAAGCTAATGTGTGAGATTGCAGTTGTGATCAACAGTATTCTGTAAGAAGGATGTCAGCTCCCAGGCTAAACTATCTTTACATCAGTCTGTTTTGAGACCAACTTTGATTTATGGTAGTGAAAGCTGGGTGGACTCAGGATATCTTATTCATAAACTGGAAAAACAGACATGAAAGTAGCAAGAATGATTGCTGGTACAAGCAGGTGGGAACAATGGCAGGAGGGGACTTAGAATGAGGAAATAAAGGCTATGTTAGGAATGAACTCGATGGATGAAGCTGTACGCATAAACGGGCTTCGGTGGTGGGGTCATGTGAGGCAAATGGAGGAGGATAAGTTATCTAGGAAAACAGTGGACTCTGTTATGGAGAGTAAGAGGGGTAGAGGGAGACCAAAATGATGATAGTTTGACTCAGTTTCCAATGGTTTAAATGTAAGAGATATAGAACTAAACAAGGCCACCAAACTAGTTATAAATAGAGGATTCTGATGGTGGTTAGTAAATTCACAGGGGCTTGCAGATTGAACACTGAAAGGCATCACAGTATTCTGTAAGAAGGAAGTCAGCTCCCAGACTAAACTATCTTTACATCGGTCCGCTTTCAGACCAACTTTGCTTTATGGTAGTGATGTATGTATGTATGTATGTATGTATGTACGTATGGTCCGCGCACCTTTTAGCGATATTTCTTTGAAGGGGCGGTGGAGGAAGGAGGGAGCTCTCACGGTTCCGGTATACTGCCAACCAAATGAAAATGAAATCTGAATTGAATCGATGATATGATCGATTGATATGAATTTTCTAAACCTTTATTATCTTAAGCCAACAACGATGTCATACACACTTTATATAACATTATATAACATTTCTCGATGCGAATCTTGTTCCCAGCATGAATTCTATAGTTTGGCTTTGCTGTGTAAACAGCAACAGTACTAGTACGTAAAGTGTACGCCAGATGTCACACAGCGATACATAAGCGATTCATAGTTTGTGTTTCAAAGGTTGCCAATATGAATCTCGAAAATACCCGAGGTTGACCTATTCAGCACTAGGATGTGCATGTATCGCAAAAAGGTGCGCGTGTGTGTGCGTGTGTGTGTTAAATTATAATGAACATAATTGTAAAATACATTTCAGGCACTTAATTTTTCCTAAGTGTTAGGATTTTTTTTGCTGGCAGTGTAAATTAGCTCCATTGTAAATTGTGTTGTATGTGTTGTTATTTAAATATTTGTTTCATGAAGTGAATTGAGTATTTCTGTCAAGGAGAAAATTCAAGTGATATTAACCTTAAATATAACATTGTAGTTTGATACTTATCCAAATATATTTATATGTCTCTGTGTTCTGTGTTCAGAATGTCTTCATGACAAGACTGAAACAGATTCATGTTGTCAATCCACCTGCATTTGCTGAGAAGATTATGTCTCTCTTCAAACCATTCCTCAAAGAGAAAATAGTGAAGAGGGTAAGTTCACTTAATTTGAATAATATTTTTATCAGAGATATCTACTTCTTATTGATCTGTCCTTATAATCTTAAGAACTTATAATTTAGATTTTGCATTAGCATTAGTTTGAATTTTAATTTTGTTTCAATTATCCATTTCACAGTACATTCAAAGTGAGAAGATGACCAAGAGTGGGGGTTTTAAACTACTTCTTGTCCTGTTTCACTGCATCTTCGCCTTTAATCCTTGGCTGAATTGAGAGATTTTAATCATAAATCGTTAACTTCTTTGGTTCTGGGACTGGATATTTGTGATGTCTGCAATATTCCTGCAACTTACACACTACACACAACAAATGCTCTACCACTAACACGCATTTCTCCATACACGTCAGTTGCCCCCACCTCTCTGAAGCATCTACCTTACAGGTGCTGCACCAGGTTAGTGATAGCCCACAAAATTGTTATTATAGAAACTTATTTTCTCAATTGAATTATGTAAATTAAATTAATAATAATAAAATAGTCATTCTTCTTCTTCTCCTCTTTATGAATGGGCAAATTAAGGAATTAAAGCGGGTCTTGATATTTCACTAGTAGTTGAGCATTCTCTGGCTATGCTGCTTTTCTACGTCCTTTGTTCACAGGGTGCCTGTCTTCTTAGAGGCCAGTTTGTCCTGGAACCTCTTTCTTCTCAGAATCCTTCTGAGAAATTATTGGTCCCTGTTGTCATCTCCTGTTATTACTGTTCCTACAGGTCTTTAATCACTTCTGTTAGCCAGTGTCCTAATCTTGCTGTTCTTTCAGTAGGTGAGCCTGGGGGATCATCTTCGAGATACATCCATAGGTCAGATGTCTCTTCCTGGCCACATCTGTGATCCTTTCCATGTAATTATAGAGCTCCTGGTTGTGTTGCCTCCTGTATTACCCTCTTCTTTGATTAGCAACAGTATCTTTCTTTCCTTGACTTCCAGTTTCTCATTCAGGCCTTTCCTGTTAAGGATCAGACACTCAAGGTGTACAGGGTTTCTGGGCAGATTTATTATTATTATTATTATTATTATTATTATTATTATTATTATTATTATTATTATTATTATTATTGTGGGTTGGTAGGTTGCAGAGGGGTAAGAAGTTGTGGGCATGAATGGGTGGACATAATTTAAAACACTAACGTTGAAAAAAAATCTCTTTGTTTTTAAATTTTTATTTTAAACTTTGGTAAACAATAACAGCAAATCAGGAGCCCGTCAGCTCAAATAACAAGAAAGATCAAAGTTCAGGTACACAATAATTTGTAGAAATGAGCTTGTAGCTCCAAAGTTACAGTATCCACAAGAGCACCATTGCCCCCTTCAATCAACACTCTAGGAGAATGCATTCCAAAACTTATTACAATCTAGCCTCTCCAAGGCACAATTTTATTATTATTAGAAAAGCGCACAAATGTGCATTACAAAGATTATTGACCATTTTAGTCTTTGCTATAATCGCATAGAGATTTGTCATTGTTTTTACATCTTGTGATGTGATATATGTCATGGAACTGATCACACAGCAGCACTCACATTTTTCATTTGGGTTGTGATAAAATATATTTTTACATATTTTATGGTGGTACCCATGCACTGCTAATTTTATTATCACATGTCTTAGCTTCTGGTTGGCGTTCATCCAATTTCGATCCAACATGGCATCTGTGCTGTAGAACTCTAACGGAATTTCTTCTCTCTTCTTCTGCCTCTCCACTAGGTGTGCTTCTACATTCTTTGTGGGTGGCAATGGTAGTTTTATCCTCAGTTCTTCAATAAGGAAGGGTTCCCGTGCTAGTTCGTATGTTAGGCAGGAACGCGTGTATTTTGAGATGCCCATTATGGTCTTTAGGAATTTTGCTTTAACTCCTTCTATGGTGGCCAGGTCTTTCTTTGTTAATCTTTCCCATATCAAGTGGATTCCATAGGTGAGTATTGGTAGGATCTTTGTCTCAAATAGGCGCATAGCTGTTTCTAAGGATAACTGCTGTAGATTGTTGATATCGTACATGGCTTTCATGGCTGCAACTGCTTTGTCTTTTATGTGTAATCTGAACGTACCAGTAGTCTGCAAGGTTATTCCCAGGTATTTGAATGAATTTACTATTTCCACTTTGCCATCTTTGTATTCTACATTGTCGTTTGCTGCGTTTTATCTGCCTTTCCGAAAGACCATCTGTTGAGTTTTTGTCCAGTTTATTTTCAGACTGTTATTTCCTGCCCATTCAGCCAGCGCTGAGAAGGCGTGTTGGAGCTCTTCCTTCTTTGTTGACCCTAGGACCATGTCATCTGCATATATGTAGATCACTGCATCCTTTGCTCTTTCTCTGATTGCTGTTGTTACATCCGCAGTGTCAATATTGAATAGTATGGGGCTGAGGGGATCACCTTGCAGCACTCCATTAGTTTGGGTGATTTCCTTTGTTTTGTGGGTCGCAACATCTATGGTGATCTGGTTGTATGCCAGAATATTTCTTATTAGAACTGTAAGGGGAATATTTACAATCATAGTCTGGAGTTTTGACATTAGTTTCTTCCTGTCTATTATGCTTTTGTATAGTCTATGAAGACTGCATAAAATTTTCCTTTGTGAAGCCGTTGTGCTTCTTCTATGTCATTGAGTGGTTTTGAATTGCATCTATGGTTCCTATTTCTCTTCTAAATCCAAATTGCTCCTCTGGCATTTTGGGGTCTACTTCTTCAACTATCCTGTTGGTTAGGATTCTTGTTAACAGCTTGAAGATATTGCTTTCCAGAGCAATTCTTCTGTATGAGTTTGGGTCGTTGGTTTCACCTTTCCCTTTATAGAGGGTTATAATTGTTAATTTTCTCCATTCATCAGGAATATTTCCTAATTCTAGGCATTTATTAAACAGTTTGGACCATATTTCTGCTAGATGCTGCGCGGATCCTTTAAGGTGTTCATTATGAAACCCGTCCGGTCCAGCGGCTTTTTTGCATTTTGTAGCTTTGATAGTGTCTAACACCTCTGCTTTGGTGATGGGAGATGTCGCTTCAAGCTGGTTGCTGTATTCAATTTCATACACCGCTTGTTTCCTTGCATTGTTAAGAATATGAGTGAAGTGCGTTTCCCAGGTTCCTATTTCTACGTTGCTAGGTCTTGATGATCTTCTGCGTCTGATGGCTACATATGGGTCTTTTATTGCTTCTTCAGTGATTTTTTCACCTTCTTTCTCTATGTATTGAGTACGTTTTTGTTTTAGCAGGTTCTTGTAATATTTTCGTTTTTCACCGTACATTCGTAGGTCTTCTGGTTTTGACGTCACCTTGGCTTTATGCAGCGCCTTTAATGTGATTTGTCTTTCTGCATAGCACTCCTTGTCGAACCACGGTTGGGCTTTCCTTGTGTTCGGTTTGTGGGTTATACTTGCTTTTAGCATATTGTTAATTGTTGCTAGGGCTTTGTTTAAATCACTCGCCTTGATTGCCTTTTCTGCTCCAGTTACTTTTCCCAATTCTCTCTCTAGTGCTGCCAGATTTATTTTTCTGGATACGCTGATTTTTACGTTTGTTGTTACAACTTTCTTTGGAATCTTGAATGAGAATTTGGTCTGTATGGGGATGTGTTTTCTCAGTGGGGTTACTGGTGAAGTCCACAATCCCTTATGTTCTAGAATTTGTATATCATCTCCTTTATGGAATACCAGGTCGATGGTGCTACTTCCATTGTGGGCAAAATAAGTTTTATGTTTTGGGTCATTCACTAATTTGAAATTTTCTTCATCAAGAAATGTGAGGACAGCTCTACATTTCATGTCGGGTTTGTCTAGTCTGCAATTCATATCTCCTGCTAGTATGATGTTTTCTTCTGTGTTTGGAATTTTCCTGAGGGAAAGCATTAGGAGCTCCATTATTTCTTCTACGTCGGTGTTCGGGCTTACATAAATGACTATTACAGTGAACTTGATTGTTTTTGCAATTATTAGATTTTCTTCTGTATGTAGGGTCTTCACGGGTCCTATCCATGGTTTGTAGAAGATAGATACACCTCCTGATGGCCTTCCTTCTGTTGGTTTCCTTGATAGGGAGTGGATAGAGTAGAATCCTTGTATGTCTATATGTTTCATGAGGACTAGTACGTCTGATGTTTGTAGGGTGTTTTCTGGTGCTAGTTTTAGTAGTCCGTTTAGCCCTTCTACATTCCAAAGGAGCACGCTTATGGAATTATTTGAGAGATACACCTTCGTTTCTCCTGGAGAAACGAAATTGGCGCACAGTTACTCTTCTTGGCCAGAAGTCAGGATTAGATGTTAATTCTAGACATTTGAATGGGATTCCAACTTTATATGCTTTGTTTTCTCCTATTGTTGTGATCTCTTCACAATTGATATTTCCTTGAATTCCTTTCTTCCTCAGATAGTTTGTCACCATCTCTGTAGTTGTTCCTTGGTTCATTTTCCCAATAAATAGCCAGGCTTTTTTGTCTGCTCCTTGTAGGTCATCTACTACTGTTCCAGTGCCAATTAATGTTTTAGGTGCTGGTCGGCGTTGTTGAGTGCCTTTTAATTGTGGCTGCTGCTGTTTATTTCTTTCTTCTTCCGCATCCGCTCTTATTTGTACATTTGTGTTATTGTTTCTTGGTTGTTGCTCATCATTTCCTTTTTCTGGGAGTGGGAGGAATTCTTGTTTGGAATCTGCAGCATCTTTGTTCCTATTGGTTGTTTCATTGGTTTTCATATTTTTGTTTGGTCACAGATGGTTCCAGTTCTCTTGTTGAATATTGGTTGATTGCTTTCTGTACTTTTTGCTCTATAACTGCATCCAGTGTTTGTTGCATATATTCCGTCATTAATTCCATCTTGAGTGTCAGTTCTTCTATCTTTGGGTTATTTACTAGGGTGCCCTCTATTTTGGACACGAGTTTCTGGAGTATGTCTTCTTTCTGTTTGATTGTTTGCAGATTTACTTAACAGGTCTTACATATGCACATTATGTCAAATTCTCCCTGTTTTATTCCAGCGCAGTCCTTGTGATGCCATAACTCACAGGCTCCCTCGCACTGTATTGCTTGTTCGTCCTCTTCAAATCCTTTCTTACATGTACCGCACTTCTCTTCTCTTTGGTTTTCTGTGCGTTCATGTGATGACATCTTTGGGCAAGTGCGCACTTTCCATTTCCTCTAGCGGTGTTTACTCTGTGGGTTTTTAGTCGTCCGTAATCTCTTTGACTTTGCACTTGTATAAATTGTAGTCTGCTATAGATGTTGTACACCTGGTATTGGTTAGTTAACACTCATGTTAGTTTGTCTCTTTTGGGCATCTGATTCTTCTATTTATCACTTACGGGTTGATTTATTTAGACTATAGGCAAACTATCTCTCATGCATAAATTTATAACGTCATGGCCATCTATATACACTCCTTGATATCTGGTGAGCCGTGGTTTCAAGTAACCGTCAACAATTATCAAATTATTATCAACAACTATAAATCACCAATTATAAGTGTAGGTTACATTAAATCACAATCCCAGTGCTATACACTCTAGAATTACGTTGTCACTTGAGATTTCACTCTAATCTCCCCTGCGGGAGCAATAAAACTGTCTATAAATAATAATACATTTCACAAAAAAAGCACTCGCAAATTTTGAAATTTAAAGGCTATAAGACACTGAGATGAACATTCAGATCTTTCCGTCTGCCATGAAAATGCTTTCCCAATGATATTAACATAATATTAACACTCTATTAACAATATTAACACACTATTATTTAGTATTTGCTATAACACGTATACACTGGTTTAAGGTTTAAATTTTTTAATATGATAGGTTACAGATACTATTTTGCCGTGTAATAGACACTATTCACTATTTAAAACAAACATTTTCTAATCACCCTGTCAAATATTCCATTCCAGCTACAACTTAAAACTGTCTATAATTAATAATACGTTCCACAAAAACAGCACTCGCAAATTTTGAAATTTAAAGGCCACCAACGTTATGCTACCTCGACATAATTAATAATAAGGTATTTAACAAACTGTTGGTCCTACAACACTCATACACATCTACAACTCCGACTGTACATGATTTGTACGTCACCAATTTCCAAACAATAATGCACACATGTTTTGAAACATCTAATTTCCGATCTAATTTGCCCTATTTCTTTTGTGATTCTGTAGTTGCGCTGTTGCTACCACAACATAGCTCTTGCGTTTAGAGCTGGGAACGGAGCAGTTGCTCTTATGGCTGCAATCGGTAGTACCCACTGAACTATTTTCTAATCCAAATTTACTTTAGATCATTACAAAATAGTTTACTGTCTTACCTGCTCGACAGCTGATTTACAATTGACTATGAATAGTTAACATTTAACGGAGGCAATAAGTGCCCATTCTACATGGCCTTAGTGATCAAAAAGAAAAGGTTCAAGATGTCGGCCATAAACAAATGCTAGGAGGTGAACACTTGCACTCCTTTTGAAATATACCTTGAAACACTTAAAATCCTATGTAGGCTCATGGCCCTTAGTCACAGAGGCTAAGCCTATACTACAGAGGGTGACTAGATGGAGAAAACTATTAAGTTCCAAAAGAAGAGATAAAGTTTAAAGTTTTACAAAATCATAGTCACCCCAATAGCAAATTGAATGGGAATTAAACGAGGGTGAACACTCTTTATTCTCTAAATTAGAATAAAGTCCTTAGGCTTGCTCAAAACTTTACATTTAGAAGATGTTAAATTTTAGAATTTTACATTAAGAATGAATTTTGAAATCCTCCCCTCAAGTCAGCTTTCTGAAACTACCACATATTTAAAAGATGTCTGCCATTACCTTGAACTGGTGGGCCATCAGACAGCGAGCAAGTCCTCCACTATGTACGCACTCTAAACCTCTTGACTGGAGCGATGGAAAATACAACATGGCTCAAAAGGTCCCAGCTTTTATAGCTGAGGGGAAGGTTCCAGAACTCTCTAGTCGAAGCCCAGTACACACCCTCAATTCTGATTGGCTAATTTAATAAATATCCAAAATTTCTGCTTGGTTGATAATTTCATGAAGAAGGAAGAGATAGCAGTGCTAGAAACCTAAGAACACAAAACAATCTATAAACATTTCAGTTTAGAAAACCCCTAAATACAAAAATTCTTTTAAAAATGAATTTCCTTCCACCAGAGGGAGCACATTAGTCGATAGTAGAGACGTCTGAAGATAAAGTTCAAAACTTCTTCTGACACACAGTTCAAGGTTCACATTACAGATGGCCTAACAGGCACTCAGTTTAAATATACGGAGTAGCCTTCGGTACAGACCTCCACCCCCAAAAGTTCCTCCACGGTTGATACAGTTTTGAAATTTGGCATTCAAGAAAATTGGAAAATTAGAGATTGAAGACAGAAAATTTCTTGATGAAAAGTTCAAAATATATTTGAGTAAAATAATTCTTGAAGTGTTTATGAAGTCGTAGAAGTTGGGTGAGTTATGTCCAAGGTTGACGACAAGAGCAGCCGAAGCTCAGGCCCTGGACCCCACAAGTACCCTCAGATACATCTCTCCCACTACCTTGAGAAGGGTAGCCATGGTGATGGTCACTACGGACCAAATATCCTAGTATTGCCCAATGTTGGAGTGGGTGGTTGCGGTTCAGGACCCCCACCATTATCACTAATGGTGGTGCCCAAGTTCGCCATTTGAGAAGGAGACTGGGCCGGATTGAGCCGGGCCATTACCCCGCACCGGTACTTCTTGTCAGTTGTTACGGCACAGCCTCAGATGAAATCAGGGCACTGCAACAATAAATTTGTGTGCAACAGTAACTGATTTTATGGAGAGAGTTTTTCTTTGTTATGTTGGTTGGCAGTTAAAGTTGGCGGCATATAGGATGAGTGCACAGAATTTCTGGCTCAGGCTTGAAGGCAGGGGCAAGGTAATGGCAGACAGGAGAAAAAATTACTGAGGGGAAGGTTTTTACAAAGGCAGAAAAAACAAAACTTTTATCATTAGAATCATATTTACAATTTTACCTCATTGACAGGGGCAGAGGCCTCCTCTTTTAAAACTTATGAAAAACTTAAGATTCTAAGCTGCTGAGGGTAGAAAGATAATTAAATTGGCATTGCCATCACTTAGTGGCCTATACTGAAAAAGATTTCACACCAGATTTACTTGGGACAAATGAACCCTAAAAATCCTTTGTGTCTGGATTGCTCACTAAGAGGGTGACCGACATTAGAAAATCAAGAATTATGCATGGTCCATGAAATCTGGCAGCAAGCTTGCCTGCAAGAACGAAATTTTTCACCATGACTTGATCTCCAACCTTTAAAATGGGTGGATCTCCATCCACGATCATATCTTTTTCATTTTCTCATGAGAAGCTTTAAGGTTACTTTTGGTCTTTCTCCACAGATCCCTGATATTATTGGGGTCTATTATCTTAGGCAAAATCTCATTGATTGACCATAAATTGGACAATGGAGTGTTAGGAACAAACTTAAACATAACAGATGCAGGTGAAAACTTGTGTGACTTGTGAACCACTGAGTTGAATGCAAAAGATAGCCATTGCAGTGAAGTATCCCACTGAGAATGGTCTTCATGATGAAAAGTGACCAATGCAGATTAAAGATTATGGTTAACTTACTCAGCTAGGGTTGATTGTGGGTAACAGGGTGACATTGTTGCATGTGAGATGGATACATCAAAACAGAATTTACAAAATAAATGAGAGGTGAATGCCTTGGCATTATCAGAGACTATGTATTGACAGGGTTCAAAAGAAGCAAAAATAGTATTAAGGCAAGAAAAGGTGGACTGAGCAGTGGACAGCTTAGTCAGAAATAGCCATGGAAACCATGTGAAACTGTCTACACACACAAATATGAATTTGTTCCCATTCCCCTTATATTGAGGGAATGGTTCGACAAAATCTATGTATAATCGCTCCATAGGTCGAGATGCTTGATGAGATGGCAATAGCCCTAGCTGAGCAGACAACGTGGGCTTGCTAACCAAACAAGATTGACAATTTTTAACCATTTCTCTAATCTCGCCGTCCATACTTTTCCAGATAAACATTTCTCTAATTTTTTCTCTAGTTTTGAAGATGCCTAGATGTCCCCCTAATGGGGTCTCATGGTAGTACATGAAGATCATAGACACAAGAACAGCTGGAACTATGACTTTCATCTTTTGATCATGCCTCGAAGGGCAACACAGAGCCCCATTCCTCAGAACATAAGGGACAACATGTTCCCCAGAAGAAACGGTTTCCATAATATGAGCCAACACTAAGTTGATATTTTTCAGTGTTGCAGAATGGCATAGGGGCATCAGTCAAAATGGCATTTACACTAGAAGGTATGGAAGTAGAAGTAGAAGAGCTTTCCTCTAGGTCAATAAAATCAACCTCGCCAGAAAACATGTGGATTAACCCATCTGCGACTACATTCTCTGATCCCCGAATTTGTCACACATCAAATTGAAATGCTGTGATTCTAATAGCCCAACGGGCTATTCGCCCTGTACGATAGGGCCTAGCTAAAACCCAGCTCACCGGGCGAGTTGGCTGTGCGGTTAGGGGCATGCAGCTGTGAGCTTGCATCCAGGAGATAGTGGGTTCGAACCCCACTGTCGGCAGCCCTGAAGATGGTTTTCCATGGTTTCCCCCTTTTCGCACCAGGCAAATGCTGGGGCTGTACCTTAATTAAGACCTAAATCACCTTCATAAGGTTGGATTAATAGCCAAGTTATTGAAGGTATCTTTCGCCAAGTCATCTGTCTTTCTTAGGGCATATTGTGTCACCCAATGGAGTTTCAATCGATCATTCCAGAACGCAGGCAATTTGTGTCTTTAAGCCTCCAAAAGATGTTAAAGGAATTCCTAGATTCATTGGCATGGTGAATTTCTTCAGGAAATTTATTCCCAACTCTGCTAATAGGGCGGCGCTCCTAAACCTACTTCATAGGAAAGGTGTCAAGTTCGAATAGGGGGCCATTGCAGCAAGCTGCGTTTGAAGACTTGAAGTTAGCTCTCTGTAACGTCCCAGTTTTAGCTATGCCAGATTTCTCAAAGAAGTTTATAATTCCGACAGATGCCTCATCATCTGCGGTCGCTGCTTTCCTTCTCCAAGAATCTGAACTCGGAAGCGGCCAATTGCCTAAGCGTCTAGGACCTTATCGGCTCAAGAAACCAAGTACTCCATACACAGATAATCATCTGATGGCCAGGCAGGCATCAATTTTTGGTAATGAGACAAAATCTCTCATAGTGCATTGGCACTGCTGGTGGCTCCAAGTAGCCTACGCAGTAGCCTCCATGGTATGCACTAGACATGTGTCTTGGTGGGTGTGCTATTTACCAACTGATGAGCCCAACTTAGCATACTGGGGCGAAATGCTGGCAACCAGGAATGAGTTAGCTGGAAAATTTATAATTTCCAATAACAGACCATTTATATTGGTATTATAAATTTACTCGTTCGGGACAAATATTTCCGGTTCCCTATGGGAATCAACATCTATAAACCTTCCTTGGTATTCTCCCAGTTGCTGATCTAGCTGTGCTTCAGCTCTTGTTTGAAGTGCTTTCATGAGAATCTTGTATGTTACATGTAACAAGTTTTAACAGCTTCATTTCAAGTAATACTAATCCTGTATTGACTATAATCAAGTAGTGAATATTCAAGATAAACTTAAATATTATAACTAAGTGGTCTGCCTATTCAATACAATATATTATTTATAATATTTAGTACATGTTTCATCCCCTAAGGGACATCATCAGCTATAATAAATTAACATTAATATATCAGAATACAAAATAGATATTATTAAAATTGGAATAGGCGGACCACTTGGTTATAATATTTAAGTTTATCTTGAATATTCACTACTTAATCTTGTATGTTATCAAGAGAAGTGATATGTCACGATAGTTGTTAATGTCTGCTTTGTCACAGTTCTTGTGCAAGGGGTGAATCAGGGCCGATGTCCAGTCACTTGGCAGTTTCTCTGTTTCTCAAATCTCCCGGATGATATCCGTTAGCTTGTCAACTTCTTTATCACCTGCATACTTTCAAAGCTCAGCAACTATTGAGTCCTCACCTGATGCTTTATTGTATTAAGTGATTGAGTGATCTGCCCGATTTCTTCTCTGGTTGGTGGACTTGAATTTGGCTTAATGGGCATATTTTCTTGAAAGGAAAGTTTTGATGTTGGAGCCTCACAGTTGAGGAGTGACTCAAAGTATTTTGCCAGGATCTTACAGTTGTCTTTGTCACTGTAAGCAACTTTCCTATTGGAATTCCTAAAGTGAAGACTGGGTTTTGTGTATTTACTGAGATTTTGCTTTAAGTTTTTGTAGAAGTCACGAGTTTTGTTCTTTTTGAAATCTCAGTCTATCTGTGCCAAATGATTTTTGTTGAATGCTTGTTTTACCCTGCATGTGGTTTTGTCAGCCTGCTTTCTCGTGATCAGAAACCTCTCTCTGTTTTCTTTGTTCTTCCATTTTTTCCATCGCAGCCAGGCAAGTTGCCTTTGGTTTATGGCATCATCGCATTCAGTGGTCCACTAAGGATGCTTCCTTGATTTTGTCAGTGGGATGGTTTCTATTGCCGTTTCAACTATGGCTTCTTTGAGTCATTCCCAATTCTGTGGCTCAAGTGATTCAGTTTCTGACTGAATTCTCTTTGAGTCCTTAATTTTTCCACATCAAACCTGTTAATCTTTCTTCCCTGAAATCTCTTGGTGGATATCAGCTTCATTTTTATCTTCGAGAGATAGTGATTAGAATCAAGATTCGTGCTTCTTAAGAATTTTACATTCTGGATTTCTCTCAGAGATTTACGAGAAATAGCAACATCGTCAATTTGGAATTCGCCAAGATGGGGATTTTGGAATGTTCATATTTTCTGTTTCTTAGGAAGGTGTTTGAAAGCAGTTGACTTCATAAATAGGTTGAACACTTTGCACATTGTGGTTTGTGCTCCTGTGGACCGGATAGTCTCCAACAATACTCTTGAACTTCTTTTCTTTATTATTATTATTATTATTATTATTATTATTGCAGGCATTAACTATGTCACACGTGCGTATTTGGCCTTGTTTTAAGGCCGGACGCCCTTCCTGACGCCAACCCTATGTGGATGTAATCACGGTTGCATGTTTCTGTGGTGGTTGGTTGTGTGGTGTGTTGTTTGAATATGAAGAGGATAGTATTGGGACAAACACAAACAACCAGTCCCCGAATCAGAAAAATTAATCACATGTGATTAAAATCCCCGACCTGGTCGGGAATTGAACCCGGGACCCTCGGAACTAAAGGCCTCAATGCTGACTATTCAGCCAAGGAGTTGGATATTATTATTATTATTATTATTATTATTATTATTATTATTATTATTATTATTATTATTATTATTATTTCAGGCTGCATGGCTACTGGTTAGCAAGTTGGCCTTTTGCCCCTATTTGATTCTTGAGCAGCCAGGTAGTCTCCAACAATACTCTTGAATTTCTTTTCTTTATTATCATTATTATTATTATTATTATTATTATTATTATTATTATTATTATTATTATTATTATTATTATTATTATTATTATTATTGAAGGGATAAGAAGAATTCCCTACATATTTCTGTATTGTTTTATTATCACTATAATTGAGCCAGTCTTACGATCTCCCCAAATTGCCCAGACCGGTCAGCCAATAAATAAAACAAAGGTGGAAGCACATATCACCATAACAGCACAACAAGAAGAAAAAAATTATAATTTAAAAGGAACTTACCATGAACAGTGCAGGTGATAACAAACCGTGGAACATGGTTACTGTATAAAATTTGATTAACTACTCCAAGAACAACACAATACCATTTAAATAAATAACGAGATTTTATTTAGGAAAATAATAGAGTTAAATTTAAAACTGAACATCCTCAAACAAATCTAATTTTTTTAAAAAAGTTAACAAGCGTGCGCAGGAATCGGCCGATACCCCTACAAGATCTAAGAAGAAAATTTTAAAGCTTACACTCTTTTAAACAATTTGTTCAAATTCACAGACCTCGGTCTTGCATATTTAACACCCTTTGAAGGTCTCTTATTCTTGGTATACCAGTTTAACATTTTACAATAAATTCAAATTTACTAGATTAGAAACTTATTTCTCGAGAAGTTTTCACAAGGAAACTCATCGCAAAAAACCACAAGGGTAGGTAAAACAAAGAGTGGCAGAACAGAAAAACAGGTAGGTAATAATAATCCCAAGGTATCGAACAGAAAAATTAAAGAATTCTTATCAGGGTATCCAGTCAACACAAAGCAAAACGCAACACCAAAACAATATTCATCACCAAGCCGCCAGGGCAGCACCATAACTAGGCCACTAGGATAACCCAATCACAAGACACAAGCACGACAATGCAAATCAGGAAAACAAAAGAAAAATGGATGAGTAAGAAACCCAAAAAGGGCCAAAAATAAGGAAATAAAACCATTAAACACCGAAAGGAACAAGGAAAAATGCAATTACTAAAGTCCTTGTGAAAACTTCCTTGCTATTTTACCTCACAGCAAAATTATCATTATTATTATTATTATTATTTGAATTTCAAATGCTGAGAAAAATCATAATGTAGTTAAGATATACCCGAAGAATAACATAAAATTCATTAACTTTTAGAAAACCTTTAACAGGTTGGAAACATGTTAGACGTAGCTTCTACATTAGAACCCCGTAAACATTAGTGATTAAACAAAAGTCATTTCTCCCAGAATCAAAACACTGTTTTCGAACTTCTTGAAAACCGAACGTAAATCAATCCTTTCAAAACAAGATCAATTGCAGTTGAAGAGGCTCCAGCTCAAAGCAACTCCCAGAGTAACAAATAATACAGAACTTACAGTCTTGAAGTTTCCGATGAGATATCCAACACAGGAGACCACGAGGCTATGAGATAATCACACTTTCCAACATATAATAAAATAAATTTTGGAGGATGTATCAGTTACCAAAATATTCCAGAAGAAATAAAAACAAACTCTCTGGGAAATGCCCCGGGAGGATAGTTCCTTCTATCCTTTGTCCATTGTGGTTCTTGAGTTCACGTGAAAGCGTGAGTACAAAGCACAACTAACCTCCATCTTCTCTAGTCGGCATGCTTAAATGCTTAAATTGCCTGGTACAGCCAGGGAAGATGCGCACGCATACCGCGCTTAGAATAAGAGACTTGATGGCAAGTTCATGACTGCTCCAAGACCTGCAGTGGCAATTAGCCCTCCAAAGATGTTTAAAAATATAAATTTAGTCAATGCCTTGGCGAAAGTTCAATTTTACAAATTTCTAGGTTAGAAGTACGAAGTCGAAAGGGATAATACAAGAGAGGTTTTTCACTTTAATTCCGTCACAATAATTATAATTATTTTATATTATGGGCCATTTCATACATGGTTTTATTAAAATTCCAAGTGATATGAATAATTTCACTATGGTGTTATATTATTTTGTTCACGTTTTCTGTTCCATATTTTCATTCTCTGTAAGTAGGGCTATATATATTTAATTGCAATATTTAGTGATTTCTTTTTTAATTAAATGTCTTAATTTTTCTTCTTTATGCAATATACAATTATGTAGCCTATATCTCGTATTTTGAATGCCCTTTTGAAAAGACATTATGAAACTTTTGTGCAGTCCTAGTTAAGAAGACTGCGAAATGGTCTTTATCCCTGCAGCCTGTGTAATTGCCTCAACACCATGCCTACTTGATTTGATCACTTAAAATACAGCAGACAACCAAAATAAAGCCCTCTTAAAGCTGTCATTGGAGGTCCAAAGCCAGCGTGAGAAAAGCTGATGGTGATGTTTTTCCATGACCTCTTAATATTTTTTGTTTGAATGCCAATCCCAGGTAATTATTAAATACCAGAATTTTTTTAGCTATTGGCTTTACGTCACACCGACACAGATAGGTGGGATAGGAAAGGCCTAGGGGTTGGAAGGAAGCAGCTGTGGCCTTAATTAAGGTACAGCCCCAGCATTTGCCTGGTGTGAAAATGGACAACCACGGAAAATCATCTTCAGGGCTACCGACAGTGGAATTCGAACCCACTATCTCCCGGATGCAAGCTCACAGCCGCGTGCTCCAAACCATACGGCTGACTCACCCGGTATTTCTTCTTCTTCTTCTTTTTTTTTTCTTTTTCTTTTTTTTTCTTTTTTTTTCTTGAGGAAACAGCGAAGTAAATGTTACTGTAAGTGCAACTTGTAATCAGCATTCATTCTGTGGTGCTTTTCCTGCTCTGGCCAGCTACTGTGGTCCACGCTATTCTACCCAATACAAATACAAACTGATATTAAAAATGTGAATTTATTTACATATTTCACACAGGACACAATTTTCCAATCACTCCGAACCGAGAAAAAGTTACCTTAAAAACTTGATAACAACTATTCTTTTTGGAAACATAAAATTCTGAAATTTATAAACAATGTATATTAAACATCCCATTGTACAAAGTATACTGTATTGTGTTATGATTTGGATGAAATCAAATAACAGGCTTTTAAGAAACAATGTCTTAAATTTGAAGCATAGTTCACACACGTTTAAAACCTGGTGTTTTTTTACGTTCCTCCTGCAATAAAAAATATTGAAATATAAATGAAAAATTCCAAACCTACATGACCTAATGTGAAATTAAACGAGAAAAATGATGGTGTGATTGGAGTTTTGGTACAGTTATTGATTATCTCATAAACAACCTCCAAACTCAAGTACACATAATATGTTGGTCGACAGTAGTGCTGGTACTTCAAAGAAAAGTTCTTCAAAAGCAACTGAGGAAGATGTTGCTCTGTCCCTTCTGTTTCCCGAAAATCCAGAGACTGTTTCTCACAGTCCCCTAGCACTGCACTTATAGATCAGGCAATTGTAGTACAAATAAATGTTAAAACGTAACTGAACTTGTGTTATTCCTAATATTCAGTGTAGAATTACCAGATTGTATGTTCTCCCCATATTTTTAGGTTTTTTACCTTAAAATATTTCTTCCAATCTTACCTTCCTTTTGACTGGGGAAATAATATCTTAGTTTGTGGCATTAAAAATACATTACACCAATTTAGTTTTCATGAATTTCTTGATTTTTTTAAAAATAAATAATACCCTTTTGAGTGATGTAGGATGTATATGTAAGTTGTATTTAAACTTTTGTCATAGAACTGTACTCATTTACAAATATTTTTTCAAACTTTCCAGTATTAAAAAATGTGTAGCTAGGCAAAATGCAATTAATGAATTCAGTAAACTTTAATGCTACAAATGGTATTTTGAATGTACATATTCTTACCTTTGACACAATCTTTGGGATTGTTCTCCATAAAAATTTGTATAGGCTTTTCTGTCCTTTCTTGGAATATATTTCTTCCTTTTCCTAAAACCAGTCTGTCTAAGACTAACTCAGTGTGCATAATTACCAGTCTGTCTAAGACTAACTCAGTGTGCATAATTAAATGCTGTGCATGGTTTACCATTATAGTAGTTTGCTAGTTGAATAGATCTAAGAACAATTTCATTCCCTACTTGGTAAGCAGTGCTACAAATGTTTGGCTCATTTTTTAACTTTCTCTAGTTCTAATTTAGCTTTTTCTAGATTATATTGGATGATGATTCAGTGTATTAAATGAAAATTGAGTTAGCAACACTGTGTGAGTTGAAATCCAAGACCGAGATCTGAACTATACTAAGGCCAGTATTTTACTTCAAAGAACTTTGATACAATAATAATCTAATCAAAGTTTGATGCCATTTTGATACAATTTTGTAATCAAATATACACTATTACACTATACTCCCTGAACTATAAAATTACAGAAGTTTTACCTGCTGGAACCAGATGTCCTAAGTATCAATTTTCTAGTGGTATCTAGTGTTCATAAACTCTTAACTACCATTGAGAATGTATGTGTTTTGAGGTTGGGTCTGCCTTCATTTGTTTATAAATCATTTTACAGTTATCATCCCTGTGATTAAACTGATCTGCCATTAATATCAAGTGACACCAAAATCCTATCCTCCTATCAAAACTGCATGTATTTAATTCATTCTGGAACACTCTGTCAGCAAACTTTATAAAAGGAGTGAGTATTTTGGACTAATGTCTTGCAGTAGTGGATGATTGAGTGTGCTACGTGAAGGAGAGATCTCCTAGGAAGAGGTGCTGGAGGTGAGGGACTGGGTGGCTGGCATGAAAAGGCAATTTTAACAATGTATGGCAGAATTTTAAACATGTGAACTCTATGCTTGTGAAAATAGGGAAGATTCCTGCGTACCCCTTTAGCATGTTACTGCTAGATTGCCCAGCTTTCTTAAATTTTAATGTATCATTTTCTCTCTTCAATCTTAAATTAAATGTAGGTTACTATTGCCAGTCTTCAGACTTGAAAGTTTCTTCCCTAACGGGAACTTGTTAAAATGTAAGGATGCATGAATGGTTACCCTCGTTCTCTTCTTAAAATGTAATTTTGAGTACATTTTCAGAACCTTCTAAATTTATGGCTCTCTTCTTGGCCTTTAATTAATTTTTATTTCTCTTCATTTATTCATCTCATAGCATAGCCTCTGTCTTATCGGGCTTTATGTCCAGTTAGGTATTTTCAAATAAAATTAATCTTTGGAGTGCTTGGTGTTTCAGCCTCCAGTCTCATTTTGTTCTTGGCCTTTTGAGTATTACCTTCCTTTTTCTTTTCTTTTTCCTGTTTTTGTGGCTGTAGTGTGGGTCTTATGCCTCTGATTACTTACTGATATTGTGATCCTTCTTTCGAGTGTAGCTAACGTAAATTATTTTTTTAGCAGAGTGTTTTTTCTGCTTCATGTGTCAGTGGTGTCAGATAACTAATGTTAAAGTAAACTATTGGACTGATAATGGACAGTGATAAAAACTATTGTAAATTGGACTCAAGGATTTGAGACTTGTATAATGTAAAGTTAAAATAGAAGCTACAGCTTCCTCTTCAATTATGTACTTGACTCTGCTTTCAAAATATGTAAAGGCTAGCCTCTACTAACTAAATGTAAATGTACAAGACCTACAGATCAGAACTCTTTGACTGTGACAATATTTGGTAAAGATACTTCATACTTCTAGATGTTTCGATCACTATTTCTCCAACCTGCATTGGAATGAGGGTCGTAATCCTTTTTCTTGTTAAAAGAACAATCTCTGTTTTATGATCTTCCAGATGTAATCTGTGATTCACCATCCATTCTTTTACTTGATTCAGCTTAAAATGAGCCAACTCCAAATCTCGAGTTACTTTCAAAACAGCTACATCATCAGCATAACCCGCTAGCATAGTGCCTTCCAGCATCTTCAACTGCAACAAGCCATCATACATGGTGTTCCAAAGATTTGGGTGAAGGAGACCCTTGTGCTACACTGGCTGTGAGATGTTTCGTTCTCTGATCATCTGTGTAATATAACAGAGTACGATCTTTCATATAGTTTCCCATTATGCAGATGAGATACTCTGGTAGTTTCTTGAAGCACTTTCAACATGTCATTCCACCTTGCGAAATTGAAAGTGTTCTTAATATCCAAGTTCAGAGGAAGTGTCGCTTTTCAAGAATGATGATTACCCATTTGTGCACTTTTAGCTGTGTTCACCACTTCTCGCACTGCATCAATTGTTGAGATAGATAGATCCCCAGCTGATTAAACTGCTGAGTGTATGCTTGGCTGCAGAAGTTTCTCTCAGCCTTTCCCAGCAGTATACAGCATACATAAAGGCCTATAGTCACCACATTTCCATCAAGCTATTTTCCAGCGAGCACTAAAAAACCCCAAAATCAGGCACTTGTTGTACATTTTTAACTGCAGAAAGAATTCTGTTAACACCTTTAGTATCTCTACTGGAATGCCATCTGTTCATGGGACCCTTTTTATTTCTAAAGGAACTAATCACTCTAATCAACCCTTCTAATGAAAAAAGTGGTATATCATTCATGTCCTTTTTACCCTTGTATCAAACCTCTCAGGGTTATGTGGGAATAGTGTGTTCACTATGTCCTCTGCAGTTTTTGAGTCCATAATTGGATTTGAGAGATTCCTTTCTTCATAATGATTTTGTAACCTAGTCCGCATGGGTCATCATCCATTCCCTTAGCCAGTTTCCATCATTTGTCAACTTCACTCCTTTTAATTGCATTTCTAAATTCTTTCTTCACTGACTTATAATCCCCTGTGAGTGAGGTGTCTTCTTGGCCAACTCGTGCTCTCTGTGCCCTCTGTCTAAGTCGCAGACAACATCTCCTCAATTCAGCAATTTCTTTGGTCCATCAATATGCTGAACATTTTCTGTTTTGTGGTGTGTTTCGGGTCATAGACAAATCACATGCTCTCTGAATGAGGTGCATGGAAAGTTCACCACATTTTTCAGCCGCTTCATTTTCCCTTATAGCCATAACATTTTTCTGTTATACTCTCCATTCTATTCTTTCAAACCCCAAGAAATTTATTTGTGTCCAAACTATCTCTATTCCACTGTGGTGATTTATATGATGCAATATCTAGCTGTGGAGTTTCATTAAGAATATGAAAAATAATGTACTGGTGATCACTTCCTGTATATTCCTCAGTCACTCGCCATCCATTGATTTTTGACACAGTGTCCTCTGAACAAAAGTCACATCCAGTATAGTTCCTTTACAGCCTGGTCGCTGAAATATTGGCACATTTCCCATATTAATGACCATGCGACCCAATCTGGTGGCCATCTCCTTAGTTCGTTACCCTCTAGAATCTGTCTGTGGCATGCCCCATTCTAATGCTTGGGCATTGAAATCATCAGCAACTATTAAGCTGTTGTCCGTCCCTTGTAATGTATCATCAAGACCATCTAGCTTTGCCTGAAAATTGAAAACTGACTCATTCAGAGTAAAATAACAGCTCACAAAAGTGTATCCACCAATGCTAACCCAAACGAATCTATCTTGGTTTGTTACTTGAAATTTATCTAGATTTGGTATCCAAATTACAGCTGTTTCAAGATTATCCACAAACCAGTCTGTGTGGTCCCTGTCCTGACATTGTTCACTGAAGAGAAAAATATATACTCCTATCTCAAAGTTTGTTTGCATCAAAAGAACATTGGCAGTTCAGCTCCTGTGTATGTTTGCCTGAACAATCTGTATCATTTACTACGTATTTTGCCTTTTCAAGAGCTTCACAAAACGTTATGCATGCTCCTGAACCAGGAACAAATTATACACTGTGGCTTTGCTTTGCAACCTGCAGCCCTGTGACAAGCTTCTCCGCACTTAAAACAAAGCTTGCATCTGTCCACGCCTTTGCAGTTTCATGCCTGATGCGCATACGATAGACATCAAAAACAACAAGATACCATGATCCTTTCATGAATTCCACAATATAGCCATTCAATATTCTTCTTCTTCTTCTTCTTCTTCTTGCGTTCCAGCCTTCTAAGGACCACGTTACAATTTCAATTGTTCCTCCTTAGTTGTTCTTTCCTTTTCTTCCAGTATTCTTTCATTGTTTCACTGTGTTTCTTTTTCCTGTCTTCAGTCCACTTTGTGCCTGTTTCTTTTCCTTCCTCCCTTGGAATCCTTCCACTTGTAAGACTTTCTTCCTAAAAATCTTTCTTTCCAATAATTCTTCTTCTCGTATGTTGTTCCTTTCCAGGTCTTTCTTGACTTCTTGAATCCAGGTGGTAGTTGATTTCTTTTCCCAAAGGTACTTGAAGATTCGTTTAGTTAGTCTATTGTCACCCATTCTGTAAATGTGTCCAAGAAATAGCAATCTCCTTTTTCTTATTGTTTCTGATATGTTTTCTACGTTCTGGTAAATTTCATTGTTACTTCTTAATTTCCAAAACTCTGCAATTCTTAGAGGACCTAATATTTTCCTTATAATTCTTGTTTCTAATATTTATAATTTATCAAGCTTGTAGTTCAGTGCTAGACATTCGCTGGCATAAAGGCATTCTGGTTTCACTACTGTGTTGTAGTGCTTTATTTTAAGTTTTCTTGATAAGCACTTTTTGTTGTAAGTATTCTTAGTTATACCGTATGCTCTTTCCATCTTTTGTATTCTCTCCTCTATAGCAGATTTTTCTAAACCATTTTCTTGAATTGTCTCACCCAAATATTTGAATTTCTTTACCTTTTCTATTTGACCAATATCTGTTACTAAAAACTTTGGGGCACTTTTTATATTCGTCAAAAATTTTGTTTTCTCGGCAGAGATTCTCAAGCCTGTCATGTTGGCTGTCTTTTCAAGGAGATTGACTTGCATTGCTGCATCTGTAAGGCTTTCTGGAAGTATGGCAAAGTAATCTGCAAATGCTAGGCAATTTATTGCAACACCTTTGTTCTTCTTCCCCAGCATGAGTGGCAATATTTTAGATTCTTTCAGTTTTTCATTCCAAATTCTTACAATTTTCTCCATGACACAATTGAAAAGGAGTGGAGATAGACCATCGCCCTGCCTGACACCTGTATTTATTTCGAAAGGTTGAGATACTTCACCCATAAATTTTACTTTTGAGATAGTGTCTGTAAGTGTTTCATGAATTAGGTTTGCCAATTTAGTTTTAACTCCAAATTCACAGATTACTTTATCTAGGGTTTCCCTATCAACAGAGACAAAAGTTTTTTTAAAGTCAATAAATGTTACAACTATGTCTTTGGAGTTTATTAACCTGTGTCGAATTATAGATTTCAGGTTGAAAATCTGTTCGGAGCAAGATCTTCCTTCTCTAAATCCACCTTGATATTCACCCAATTGACTATCCAGTGTCTATTTTACTCTATTTAGTAGTATTGTTGAGAATATCTTGTAAGCAACTGGCAAGAGAGAGATACCTCTGTAGTTGTTGACATCTTGCTTGTTACCCTTCTTGTGTAATGGGTGTATTAGAGCCACTTTCCAATCTTCTGGGATCTTTTCTGTTTCCCAAATTTCTTCAAAGATTATTTGTAGATCTTCTGTAATTTTTGGTTCAACCCATTTTAAAAGTTCAGCTGTTATGGAGTCTTCCCCACTAGCTTTGTTATTTTTAAGATTTTTTAATGCTTCCTTTATTTCTTCCTCTGTTGGAGGTGAATCAGCTTCTAGATTTTCCTGAATTTCTGAAAATTCTAATTTATGATCTGGCTCAGGGCAGTTCAGCAGGTGTTCGAAGTGTTTTGCCAGAATCTCATAATTCTCGGCATTGTTAAGGCCAATATTACCATTTGCATCTCTGAAGCAAATGCTCCGGGATTGATAACCTTTCAGGTTATTCTTAAAGGTCTGATAGAAATTTTGGGAGTTATTTCTTACAAAATTATTCTCAATTTCTACTAGCTGTGATTTTTCAAAAGATCTTTTAACCTGCCTTATTATTCTTGTTGTTTCCTTTCTTTGTTGTTTAAATAGCTCATAGTGTTCATTCTTTCCAGAACATTTCCATTTTTTCCACTTTTTCGTTCTTTCCATGCTTCCTCACATACATTATTCCACCATACTTTCTTTTTAGTTTTAACTGATCCAAATACTTTCTTCGCTGCACTATTAATCTGTTTAGATAATTCTGGTCATTTGCCATGCTGAGTTATTTTAATTTATTCCTGAAAGTTTTCTATAGTTGCTGTGTAATGTTGAGCCTATATATGTTGTATTTCATTAATTTTCTCGGCCTTCTTTGATTCCTGTGAGGTAGAGGCTTTAGCTTAATTTTAGAGAGGTAATGATTGGAGTCAAACTCCCCATTGGATATTCATTTTACATATCTCCAAAAGTTTCTAAGCCTTCTTATCATCTATATATATAAAATAAGAGTTTTGTCTGTACATTGCTCAGAATTTGAAAAGAATGGTATTTCTGTATCGGTCATGTCCACAGTAACAAGAAAATGCATTTTTTACTTTTCCGTAATTTCTGTCTGTCTGTCTGTCTGTCTGTCTGTCTGTCTGTCTGTCTGTCTGTCTGTCTGTCTGTCTGTCTGTCTGTCTGTCTGTATGTATGTACACGCATCACGAGAAAACGGCTGAAGAGAATTTTATGAAAATCGGAATGTAAAGTCGGGTAATGAACCGCTACAATCTAGGCTATAAATTATTTTAATCATGTTGAGTGAAATGGTAGTTTAGGGGAAGGCCTGAAATTTAATTCTCAAATATTTATGTTATTAGTGGTTGTGTCTTAATGAAAATCGCTAGACAAAGATGGAAAATAAGTCGCTACAATATAGGCTATACACACTGAGAAAAATGGTAGTTTAGCGGAAGGCCTAAAATTTAATTGTCAAATGTTTATTTCATTATTGGTCGTATCTTCACAAAAATTGGTATGCAAAGTCGGGGAATAGGTCGTTATAATCTAGGCTATCAATAATGTTATTCGCACTGAGTGAAATGGTAGTTTAGGGGAAGGCCTGAAATGTAATCTATATATATAAAATAAGAGTTTTGTCTGTACATTGCTCAGAATTTGAAAAGAATGGTATTTCTGTATCGGTCATGTCCACAGTAACAAGAAAATGCATTTTTTACTTTTCCGTAATTTCTGTCTGTCTGTCTCTCTGTCTGTCTGTCTGTCTGTCTGTCTGTCTGTCTGTCTGTCTGTCTGTCTGTCTGTCTGTCTGTCTGTATGTACACGCATCACGAGAAAACGGCTGAAGAGAATTTTATGAAAATCGGAATGTAAAGTCAGGTGATGAACTGCTACAATCTAGGCTATAAATTATTTTAATTACCCTGAGTGAAATGGTAGTTTAGGGGAAGGCCTGAAATTTAATACTCAAATATTTATGTTATTAGTGGTTGTGTCTTAATGAAAATCGCTAGAAAAGATGGAAAATAAGTCGCTACAATATAGGCTATCAATAATGTTATTCGCACTGAGTGAAATGGTAGTTTAGGGGAAGGCGTGAAATGTAATCTATATATATAAAATAAGAGTTTTGTCTGTACATTGCTCAGAATTTGAAAAGAATGGTATTTCTGTATCGGTCATGTCCACAGTAACAAGAAAATGCATTTTTTCCTTTTCCGTAATTTCTATCAATAATGTTATTCGCACTGAGTGAAATGGTAGTTTAGGGGAAGGCCTGAAATGTAATCTATATATATAAAATAAGAGTTTTGTCTGTACATTGCTCAGAATTTGAAAAGAATGGTATTTCTGTATCGGTCATGTCCACAGTAACAAGAAAATGCATTTTTTCCTTTTCCATAATTTCTGTCTGTCTGTCTGTCTGTATGTACACGCATCACGAGAAAACGGCTGAAGAGAATTTAATGAAAATCGGTATGTAATGACGGGATATGAACCACTGCAATCTAGGCTACAAGTTATTTTATTCATGCTGAGTGAAATGGTAGTTTAGGGGAAGGTCTGAAATGTAATACTCGAATAAATTATTTATTAGTGGTCATATCGATAAATACTACATAACTAACTTAACTTTAGTTATGTCGTAAGTTAGTAGTAGTTATGTAAGAAGTTATTAAATTTCCGATCACTTATGTCTTATACATTGTTACCGTACCGCATATAATCGGAGATATTCATGAATTTGGATTTTTGTTACTAAGTCCATATCAGCGCCGAGTCACGAGAAAATGGGCAAACAGAATTTAGAGAAAATCGGTATGTAAAGTCTGAGAATAAGGTACTACAGTCTACGATATAAATAATTTTGTAAGACACCCTAATATCACAAAGTCTAAAGAAAACTAATGTGAAGGCCTGCAATATAGAAAGCTCATAAACTTTATCAATAATAACACTACATTGACCATTGTTTGTTGTTATGTGCTTTTTGTCTTCTCTTTCCTCTCATCCCCGATAGATAGGATTACTGCAGCGTACCGACGTTTTTTTAAATTTGCTTGACGTCGCACCGACACAGGTAGGTCTTATGGCGACGATGGGGTAGGAAATGAATAGTGGTGTTAAGGAAGCGGCCTTGGCTTTAAGGTACAGCCTGGTGTGACTGGTGTGAAAATGGGAAACCACGGAGAGCCATCGTCAGGGCTGCCGAGAGTGGGGCTCGAACCCACCATCTCCCGAATACCATCTTTATGGTTGCCGGCAGTGGGGTTCGAATCCACCATCTCCCAGATGCAATCTCACAGCTGCGCGCCCCTAATCACATGGCCAACTCGCTTGGTCGTACCGACAGTAACAGCCTGCCTGTATATTGGTGGGAAGTAGCTGGGGTGTAAGATAACTTTCTTTTTTGGCATGCCATTCCTCTGGTTCATACATTTTCTGATATATCTGGTACGTAACACACTGGTTCATCATAGTATTCGAGCTATACAATCCCTACTCTGAGCCACTGATTGGAATGAGTAGTGTGCATATTTAACGGAATAATGACAGAGGAGTGTTCACGGCAGTCTGCGACCTGGTTATTCCAGCTCTGGAACTTTGGAAACTTAGATCGGCACCGTAGTACTCTTCGTTGAAAGTGAGAAAGTGTGCGGTTTTTCATTTGATCGAGTATTTTATATCATAACATTGCTTTCAATCGCTACATTCCTACTGACGTTTTTGTAATGATCTATGTTGAATTCAGTTAGGAAAACCACCAAGTCAGTCTTTCTGAGAATCCTGTAGCAAAGCACGGGTACATCAGCTAGTCTATCTCTATAATGACTAGTTTCTGCCCTCTGCTGTTCACATTTGTAACTGAGATTTTGAATTCTCCTTCAAAACTCACAAGATCCCATCTTACAGTTTCCTCTACATCTAAAGCAGTGGTGACACTGTCCGTGTCCCGAATTTCCAAGGGGTTTTAAAGTCTTCACATTCCCATCTTGTCCAAGGACATCTCTCAGAGATTTATTAAAATTGTCCCTATTCTCATTTTGTGTGGCTTTATCGAGCTCGAGAAGAATCACCCCAGCTTATGTTTTGTGAATAGATCGAATGTTCACTCTGAGAGCTAGACATGTGTAGGTGTGCTCTGTAATTCACCTGTCTAAATTGCAAGAAAACTAGCAATTCCTAACTGTGAGTGAGTGTCTTTTGAAATTTTAGGATACAAACATATCATGTGTGTAACAATGACCTTGAAAGAAGTGAAGGAAAGAATTACAGGCTTCGTAAAGCAAATGGCTCAATTCTAGCCCACCAGGAGGAATCCATGTCTTCTCCCATTGGCAGTGCTACTAACTCAGCAATGTACTGACTGTGCTTCAAGTGGACTTCCGAACCTTCCAAAATTCTAACTGTGCATAACACTTGGTTTTGAAAGATAACATCGTTGATATCTAGAAACGGCTAGAAATTCAGGAGGCTCAGAGCGACGAAGTGGAGCAATGCAGTAGGCGTAATTGTCTTCTTCTGCATGGAGTGAGCAAGATGCCTAATAAGGACGTTTAGTGAAAGGTCATGGAAACTATTCATGAAAAACTGAAAGTAAAATTGACAGTGGACTCCATCGATCGCTGTCATCGACTGCTGATGTAGTGACTTTGGGTAAGTGGCCTATCATAGTGAAATTCCTCCACTACCACCAATGGGATACTGTAAAAATACTGGTAGGTGTAGTATATAGGCCTCCTGATGCAGTGCGGGACTTCCGTGTCTTAGAAGACAGCTTACTGAGATTGCTACATCATATGAGCACGTGATTCTTTTTGGAGACTCAATTTGTGTATGCGTGTCAACAGCCAATCCATCGTTGCTCACCTTGATGAACTGAAGGAGATATATGAAGACAGTCCAATTTATATTGCTGCTGTAAGTGAGAGTTGGCTCTGTAGTTTCATCCCCTCAAGCATGATTGATATCACGGGCTATGATATTCGCAGACATGATCGGACAAATAGATGAGGTGGTGGGGTTGCTCTTTATTGTTGCTGAAGAGTAGAGTTGTACACATGTCTACTTCTGTTGCAAAAACTGCTCCTGAATATATGTTCATAGAGGTGATTGTCAATACTGTAAAAATACTGGTAGGTGTAGTATATAGGCCTCCTGATGCAGTGCGGGACTTCCGTGTCTTAGAAGACATCTTACTGAGATTGCTACCATCATACGAGCACGTGATTCTTTTTGGAGACTTAAACATAAACGACTACAAAATATTTATGACTAAATATGACAAAATATTTTAAAATCCTGCTGCTGCTTGTTGTTTTAAGGGGCCTAATATCGAAGGTCATCGGCCTCTTATAAAATCCTGTGACATGACTATATTGTCCCTTAAACTCACCCACCACGTTCATACATCCACCATTTCTACTGATACATTCATAGATCTAGCAATAACAAATAACCCCAAAAAAATCCTTCAACATGGTCAAGTATTTGTTCCTGACATATCTAAACATGACCTCATATAATTAACATACTCTCTTCATGAGCCTAAATACCGACCAAAATATGTGATGTTTAGAGACTGTAAAAGCATGAATTTAACACAAGTGAGACAAGATGCACAATACTGCCCTTGGTGTGACATAATGATAAACAGCGACATTGACGAGAAATTGGAAATATTTCATTCCCGTATACATGAATTGTACAACAAACATGCACCCAAGCATAATGTGAGGGTAACACGTCTGCCCTGTCATTGGCTGTCTACTGACATTAAGACTACGACGAAAGAACGAGATGTACTACTCCAACGCTATAAGCAGACTCAACTAGCCTATGTACGTGAGTAGTACCGTGTTATTCAAAACCAAATTAAACTAGTAATTCGCAATACAGAATTTAACTATTTCTAGCGTTTAAACAAAAAAAATTAAAACCGGTTCCACATGACGACAACTTCATTCACTGGGTGTTAGCAAACAACTTGTGAAGCACACTGATCCTGAGGTGTCTCTTGATGAATTAAATATAAATTAAATTAAATACATATTTCTCCATGGAATGTTTCACCCCTGAGACACAGACAGTACAAAACACTATTGACACTATATAAAGTAACAATCTCCAATATGTCCGTATTTGAATTTTATACCATTACAGAGCGATTTTCAAGAAAGCTGATAAGAAAGTTTTGAGGAACTACAGGGGAATTACTCTAATATCCCATGTTGCTAAGATAATGGAAAGGATACTGGAAAGTAGAATAAGGTTGAGGGTTGATAATCAGATACAGGAAAATCAGTTTGGTTTCAGAAGTGGAAGGTCAACAATAGAGCCCATTTTCATTATGAGACAACTAATGGAAAAGCATTGGGAGTACGGGAATGATATGGTGATGACATTCATTGATATTGAAAAGGCATATGACAGTGTCCCCAGGACGAAAGTTTGGGACAGTCTGGTGCAAAAAGGAATTGGACAGGGATTAATAAAAATGATCATGGCATTGTATAAGGAATGTTGTAGTTGTGTGCAAACACAAGTTGGCAGGACAAGTTGGTTCAAAATAACTAGTGGGCTGAGACAGGGAAGTGTTCTATCACCAATCCTGTTTACAATAGTAATGGATGACATCATGAGAACAGCAAAAGCAGCATATGGAGGAAGAGAAATGAACATGATGTTATTTGCAGATGATATTGTGATTTGGGGAGAAGACGACAGGAAGGTTCAAGAACAGTTGAATGTGGTGAATGGGAAGATTGAAGAATGTGAACTGAAAATAAGTGTAGAAAAGAGTAAAACTCTTGTTATGACTAGAGGGGAGAAAGAAGGGAAAGGTCAGATTAGACTTGCAGACAAGCCCCTGGAAGTAGTGAAAACGTTTAAATACCTGGGGAGTGAATTAATGGAGAATGCTCGACTGGATGCTGAGATTAGTAAAAGGATTCAAGCTGGAAGTTGTTTCTATCATAGTGTAAGAAACATGTTATGGGACAAAGATGTGCCAATGGAAGCAAAGGATACTATGTACAAGATGTATTACGTACCCATAACAACTTATGGAGCAGAAACTTGGACAATGACAAAGAAGGATGAGAGTCGAATACAGGCAACCGAAATGAATCGACATAATATTGTCCATTAGTAACATGCCCTACTTCAGGCAATATCCCAATTAAATGGAAAGATGCACTCATTGTGCCAGTACCAAAAAACTCTCCAGTGAGCAATACATCTGACTACCAAGGTGTCTGCATTCTCACATCACTTTCTAAGGTCCTGGAGCAGATAATGCATAAACATATTTTTAAATACTTAGAAAAAAATTCTTTATTTGATCCCTTACAGTCTGGTTTTAATAAAGGACACAGTACTGCAACAACACTAATCAAGGTGAGCAATGGACGAACAAAAACTGACTATACTTACCTTTCTAGACTTCAGCAGTGCATTTGACACTATAAATATAGACATACTGATAGCAAAGTTACAAAAATTTTGCGTGGCTCATTCTGCTATTCAACCCTTCAGCTCATACCTCAAAAATAGATGACTGCAAGTTGTATCAAACACGAGGACTACAGAATGGAGGACTAAGCAATTGGCATTCCACAAGGGTCTATTCTTGGACCTCTTTTATTCTTAATCTATATTAATGACATTTCTTCCCAACTGAATTACTGTAATTATTACCTTTACGCCAACGATCTTCAGATATACTCACACTTCAAAGTCTCCAATATTGGCAATGCAGTCCACCAAATGAACTCAAATATAAATTCATTTAGCTCCTATGCAAAAGAGAACTGCCTATTAATTAACCCTAAGAAGATACAAGTAATCATAATTGGACAGTCTAGGCTTTTAAATGCACTAAACATTATGCATCTGCCTATTCTGATGCTCTGTGGTGAAGTTATATCTTTCATGTCTGCAGAAAGGTATATGCATCTCTTCAATACCTAAAAATTAAACAATGCATTCTTCCATACAGTATGAAAATAAAATACAAACTCTCATTTTTCCAATAATTTATTACTGTGATGTTGTACTTACCGAAACAACTGTAGAACAAACAATGAAACTTTAGAGGGCAATGAACTCTTACATAAGATTTATGTTTTGTTTGAACTTTAGGACAGATATCTCCCCTTATTATGAGAAGCTATCCTAGCTGAAAACCAACAAACTAAGAAACCTACGTACTGCGATACTAATATTTTTACTTCTGAACAAATATACACCGGAATACCTATCCTGAAATTTTAACTTCTTCTAATGTTTTTCTCTGGGTACTCCAGTTTTCCTTGCCATCTATCATTCCAGAAACACTCTCCAATATCATTTCATTTCACCTATCATTCATTAATCATTGCCCCAGAGAAGTGCAACAGGCTTTGGCAGCTGGCACAATTCCTATCCTTGCCGCTAGATGGGGGCTTCATCCATTCCATCCCTGACCTGGTCGAATGACTGGAAACAGGCTATGAATTTTCATTTTCAGTTTACCCATGGACATAATACCAGATCACCTTCTACCCTTATGATAACAGCCAATCATTCCAGTTGTCTGGGGCAAGGCTATGGAACACTCTCCCTGTCAGCATAAGTAATAGTGCTTTGATAGCCTCATTTAAATGGTCTTGTCGAGATTTATTCTTAAATACATGAACAACTTGTATGAATGGTAAAGTGAATGAGTGCATGCATGATTTAGTGCTATTGTTAAGTAATTAACTATTATTCTATAATACTATTTTATTCCATCAATTTACATAGTTTCTAGAGACTGAATACAGTGTTTTTTTTTGTTTTTTTTTGCTAGGGGCTTTACGTCGCACCGACACAGATAGGTCTTATGGCGACGATGGGATAGGAAAAGCCTAGGAGTTGGAAGGAAGCGGCCGTGGCCTTAATTAAGGTACAGCCCCAGCATTTGCCTGGTGTGAAAATGGGAAACCACGGAAAACCATTTTCAGGGCTGCCGATAGTGGGATTCGAACCTACTATCTCCCGGATGCAAGCTCACAGCCGCGCGCCTCTACGCGCACGGCCAACTCGCCCGGTGTGTTATTTTTCAAAAGAAAGAAAGAAAGAAAGAAAGAAAGAAAGAAAGAAAGAAAGAAACATAATTTGTGACCACCATCAGAGAAGCACACAACTTCATTTCTTTGGGGGACAAAATAACACACAAGGCCAACTCTCATTCAAATATCTTGGAGAATGGATAACCCCAAATGTTAATGAGGACCTTGCAATGAAGAGTAGATGCACTAAATTAGAAAGAGCTTATAATCTTTGTAAGAACATATACAAGTCGAAATCCCTCTCCTTGAATCTTAAACTTAGACACTACAACACCATAGTAAGACCATCTGTACTGTACGCCTCAGAATGCCTAAACAGGACCTGGAAAGGACAATTCAGAAAACTGGAACTAAAAGAGCGAAAGATCCTCAGAAGGATTATGGGTCCCATTAAATAAGGAGATGGGTACAGAGTCAGGCACAACAAGGAACTTTACAGTAAAATAGAGAGCATTACAACAGCTATGAGGAAGAGAAGACTAATGTTCTATGGTCACGTAGTCAGGATTGACAGCCAGAGACTCACTTCAATGATCTTCAACACTGTATCTAGAGGGAAAGCAACAAATGCCAAAAGGCCTACAATATCTAAACATTGAACACATCAACATTTACAACCGAGTTATAACTTTCTGAACTTGTCAAGACATCTGACTCTCTCCAGTCTCTAACAACTAAATCACTGTGTCCAGGAGTAGGAGTGAAATGGACTCAAAAAAGAAAAGACATCCATAGTGCTAGAATGAAGGAATACTGGGCTAAGAGGAAGAAAAGAGCTCACCAGAGTTAAGAACCACGTAGTCCATCGTAGGCCTAAACGAAGGAAGAATCAATCAATCAATCAATCAATCAATCAATCAATCAATCAATCAATCAATCAATCAATCAATCAATCAATCAATCAATCAATCAATCAATCAATCAATCAATCAATCAATCAATCAATCATTCAATCAATCAATCAATCAGTCAATCAATCAATCAATCAATACTCCAAATGCCCTTCAAAATATCCATATAGGGCTTGTCATTTGTTGGCCTGATAAGAACAGCTTCTGAATGGCCCCTTGATTTTGAGTCCATTTATCTTGGTTTTCTCCACTATCAATGACTTCTTTTACATTACAAGATATTAGAATCATTCCGTATTGACGGTTTTCACTTTACAATGGCGAAAAATGAAAGTATCCTCCTATTCAATACATCATATATTCCGTCATTAGACGGAGTAAACAAGTTCAGACATGTTTCGGCTCGTTTGAGCCATCTTCAGTGAAAAAAGTTAGGGGGGTTGGAATAATTATTTACATAATATGAGTTGAAAAAATGCTAAAAAACATAATGAAAGCATAAATGAAAAAACAAACAAAAGAGAGCCTAGACGGAAACAAAATAGCACAAATATACAATATTTACATCAATATGCAGAGCAAAACAACTTATTGCGACAAAATTCAGTGAAACAGGTGTTAATTTGAAATAATAATTGATACTAAAAACTGCGTTAACCTAAGAAACAAGGGAATGAGAAAACAAATGATGCAGATGGAAATGAATAATAGTAGCACATGGTGGGGTTGTGGACCTCATAGTTTACAAATTATTAGTTTATAAAAACGACAAAACAGTTTGAAATCGCTGTCAAAATCCTAGTGGAAACCCATCACATCAAAATGGTCTCAAAATGTTTGCTCCCGCTCTCCTCCTGACCATTTTGATGTGATGGGTTTCCACTAGGATTTTGACAGCGATTTCAAACTGTTTTGTCGTTTTTATAAACTAATAATTTGTAAACTATGAGGTCCACAACCCCACCATGTGCTACTATTATTCATTTCCATCTGCATCATTTGTTTTCTCATTCCCTTGTTTCTTAGGTTAACGCAGTTTTTAGCATCAATTATTATTTCAAATTAACACCTGTTTCACTGAATTTTGTCGCAATAAGTTGTTTTGCTCTGCATATTGATGTAAATATTGTATATTTGTGCTATTCTGTTTCCGTCTAGGCTCTCTTTTGTTTGTTTTTTCATTTATGCTTTCATTATGTTTTTTAGCATTTCAACTCATATTATGTAAATAATTATTCCAACCCCCCTAATTTTTTCACTGAAGATGGCTCAAACGAGCCGAAACATGTCTGAACTTGTTTACTCCGTCTAATGACGGAATATATGATGTATTGAATAGGAGGATACTTTCATTTTTCGCCATTGTAAAATCAATGACTTCTGTTCTGCCAGAATCAGCTCCATCTGTTGTAGGTTGAATTTCTTTATTCTTCTTTGCATCCCTCTTATTGTTCTTGGAGAGAAATTTTACCAGTTTCCCCTTGTCTTTCCCCTCTTCATTTGTCACTAATCGTGTTGCACGCAATTTCTTCATCCATCTCTTTGGCATTTGATTTTTGTTGTAGATTTTCCCTAGCTCTCTTCCAGGATGTCCTACATGTTACTCCAGCATCAAGGACTTCATCCAGTTTTTGTAATCCATTCTGAATTTCAGATTCTTAAGTGGAATAGCCAGAATGATTTTCACCAGTGCCTGGGCAGTCTCAAGATGTTCCTCCTCCCTACATTGACCCTCCATTATCTGCTGACTGGTGCCAGCAATCAAGTTCGCTTCTTCACTCCTCCTTCCAATCATTACTTGAGTCAAATCAAATCGGCAAATGGTACACTAAAATACATTATTGTCAAGCACTAAATATTAAATTAACAAGAGAAGAAAATTTTCCTATAATACAATAATATACAATTTAGGCTAGCAATTTTTTCTATTAACCAGCTTATCCTTAAAAAATTTATATTGTTTACAAAGTTCTACTTATAATATCTCCTGTACTACTCACAAATATAGTCAACTGATATACAGTATGTGGAGTTACTTCAAATGATACTATACAACTGGTATAAGATTAAAATTTACATTGCATTTATTTAATTTTTTTTTTTTTACCCATTCTTGAATCTAAGTAGCATAATGACCTCCTGCATCTTAACCAGAGCCCCTTTTGCCAGCACTTTTCAGAGTTCCTGAAGGGCCTTCACAGCTACCGTAGTGGTCCCAGGACCCTCGAAGTCCCCACTGTACTTCACCCCTACAGGCAGTCCCCTACTTTGGCTGTCCAAACTCCTCAGACCAGGGGATGGAATTAATTTATTCACACACATTTTTTATTTACATTAACCTGCACTGGTCAAATGCCCTCTAACATTTCATTTATTTTCTCTGTCGCTGTTTATTCTCTTTTTGAATATCTGTGCAGATTTTGGAAAAGGATCAAACACTACCCCTGGTAAACTGTTCCACTCCTTCACACCCTTCTCAATGAATGAAAATTTACCACAATCGCTTCTGCTAAAATTCCTTCTAATTTTATATTTGTGGTCAGTCCTGCCGATATAATTATTTTCCAACTGAAGCCTCTCACGGATATCTCCCCATGCTTCTTCTCCTGTATAGGCTCTATATAATCCTGTAAGTCTAGATTTCTCCCTTCTCTTATTTAAAGTTTCCCACCCAAGTTCTTTTAACATTTCTGATACACTACTCTTTCTCCTGAAATCCCCTGTTACAGATCTTGCTGCTTTCCTCTGCACATTATCTGTTTCTTTAATTAGGTATTCTTTGTGAGGATCCCAAACACTGTTTGCATATTCCAATAATGGACGAACCATACTTAAGTAACTTTTCTCTTTTAATTCTTTGTTGCATCCTTTAAGTAGCCTCATTATGACATGTAACGATCTGTATGCTTTCCCAACAATGTCATCCACATGACCCTTCCAGTGCAAATTACTTTCAAATCTCACACCTAAGTATTTGCACTTGCCATCTTTCGGGATAACTACCTCATCCAAAGTATATTCAAATTCAGTTTTAAAGCTCCTGTTTGTAAATGTTGTAACAGTTGATTTGACTCCATTAATCTTCATATTATTCTCTTCAACCCATTGTTGGATACTCCCAAGGTCCCTTTGTAATTCTGAACAATCCTCAATGTTATTTATTTCCCTATAAACAATTATGTCATATGCATACAATCTTATTTTTGATGTTATATTATTCCCTAAATCATTTACGTATATTAAGAAAAGTAACGGACCGATTATACTACCCTGTGCAATTCCCTTCCAAACTTTCTCTTCCTGCAATACATTATTTCCTACTTTGACTTGCTAAACCCTTGAATTTAGAAATGTTTTGAACCAACGTGTAACCCTTATGTCCAATCCTATTCCCTCCAATTTCTTTAATAATATTCCATGTTCCACTCTATCAAAGGCTTTGGAAAGATCTATGGCTATGCAATCTAACTGGCCTCCTGAATCCAATTGATCTGATATGTCCTGCTGAAATCCCACCAGTTGTGCCTCACAAGAAAATTTCTTTCTAAATCCATACTGGCTCCTCATGAACCAATTTTTATCATCACATATCCCTCTGATGTACTTCGATATTAAACTCTCCAGTATTTTACAAACTATACTGGTCAGGCTGATTGGTCTGTAGTTCTCTGGTTTTCTTTTATCACCCTTTCCTTTATAAATTGGTATTATTATAGATTCCTTCCATTCCTTTGGTATTACACTATTATTTATGACATAGTCAAAGAGAAATTTTAAATAAGGCACTATGTACCACCCCATTGTCTTTAATACCTCCCCAGTAATTTGATCACTTCCTGCTGCTTTTCCTTGCTGAAGCAGTTGGATTTCTCTGAAAATATCTTCATTTGTGAATGAGAAGCTTCTTGTTTCCGTCTGTCTCTCTCCCTCTCTATCTTCTGTTTCGGTTTCCAACTCTTGACAATCATCTACTGAATCTCTAAATTCCCTACTAAATAGGTTTGCTTTCTCAGTATCTGTTAAATAGTGTTCACCCCCTTCTCCCACCATTGTAGGAATTTGGATTCCTTTTCCTTTTTGATTCCTGATATATGAATACAGCTTTTTCCATTTCCCTTTGTGGTCATTACCCTCTTGAAGTATCCCATTCATATAATTCTCTTTTGCTTCCTTTTTCACTCTATTCGGTTCCCTCATTAGCTGTTTTCTACTTTCTCTACTCTCCCTACCCTCTTTGATTTTCCTGCTTACTATTCTACATTTTCTTCTTAATTTTCTTATTTCCCTTGTATAATAAACAAGGTCTGAGGTCATTTTACCCTTCTTAACAGGTACAAATCTCTTCTCTCCTTCCCAAATGATTCCTTTAAATTTAGCCCAAAGTGTATCCACGTTACTCCCTTCACTTATCCAACAACTGAATTGTGATTTAAGGTAAGTCCCAAATTCATCAACTTTAGTTTTTCTGAACAATTTCTTGTCTTGTGTGACCCTCTTATTAAGCCTTTTTGGTACCAGTCCTACATCCATTATTACAGCCTTATGGTCACCTATTCCTTCAATTACCTCAGTTTTATCAACAATTTCCCATGGTTTAACCAAGAATACATCTAGTAAGTTATTGAGACAAGTCGGTTCTTGTACTACTTGTGTAAATCCTCCCTCCCAAATTAACTTATTTGCCAGTTTCTGTTCATGGGATTCACTTGCAGCTCCATTCCATTCAACTTCAGGCAAGTTTAGATCTCCCCCAATTATGACCACATCATTATTATTGTTTTTATGAGTATAATCTATTATTTTCTCAAAGATTTCCATATCTCTTTCCTCTCTTCCAGGTCTGTATGTTCCTATAATTCCCACCTCCTTCATATTATGACAAACTAATTTTATCCCTAATATTTCATCCCTTTCATCGGTAAACCATTCATGTGAACAATAAGTTTCCTTCACCAGAATAAACACCCCTCCCTCCCTTTTTATCTCCTCGGTCTCTACGATAGACTGTGTACCCTTCTGGAAATACTTCTCTATTACCCACCCCTTTCTCTCAACCACGATTCCACTTCTATCACCACATCAGTCTCATAAGATTCCATCAATGTACCGTATTTTAATTGTTTATTTACTACACTCTGACAGTTTACCAAGAGCAATCGCAGACCCCCTTCTTCCCTAAAACTTGACTGTTGCAACTGGGTAACTTGAAATTCCTTACTTTCCTAGGTTTAATTTTCTAGTCATATCTGTATGTTGCATATGTCTCTGTGTTCCAAAACTTGGTACAGTCAGCTACGTTTAAACTGTTGTCAAAACTATTCTGATATGTGAGAACGGACTCTGCCGGATCTCTTTAATCTTCTACCTCTGTCATCATGCAAGTAGAGAATCTAACTGGCCATGACTGAGCCATAAAGGCAGTGAATACTTTCCTGGTTCGCTAATTGTTATATCTAATATATCCTATTGAAACCAGCATTTTCCCAATACATAACACCATTTTTCCCATTTTGGTGTAACTTCTTTCACTCTCACCATACGGTCATTTGAAAAACACGCTGTCCTTATGACATACAGTACTCAACATCTTCCAATAATATGATGCTTATTCACCTAGATTTTTACTCAGGTTGCTCTTCCCTTTCTACTCTTTTATCCTGTACACTAAATAAGTCATTGTCCCATTAAATCACTTGGTTGTTAAACATTAAATGATTGCAAAGCACAAATTATCACATGTATACACCATTATGCCATTGTTAGGGCATTTCATTACACTGGCCTAACTTGTCCACCATCTTAGTTCTATCTCGTGTTCTGTTTTTCTTCTCCGCTTAATTCCCACCTTCATTAAATGGCAACAGGGTGCATTGTGAACTATTTCTTTTTTTTTTTTTTTATATTTGCTTTACGTCGCGCCGACACAGATAGGTCTTATGGCGACAATAGGACAGGAAAGGGCTAGGAGTGGGAAGGAAACGGCCGTGGCCTTAATTAAGGTACAGCCCCAGCATTTGCCTGGTGTGAAAATGGGAAACCACGGAAAACCATTTTCAGGGCTGCCGACAGTGGGATTCGAACCTACTATCTCCCGAATACTGGATACTGGCCGCAATTAAGCGACTGCAGCTATCGAGCTCGGTGAACTATTTCTTCTTTGAGAAATCGCTGTTATTCAATGACGGCAAATTTCCTATGACTAATATGGCATCTACCAACAGATCCGTCTATGTTATGTTCAAGCTTCTGTCTATGAGTTTATTATTATTTTGCTAAATGTCACATAAATATATTCTACTGAAAGAACAGCACTTCCTCAATATATAACATCAGCCTCCCCATTTCGGTGTAACCACCCTCACTCTCACCATACAATCATTTGAAAAAAACACACACCTCCAATCACATGTGTCTCTATAACACATTCAAAATCCTCCAATAATATGATGCTTATCACACCCAGACTCTCACCCCTCACTCAGGCCGATCTTCACTTCATACTGTTTTATCCCGTGCACCAAACAAGTCACTGTCCCATTCAATCACTCGATTAAACATTAAATAATTGCGCAGCACTAACTATCACATGTACACACCATTGTGCCATTCCTATTTTCAAAACAAGTAATAATAATAATAATAATAATAATAATAATAATAATAATAATAATAATAATAATAATAATAATGGCCTAATTGAAAAATTAGAAACCAAAGAAAGAAAAATCCTGAGAAAGATTCTAGGCAGAAGTATTCAGTCAACAGTATGTATTTTTAGTTACAAGGATAATGTCCAAATAGAGGAGGTGACTAATACTAAAGAAGTATTAAAATTTACCTATGACAACAATGACATTTGCAGTAAGATACAAAAGTTGAAAATGAGAGAAGCAGCTGGAATTGATAAAGTTTTGGAGGATATACAAAAGACAATGGGTTGGGATATAGGACCATATCTGAAGTACAGTTGATTATTGTTTGCATGAAGGAACTATACCAAATCAATGGAGAGTTGTTATAGAAGCCCCTGTGTATAAAGGAAAGAGTGATTGTAAGGAAAGGTCACAATATGAAGATAAAGTTGGAATTCAAGAGGACAATTTGGAGCAAATGTTCGTTTATAGGAAGGGGAGTTAGGGATTGCAATAACTTACCAAGGGAGATGTTCAATAAAATTCCAATTTCTTGGCTATCATTTAAGAAAAGGCTAGGAAAACAACAGATAGGGCATCTGTCACCTGGGTGGCTGCCCTAAATGCAGATTGGTATTGATTGATTGATTGATTGATTGATTGATTGATTGATTGATTGATTGCATCAGTTAGAGAAAATGGTGAGTACAGGAAGTGGAATAACAATGATATAACAACTATCTGTACTGGAAATGATAATGGACACCATTTGGAAATGGAGGATTCATTTTTATAGCCACATAACACGTATGAGCTCACAGAGATTGACCAAGCGGATTGTTTTCTACTTTGTAAATGAGAAAACCAAGGGACACTGGATCACCAAAATTGAAAAAGTCTTTCAAGAAATAGGGATCACAAATGAAGACATCCAGGAATGTGTCCCTCGCCAGAGGAAAATTTGAGTATACCAGCAATTCCAAGAAAAGCTGAAGTTGAAAACAGGCAAGAAGTGGACTGATGAAAGAAAAAAGGCTCACAGAACGCGTAGGCGGGAATACTGGGAAAGAATTAAAACTCAAATGGTTTAAATTACACTGTCTATAACTGGCCAAAACTAATAATAATAATAATAATAATAATAATAATAATAATAATAATAATAATAATAATGATGATGTTGAAAAGCCACGATGTTTCGGAAAGTAATAAGATCAGCACGGTTTATATTAAAATGACACTATTTATTACATACGTAAATCACAGATGGATGCAGTGTGTAGGTGGCGCTACTTGATGGTGGCTCAAATATATTATAAATATATAAATATTCTCAACAAATAATAATAATAATAATAATAATAATAATAATAATAATAATAATAATAATAATAATAATAATAATAATAATAATAATAATAATAATAATAATAATAATAATAATAATAATAATAATAATAATAATAATAATAATAATAATAATAATAATAATAATATCAGCTGCTTTACTACAATACCTGTTCTGATTTTATTCAAATGTGGCATAAAACCTGGAATGTGTAACTTTTATTCATAAGATATATTAAGAGTCCATTTAGAGTTTCCAATTACTTTATAGATAGTAATTTCTAAGCGTTCTCATTGCATAATGGCTAAGTCCTTTGCTTCATAATATGAGGTACCTAGGTTCGAGTTCTCATTAAGCCATTTTTTATTTTCATAATTAGCTGTTGTATTCATCTGCATACCTCCTTTCGTACTTTTATTGATAATATATAATCACAATATTATGTCTATGTGCTACTTATAGGATGTTATGATTAATTCCAGTCATCACTGATCTGCATTTCGGACTGTTACTCGGGTGGCAGATTCCCTATGAGTTGTTTACCTACTCTTCTCGTAAATGATTTCAAAGAACTTGGAAACCTATTGAACATTTCTCTTGATACATCATTCCATTCCCGAATTTCTCTTCCTATGAATGGAAATTTGTGCCCCAATTTGTCCTCTTGGATTCCAATGTTATCTTCATAAAGTTAAGCATTAGAATGAAACAAAGTATCAGTAAAGGGAAGCATGTGTAACTAAACGAGTCACAGAGCTAGTTACAAACAGAGGATTGTGGAGACAATTAATTTGCAGAAGCCTGCATATAGAATGCTCAAAGTCAACAACTCCATAAGGAAGATGCATGTATATACATATATGGAAGCATGTAAAAGAGAGTTATGTACAACAGGAAATGAAAATAAATTTGAATTTAAATAAAAAGGCAAGGCAAAGCAAACCTGTGTACCTTCTATTTCAGAGAATGCTTTCCAAAATGCTGCATTACATGACAGTTTATAACTCGCATGAGAAAACTTAAATGTTAAAATCTCGAGATTTTAAGCCGAATTAGGTATTGATTTTGAACCTCATATATAAACCTCACGAAAGCTTGACATAAATCATTGTCCATAACTCTATACACTACCCTTGTTAGGCTTGTTGGTGATAATTAGCAGATGCAAGCACGGGAAAATAAGATGACTGAAATGAGTTTCATACATCTGATGATAGACAGCACCTCAGTTGAAAGTGAGAAGTTGCTGGAAATCAGTCTAGCTCCGGGTAGCGACCTAGTGCCTATGCGGAGGGATAACACGCAAGGCAAAGTACCAGGTGATTTACACCCCTGGGTGACAACTGGACTGGAGGGTATTCCAAGGTTACCTGTATGGTTTGCCTTTCTAAATTCCATAAATTAGACTAGGCTCCGGCCCCAGCATATGCCTGGTGTGAAAAGGTAAACCAAAGAAAACCATCTGCATGCCTGCCGACAGTGTGGTTCAAACCCACTATCTCCTTAACACAAGGTAACAGCAATTTGCCTTGAAGAGTAAAGGTAGTTCACTTTGTTTGCTCGTTATGAAATGACGCACTAAGCGCTGCGAACTAACACCTCTCTGGGGTCACGGAAGTCAAATTTCATGACTCCGGTGTTTATTTGCACATATCTCTGGTCATAACACTTGGCAATTTTCAGTTAATAATCACTTACGAATTGCAAAACATCACAATTCTCCCATTTCCTTTTTTATTTGGACATGATAGAATACATCCTTCAGGTTAAAAAAAATATATTCAGAAACCCAAACTGGTGATAATCTGCTTATTCGTTGAATCCTTGTATTGTTTGTTATAGGGTTAAAATAATTTTATTATTATGTGATCAGCAAAATAATATTGGAGATCTGGGATTGACTGTTAGTTCAGTATCACATAATTCAAATTCCAGCTGTTGAGTTCCAAGCACTTTAAATGAAGGTTTTTACTCTATTGATTTGATTTCTGACATTTTACATATACCACTTACATCTTAATAATAACAATAGTTTTATTTTTTTTAATTTGTACGGTTGTTTTGTAGAAGATTTTGCTGTTTTTAAGAAATCACTTATACTGGATAAGATGAGTTCTGGACTTGACAGCCTGGTTTTTTGTTTTTGAGTTCTTAGTATGGTATGTTTTGTTTTGTTTACTTTTCTCTGTTGTGTATTATTATTATTATTATTATTATTATTATTATTATTATTATTATTATTATTATTATCATACACTTTGAAAAAACAAATTATGAAAAAGAAAATGTAACAGACACTTAACCAGTACAGACTATGAAAAAGAAAAGTTAACAACTAATTTAAATTAAGAAGATAATGGAACATAATTAATAAATTTAATGTAAAAAAAGGAAAAACAATTACTATAGCAGAATTCAGGCTATAGAAATGAGATTCATTAGAACTATGAATTAAACTAGTTGAAATAACAAAACCAGGAATTAAGTAAATAAGAAGGTACCTGGTATTAGATCCTTATAACCAATGTAATAAAGAAGTTCAGACTTCAGTGTATGGGCACATTATGAGAATGAAAACAAAATTACTGCAAGAAAATACTTTGACCTCACTGTCCAAGGAAAGAGACCAAGGGGAAAGCCAAGGGAATGCTGGATAGAGACGGTAAAATCAGATGTGGATGAGAGAGGTCTGAGATAGGAAAATGTCCTGGAACAGAAAATGTGTGATGTGATGACACGAGGAGATGGTGAATGCTTGTACACCACACCCAGGAAACTGGAGTTAGAAAATGATGATGATGATGATAATGATGAAGATGATGAAGAATGTATTCTCTAAAGAAGTTTACTTACTTACTTACTTACTTACTTACTTACTTACTTACTTACTACATGGCTCTACAGTCCTTAAGGACCTTGGCCTCCTTGACCACAGCTCTCCAGTCGTCCCGGTCTTCAGCACGCCTACGCCACCTCCTGACTCCTACAGTCCTTAGATCAGTCCCCACATCCTCCAGCCATCTCATCCGGGGCCGACCTCTCCTTCTCCTGCCCCCAGGGTGTCCGGTCAGTGCTTTCCTTGGAAGTCTTCCCTCCTCCATCCATTGTACATGCCCCAGCCATCCAATTCGTCTAATTTTGATTGATGTCACCAAGTCCGGCTCCTTATACAATAATCTTATTTCTTCATTTGTTCTGATTCTCCATAAATCACCTCCTTCACTGGTCCAAATATCTTCCTCAGTACTTTCCTTTCCCACACATTTAACCTCCTCTCTGTGCCCTCAGTCAATACCCATGCCTCACTCCCATACATAAGCACTGGTTTAATTATTGTTTTGTAGAGAGTCAGTTTTAATTTCCTGCTTAAGTTTTTCCTTCTCAGAAGGGGATACAGTGCCCTGTAGGATCTGTTGGCAGCCTTAATTCCATTTACAATATCTGTCTCAACTTTATTTTCTGATGTTATTACTGAGCTATCTACTGCTTCAAAGGTGTAACCATCCACTTGGAGTTTTTCAGTGTTCCTTCCATTTCTCTCCATTATCATATATTTAGATTTAGCCTCACTTATCTCCAAGCCCAAGAACCCAGCCGCATTTTTCAGCTCCCTCAAGGCAGTTGTAAGTGCCTCGTTACTTCTAGCAGATATCAACACATCATCTGCATAAGCCAAAATTTGGATCAGTCTATTGTAAATATTACCACCCGGATTAGTAGTTACTGATCTTACAGCTTTCTCCAACACTAGATTAAATAACTCTGGTGATAAGGGGTCTCCCTGCTTTAGGCCTTCTTCGGTTCTGAAAGATCTTGACAGACTTCCCTGCACTTTTACCTGACTTCTGCTGTTCTCCAGGGTCATCTTAGTCAATTTTATTAACTTCTGTGGGAATTTAAACTCCTTCATTGTTTCCCACAATGTCGATCTCTTAACTTTGTCATAGGCTTGTTTAAAATCTATAAAAAGATGTCCTAGTCGAACGTTGTATTCATGTCTTTTCCAGAGTCATTCTCATGGTGAAAATCTTCCAGGTCTGAAACCAGCTTGGTACTCCCCTATAATTCTTTCTGCTCTACTACTAACTCTCTTTGTTGTGGCTGTAGAGAGGATTTTGTATACTATACTCAGTAAGGATATACTGTACCTTGATAATTCTTGCATTGCATGCGTGACCCCTTCTTATGTATAGGACATATATTTGCTAGTGTCCAGTCCTCCAGCATTGTACCTGTTTCCCATACCTTTTTAATTATCTCATGTATTTTCTTCACCAACACTTCTCCTCCATGTTTTACCATTTCTGCCATTATGAGGTCATTTCCTGGGGCTTTACTGCTCTTCAATTGTTTTATAATTTCTCTTATTTCTTCAATCGATGGTGATCCCATATCGTCTTCATCCCCTTCTCCATTCTCCTCATTCCTCTCTTCCTGCTCACACTCATCTCCATATTTACCCTCCTCATCTCTCTCTGAAGTTTCCATACGGACTGATCCTTCTCTTTCTTCATTTATTGGTCTGACAGAAAGTAATGTTTCAAAATGTTTTGCCCATTTTTCCAGAATTCGTTCTTTCCCAACAATGAGTCTATCAGTCTCATCCTTAAGCATATTCACTCTAGGTTGATATCCCTTCTTTACTTGTTCAACCCCATGGAAGAATTTTCTACCTTGTTTGTTTTCAAAATTCTTCTGCATTTCATCCACTCTCTTCCTTTCTTCTATTCTTTTCTTGTTCCTTATCAATGTCTTTGCTATTCTCCATTTCTCTTTAAAAACTGCCATATTATTTTGAGTGGGTCTCTGTAGCATTCTTTGTCGGGCAAGATTTCTCTCTTCCAGAACCTTATCCACTTTGCAGCCGGTCTCTATACTCTTCCTCCTTCTTCTCATCCCTTAACAGTTCTACATTATAGATCTTGCTCTGCTCAGCTCTGTCCCTGGGTTTAATTACCAGTCTTTCTTGGAACTTGATCCTCACCAGTATGTGATCTGAATCACTGTCTGCACCACGCATGCTTCTCACATCCATTATATTGGAGGCATGTCGCGCATCTATCAGCACATGGTCTATCTGGTTGTTTGTCAGACCATCCAGTGATATCCATGTCTCTTTATTGATCTCCTTATGGGGAAAACATGTGCCCTGAATCACCAGCTCCTTGCTAAAGGCAAAGTCAATCAATTTCCACCCGTTTTCATTGGATTCTTGGTGTTTACTGTGATATCCTGCCACTCGGTGGTTTTCTTTCTCTTTGCCTACTTTGGCATTATAATCCCCTAGGACAACTTTAACATCATACTTGGGCAACTTGTCATATACTTGCTCCATTTTTTCATAGAACTGTTCTTTCTCTTCCCCTTCGGCATCCTCTGTTGGGACATGGACACTAATTAGTGATATGTTGGCAAATCTCCCTCTCAATCTTAACCAACATAGTCTGGGGCTAATTGCTTCATGTTATTGTTGTTTGAGTCATCAGTCCATAGACTGGTTTGATGCAGCCCTCCATGCCACCCTATCCTGTGCTAACCTTTTCATTTCTACGTAACTATTGCATCCTACATCTGCTCTAATTCAGCATTCTTCTGTAACACCACATTTCAAAAGCTTCTATTCTCTTTCTTTCTGAGCTAATTATCGTCCATGTTTCACTTCCATACAATGCCACGCTCCACACGAAAGTCTTCAAAAACATCTTTCTAATTCCAATATCAATGTTTGAAGTGAGCAAATTTATTTTCTTAAGAAAGCTCTTCCTTGCTTGTGCTAGTCTGCATTTTATGTCCTTACTTCTGCCATCGTTAGTTATTTTACTACCCAAGTAACAATATTCATCTACTTCCTTTAAGACTTCATTTCCTAATCTAATATTTCCTGCATCACCTGCCTTCGTTCGACTGCACTCCATTACTTTTGTTTTGGACTTATTTATTTTCATCTTGTACTCCTTACCCAAGACTTCATCCATACCATTCAGCAACTTATCAAGATCTTCTGCAGTCTCATAAAATAACAATATCATCTGCAAATCTCAAAGTTTTGATTTCCTCTCCTTGGACTGTGATTCCCTTTCCAAATTTCTCTTTGATTTCCTTTACTGCCTGTTCTATGTAAACATTGAAAAGGAGAGGGGACAAACTGCAGCCTTGCCTCACTCCTTTCTGGATTGCTGCTTCTTTTTCAAAGCCCTCGATTCTTATCACTGCAGACTGATTTTTATACAGATTGTAGATAATTCTTCGTTCTCGGTATCTGATCCCTATCATCTTCAGAATCATAAATAGTTTGGTCCAATCAACATTATCGAATGCCTTTTCTATATCTATGAATGCCATGTACGTGGGCTTGTCCTTCTTGATTCGATCCTATAAGATCAGACATAAAGTCAGGATTGCTTCACGTGTTCCTACATTTCTTCTGAAGCCAAATTGATCTTCTCCCAACTCAGCTTCAACTTGTTTTTCCATTCTTCTGTAAATAATACATGTTAAAATTTTGCAGGCATGAGATACTTAACTAATGGTGCAGTAGTTTTCACACCTGTCAGCACCGGGTTTGTTGGGTATAGGTATAAGAACATTCTGCTGAAAATCGGAGGGGACTTCTCCTGTCTCATATATCTTGCACACTAAATGAAATAACCTTGCCATGCTGGTTTCTCCTAAGGCAGTCAGTAATTCAGAGGGAATGTCATCAATTCCAGGTGCCTTGTTCCTATTTAGGTCACTCACAGCTCTGTCAAACTCTGACCTCAAAATTGGGTCTCCCATTTCATCTCCTTCATCGCCTCTTCATGTTCCAGAACCAAATTATCTACATCTTTACCTTGATACAACTGTTGGATATGCTCCTGCCATCTTTCTGCTTTGTCTTCTTTCCCTAAAAGTGGCTTTCCATCTGAGCTCTTAATATTCATACACCTAGATTTCCTTTCTCTAAAGGTTTCCTTGATTTTCCTGTATGCAGCATCTACCTTTCCCAGGACCATACAGCCTTCAACATCCTTGCACTTCTCCTTCAGCCATTCTTCCTTAGCTACCTTGCACTTTCTATCCACTTCATTCTTTAATCACCTGTATTCTTTTCTGCCCTCTTCATTTCTAGCATTCTTGTATTTTCGTCATTCATCAATCACGTCTAGTATCTCCTGAGTTATCCACTGATTCTTAATTGATCTTTTCTTCCTTCCTAACATTTCTTCAGCAGCCCTACTGACTTCATTTTTCATGACTCTCTACTCTTCCTCTATAGTGTTTCCTTCAGCCTTTTCATTTAGTCCTTGTGCAACATGTTCCTTGAAACAATCCTTCACACTCTTTTCTTTCAACTTTTCTAGATCCCATCTTTTTGCATTCTTTCTTTTCTTCAATTTCTTCAAATTCAGATGGCATTTCATGACCAACAAGTTGTGGTCAGAGTCCATGTCTGCTCCTGGGAAAGTTTTGCAATCCAACACCTGGTTTCTGAATCTCTGCCTTATCATAATGAAGTCTATTTGATACCTCCCAGTGTCTCCAGGTCTCGTCCACATATACAGCTGTCGTTTGTGGTGTTTGAACCAAGTATTGGCAAGGACTAAATTATGATCAGTGCAGAATTCAACCAGCCGACTTCCTCTTTCGTTCCTTTGTCCCAATCCAAATTCTCCCACTGTACTACTTTCTCTTCCTTGGCCTACCACTGCATTCCAGTCTCCCATCACAATTAGATTCTTGTCACCTTTTAAATGTCCGCCTCCGTAGCGTAACGGTTAGTGTTATTAGCTGCCGTCCTCGGGGGCCCGGGTTCGATTCCCGGTACTGCCAGAAATTTAAGAATGGCAGGAGGGCCGGTATGTGGTTAAAATGGTACATGCAGCTCACCTCCAATGGGGGTGTGCCTGAAAAGAGCTGCACCACCTCGGAATGAGGACACGAGTTTACTTTACTTTACCTTTTAAATATTGTATTAAATCTTCTATCTCCTCATATATTCTTTCGATTTCTTCATCATTCGCTGAACTAGTAGGCAAATAGACCTGCACTATTGTGGTGGGCATTGGTTTGGTGTCTATCTTGACGACAATAATTCTTTCACTATGCTGGTCGTAGTAGCTTACCCGCTGCCCTATTTTCTTATTATTAAACCAACTCCTGCATTTCCCCTGTTTGATTTTGTGTTGATAATTTGGTAGTTGCCTGACCAAAAATCTTGTTCTTCCTGCCAACGTACTTCACTTATACCAACTACATCTAACTTTAGCCTATCCATCTCCCTTTTCAGATTCTCTAACCTACCACAACGATTCAAACTTCTAACATTCCACGCTCCGACTCGCAGAATGTCAGTATCCATCTTCCTGATGATCGCCCCCTCTCGTGTAGTCCCCACCCGGAGATCCGAATGGGGGACTAGTTTACCTCCGGAATATTTTACCCGGGAGGAAGCCATCATCAGTACATCATTCATACAGAGAGAGCTGCATGTCCTCGGGAGTTAGTTACGGCTGTAGTTTCCCGTTGCTTTCAGCCGTGTAGCAGTATCAACACAGCTAAGCCATGTTGAGTATTATTACAAGGCCGTATCAGTCAATCATCTAGACTGCCGCCCTTGCAACTACCGAAAGGCTGCTACCCCCCCTTTCGATGAACCATTCGTTAGTCTGGTCTCTCAACAGATGGTTGCACCTGCGGCTCGGCTATCTGCATCATTGGGACACGCAAGCCTCCCCACCACGGCAAGGTCACATGGTTAGCAAAGGAGGTATTGCTTCATATTCAATCACATTATGACTGATCGATTTCTTGACCATAAACCCTGTTCCTGTTCTATTTTCTTCCTCCCCACTATTGAACAAAATTAGTGCTTTAGATCTGTCATCTCGATTGTCTTCCATCTTATCTCCTGTAATGCTGCCACATCTATCTGATATTTAGGTAATTCCTCCTCCAATTTTCTACTAGCCCCGGCCTGAAAGATACTTCTCACATTCCATGCTCCAATATATCCGTATTGTTGCCATTTAGCACGCTTTAGTCGTCGTAAGTTTGGGACCGTCCGGTTATTTTGATTTGGTTTCTGAACAATATGTAGTTTTGTGGTATTGGAGTTGTTAGCCCAACGTACCAACCCCCAACCTGGAGGACCAGGGTATCACTCTTAGTCTGGATCATCACCTTAGACCTGTCCGGCTTGGGTGGCTCTACCAGGAGCATATGCTCCCGCCGGCATAGCTGTAAGGATCATTTGAACACGCAAGCCTCCAAAACACCCGGCAAAATGTATTTTCCCTTCATCAAGGTGGTGATACCATCGGGAGGTCTCTAAAGAAGTACTTGTAACTAATTTTGACAAGAAAAACAAGTCAGCTTAGATAGATATGCGCTAAAAACTTGGACACAATGCTGTAAGACATTAATGGTCTCAGATTTACTACCAACAGATCTTTCAGTGGACATAATGTGGTACAAAGACTACTTTGGTACAGATGCAGAGTAGTTTGTTCAACTTCATAGTCACATAGTGTTGACTTGGACATTTTTCACTTCTCTAAACTCTCCCTGGATCTTGTACACCTAAACTGGAGCTTTACAAACTGACCATTTCTCCTCATGTCCAGCAGTCAGATTCTCAGATGGTTCCAGCTAAATAATGCTGATATATTTCTTTGCAGAGTGGTCTTAAGACATACCGGTGTACAGTAGAACAGTACAGTTTATACTAGTAAAATATGTTGTGTTCATAAAAGGATATTTGAAAAAGATAGTGATAGAAAGGAAGAAAGAAAGAAACCGAAAGGTACAATGACATGATATTTTTTTACTGAGCCAATGTCATATGTTATAGGACTGTACATTACTTTTAAAATTCAAATTTATGTTTGTTAAAATAATCAAAAGTTACAAGATCTTGTTGGCTTTGAAAACCTAAGTCCATAGATTTAAAATCTTGAGAAGCATTTCAATATAGAATCTGCTATTAATTCTTAAATTACAAAGTACTTAATCTTAAGTTTACCTTCTCGATACATTAGTGTATTTTAATATTTTAATGTTGTTTAAAGAATAAATTTTTAATTTACCTTTCAGATATGCATCCACAAAAGTTATGACAAATTACTGGAGTATTTTTCCAAAGATGTTCTACCAAAAGACTATGGGGGTACTTTGCCTCCCTTAAAAGAATTATCAGGCAAGTATTTCAAACATAACCTACTCAATTTGAGTATGTTTTATAATTTGATTATGATTATTGCTAAATATTGTTTGCTATGGCTGAATCTGGGGTCTTGGGATAAAATACATTGTGCAACAAAAGTTTAGGATAATACAAATTTGCCTATATTTATTTCTTATGGCCAACATTTAGAATATTAATGTTACTCATTAAAATAATATATGAAAGAGGACATAAGATCGATCAATCAATCAATCAATCAATCAACCAACCAACCAACCAACCAACCAACCAACCAACCAACCAATCAATCAATCAATCAATCAATCAATTAATCAATCAATCAATCAATCAATCAATCAATCAATCAATCAATCAATCAATCAATCAATCAATCAATCAATCAATCAATCAATCAATCAATCAATCAATCAAATCATTTAACAGTTGGCAAATTCCCTATTCATTGTTTAGGCCTACCTAGTCTTTACTACAATGATTTCAAAGAACTTGGAAATATTTTATTGAACATTTCCCTTGATAATTTACTCCATTCCCTAATTCCTCTTCCCATAAATTAATATTTGTCCCAATTTTTACTCTTGAATTCAGACCTTACCTTCATATGACCTTTCCTACACTTAAATGCTTTACTTCAGCTTATTTGTCTACTAATGTCAATCCAAGCCATCTCTCCACAACAGCTCAGAACATACCATAGTCGAACAGCTTGTCTCCTTACTCCCAAGTCTTTCCAGCTATACTATACCTTTGATACAGATGTTCATTCCCATAGGGAACCTGAAATATTGTCCGAATGAGTAAATTTATAATACCAACATAAATGGTCTGTTATTGGACATTACAAATTATCCAGCTAACTCATTTCTGGTTGCCAGCGTTTTGCCCCCATGTGCTATGTTGGGCTCATCAGTTGGTGCATAGCACATCCACCAAGAGACACATGGCTAGTGCATACCATGGATACTACTGCGTAGGTTACTTGGAGCCACTGGCAGCGCCAATGCACTTGAGAGACTTTGTCTCATTACCAAAAAATTGATGCCTGCTTGGCCATCAGATGATACAGATGTTCATTCCCATAGGAAACCTCAAATATTGTCCGAATGAGTAAATTTATAATACCAACATAAATGGTCTGTTACTGGACATTATAAATTTTCCAGCAAACTCATTCCCGATTGCCAGCATTTCGCCCCCATGTGCTATGTTGGCCTCATCAGTTGGTACCTAGCACATCCACCAAGACGCATGGCTAGTGCATACCATGGAGGCTACTGCGTAGGCTACTTGGAGCCACTGGCAGTGCCAATGCACTTGAGAGAGTTTGTCTCATTACCAAAAAATTGATGCCTGCTTGGCCATCAGATGATATAGATGTTCATTCCCATAGGGTACCTGAAATATTGTCCGAATGAGTAAATTTATAATACCAACATAAATGGTTTGTTATTGGATATTATAAATTTTCTAGCTAACTCATGCATTAGCCAGCATCTTGGTAGGTGTGCTAGGTACCAACTGATGAGCCCAACCTAGCACATATGGGCGAAATGCTGGCAACCAGGAATGAATTAGCTGGAAAATTTATAATGTCCAATAATGGACCATTTATATTGGTATTATAAATTTACTCATTCGGGACCAATATTTCAGATTCCCTATGGGAATCAACATCTGTATCATCCAACAGCCAAGTAAGTATCAATTTTTGGTAAAGAGACAAAGTCTCTCATAGTGCATTGGCACTGCCGGTGACTCCAAGTAGCCTACGCAATGGCCTCCACTGTATGCACTAGCCAGCGTCTTGGTAGGTGTGCTAGGTACCAAATGATGAGCCCAACCTAGCAAATGAGGGCGAAACGCTGGCAACCAGGAATGAGTTAGCTGGAAAATTTATAATGTCCAATAACGGACCATTTATATTGGTATTATAAATTTACTCATTCAGGACAAATATTTCAGATTCCCTATGGGAATCAACATCTATATCATCTGATAGCCAGGCAGGCATCAATTTTTGGTAAAGATACAAAGTCTCTCATAGTGCATTGGCACTGCCGGTGGCTCCAAGTAGCTACGCAGTGGCCTCCATGGTATACACTAGCCAGCGTCTTGGTAGGTGTGCTAGGTACCACCTGATGAATCCAACGTAACACATGAGAGCGAAACACTGGCAATCAGGAATGAGTTAGCTGGAAAATTTATAATGTCCAATAACGGACCATTTATATTGGTATTATAAATTTACTCATTCAGGACAAATATTTCAGATTCCCTATTGGAATCAACATCTATATCAGACTGTGACTCAATCGAAGCTACCCTTAACCTACCTGCTTATCGACATAAAGACTAACCTATACAGACAAGAAATGTGTTCCACCTATCAATACTTATTATTGTATATGGATTTACATTAGTACCGGTTTCGGCCTTCCATGGCCATCATCAGCTAGTACGTAATTATATTACAGCCATTAGACAATATCACAAAGATGTTGTGTTAGATCATCCGGATGTCTAATGGGGATGAAAATAAAATATTTTGTAGTAGTGTTTGTCTATGTGGGGTTAAAATATCTGTGATCAAAGTGGTAATGAAGGCTACAGTAAACTAAAACCTATTGAGTATGCTTGGACATGAGTACAATAAACATATTAAAATACATAAGGCACAGTATAAAACACTTAATAAGTTAAACACACTAAAGTATGGTATATATATGTTAAAACACTTGTTAAAATTGTGAGTTTGTGTTACGCGGAGTTCCTTCTTCAATCTTCTTTATGGTTCTTGTGCTTCTGTATCTATGTTAATTTAGTTGCATGAAGTGATCTTTGAGATTATTCTATGGCTGATATATGTCATGTTGATTCGTGGTGAAAACTCTTGTCATGAACATTTTTGAGTACTATGTAATTCAACCGTTGATGTATTTCAGTAAGTTATATGACAGACTGCAAGACTTGAGTTTAAATTTTGATTAGGAGCTGTTGGTGGTGACACCTCTTTCGTCTGTATTCGTGTTGTAGTTATTATCTGTAAAGATAAGCTAATATAAGTATAGTGTGCGTATGAAGGAATGCCCAGTGTGTGTATGGAAATGAAAAGAGTACTTACTATTGTTGTTGTGGAGGTCGTGTAGCGATATGTTTGGAAGCTTGCTGTGTTCTATTACGAGTGAGTCTGGGGCGTATGTTAGCTGTGGAGAGGGATGTAGGAGGAGGGGCAGGAGGAGTGGCTATTGTGGAGGTAGGGGTGGGGTTAGGCTTGTGATTTGTCGGTTTGTTAGGGCGTGTGTTTACTATTTTGAGATAGTCATAATCAAAATTTAGTCTTGCAGTCTGTCATATAACTTACTGAAATACATCAACGGTTGAATTACATATGAATTATAACACAGTAGAGGTTTCCACCTATTCAATACTAAGATGTATTTACAATATTTAAATTAGATGGGACTAGTTTCAACCCTCCTCGGGGTCATCATCAGCCATATTAAAACATACACAATTTATGGCGAAATCCTAAAACATGTTATTTAACGATAAGAATCTTATGGATATATAATATATAATCTCAGTTCAATACAGACCAACAACATGAAATTCATAACCCTTGATGAATTACATAGTACTAAAAAAATTTCACGACAAGGATTTTCACAACGAATCAGCCATAGAAAAATCTCGAAGATCACTTCTTGCAACGAAATTAACATAGATACAGAAGCACAAGAACCATAAAGAAGATTGAAGAAGGAACTCCACGCAACACAAACTCAAAATTTTAACAAGTGTTTATATATATATACCATATTTTAGTGTGTTTAACTTATTAAGTGTTTTATACTGTGCCTTATGTATTTTAATATGTTTATTGTATTCATGTCCAATTTATACTCAATAGGTTTTAGTTTACTGTAGCCTTCATTACCACTTTGATCACAGATATTTTAACCTCACATAGACAAACTCTACTACAAAATATTTTATTTTCATCCCCATTAGACATCCGGATGATCTAACATAACATCTTTGTGATATTGTCTAATGGCTGTAATATAATTATGTACTAGCTGATGATGGCCATGGTAGGCCAAAACCGGTACTAATGTAAATCCATTTACAATAAATAAGTATTGATAGGTGGAACACATTTCTTGTCTGTACAGTGAATCCAATCAATACGGAAAATGAAACTTATAAATAATAATAAAGACAACCCACCCGCTTCGAGGCAAGCATTGCCTCTATGGAGTAAAGTAAACTGGCTAGTTGTCAATCAGGACTTGTCATTCCTCCCTTCGTGCTGGTTATCAGCTGAGTGTGACGTGAACAGTGCGGTTTCCCTGTTTGAGGATTTAATATTTACCACTATTAAACGGGCATGTACCTTTCTTCAAACCCAGAACTCACAAATATCCCCCTGGCTGAGTGCCAAAACTAAAATGCTATAAAGAACAAAATCCGTGCGTGGTCACTCTGGAAGTCTATCCCAAATTCACACATGTATAATACTTTTAAACACCTCAGGAAAATTTCAAAATCGCATCTTACGAATGACTAAAACCAGCACATCACTTATATAACTGGAAACCTTAAAACAACCCTAAAATATTTTGGACCTTCATTTCAACATGTAGAAAGTCACCCCAGATACAACTGAATCTTAAACTACATTGTGATGATGTCCAAATGGAATTAAGGTCTCAAAAATTCAATGAGTACTCTCACTCCACCTTTACCCCTCCTGCACCTATCCAGGACTAACATAGATCAATAGTGATTGCATTTGCTCACTGTCACAAACATCAACGACCCCTAACGAAGCTAAAAATATTCTCAATAGTCTCCCAACAAACCGCTCCACCGGACCCAATGATATTGGCCCTATATTCCTCAAAAATACATTCTTCTGCATCTCTCTGAACACCATTATCTACAATTTTAAACTTGTGTATGGCTACTTGTACATTCACCGCCAGCTAGAAACAAGCTGATATCACACCTATTTTCGAATCTGGCAACAAACATGATATCTCATCATACTGCCCAATATCTATCGTCCCAATACTATCCTCTGTCCTTGAAAGAATAATCCACTACTGACTCCTCTTATTCACACAGCCGTACCTCTCTGAAGAACAACATGGATTCACTCCCGGAAAATCACGCCTCACTGACCTCACGGTTCTCAATCACCACATCATTTCAGCAAAAAAAAAAAAAAAAATCTCAGTTAGATGTAATCTACACTGACTGACAGTGACAATGCAACACCAAGGAGGAGTGGTTCGAAAGGGATGAAAGTTGGGGAAAAAACAGAGTCGGCACGGAAGAATAATTGATGTTTATTTCAAACCGATATGCAGGTTACACAATGCGCACGGCATCGATTCAGTAGGATGTAGGACCACCGCGAGCGGCGATGCATGCCGAAACACGTCGAGGTACAGAGTCAATAAGAGTGCGGATGGTGTCCTGAGGGATGGTTCTCCATTCTCTGTCAACCATTTGCCACAGTTGGTCGTCCGTACGAGGCTGGGGCAGAGTTTGCAAACGGCGTCCAATGAGATCCCACACGTGTTCGATTGGTGAGAGATCCGGAGAGTACGCTGGCCACGGAAGCATCTGTACACCTCATACAGCCTGTTGGGAGATGCGAGCAGTGTGTGGGCGGGCATTATCCTGCTGAAACAGAGCATTGGGCAGCCCCTGAAGGTACGGGAGTGCCACCAGCCGCAGCACATGCTGCACGTAGCGGTGGGCATTTAACGTGCCTTGAATACGCACTAGAGGTGACGTGGAATCATACGCAATAGCGCCCCAAACCATGATGCCGTGTTGTCTAGCGGTAGGGCGCTCCACAGTTACTGCCGGATTTGACCTTTCTCCACGCCGACGCCACACTCGTCTGCGGTGACTATCACTGACAGAACAGAAGCGTGACTCATCGGAGAACACGACGTTCCGCCATTCCCTTATCCAAGTCACTCTAGCCCGGCACCATGCCAGGCGTGCACGTCTATGCTGTGGAGTCAATGGTAGTCTTCTGAGCGGACGCCGGGAGTGCAGGCCTCCTTCAATCAATCGACGGGAAATTGTTCTGGTCGATATTGGAACAGCCAGGGTGTCTTGCACATGCTGAAGAATGGCGGTTGACGTGGCGTGCGGGGCTGCCACCGCTTGGCGGCGGATGCGCCGATCCTCGCGTGCTGACGTCACTCGGGCTGCGCCTGGACCCCTCGCACGTGCCACATGTCCCTGCGCCAACCATCTTCACCACAGGCGCTGCACCGTGGACACATCCCTATGGGTATCGGCTGCGATTTGACGAAGCGACCAACCTGCCCTTCTCAGCCCGATCACCATACCCCTCGTAAAGTCGTCTGTCTGCTGGAAATACCTCCGTTGACGGCGGCCTGGCATTCTTAGCTATACACGTGTCCTGTGGCACACGACAACACGTTCTACAATGACTGTCGGCTGAGAAATCACGGTACGAAGTGGGCCATTCGCCAACGCCGCGTCCCATTTATCGTTCGCTACGTGCGCAGCACAGCGGCGCATTTCACATCATGAGCATACCTCAGTGACGTCAGTCTACCCTGCAATTGGCATAAAGTTCTGACCATTCCTTCTTGGTGTTGCATTTGCTCTGTCAGTCAGTGTATATAGATCTGGCCAAAGCATTTGACTCAGTAGATCATGCACTTCTTCTTCTTAAGGTCGCTACCAGATTTAATATCCATGGCTCCATCTTGTCATTGATAACAAGTTTCCTCTCTGGCAGAAAACAAAGAGTGGTACTCCCTGAATCTGCCTCATCATTGTTATCTGTGTTATCAGGTGTATCTCCGGGCAGTACTCTGGGACCCCTACTCTCTGTTCTCTATATCGATGACATAATTCTCTGCACCCAAAATAGTCAGTGTTCCCTCCTCTTGTACGCCGACGACCTGAAAATCCTAAGAGAAGTGTCTACACCTGATGATTGTGATGAATTACAGACTGTTCTCAATTTGTGTGGTGACTGGTTTAAGAAACGGAATCTCTCTCCCAGTGTTAAGAAGTGCAATAGTCTCCTTTTCATTGCCAAAGCAAAAATGAATACTGCCTGTACCATCCAGGGAAATATATTGCAATCGGCTTCTCAGGTAAGAGACCTAGGTGTTATAACAGATTGTAAACTAACCTTCTGTGCTCATATTCAGTCTATAAAATCCCGTGCTATGCATACCATAGGCATTATTTACAGGTTTCTCTGAAATGAATGATATTAACACCTTACAACTATACTTTGTCTCATATGTTCTCTCCATATAGACTTTTGTTCCCCTTTTGGTCCTCATCTGCTATCACAAACATATCTCAACTAAATAGTATTTTTAACTTTTTCACTTTCAGTGATAAGACTCGCAATCCTGTTTTTAAGAACAAAGCTAAATCTGACAGTTTGAACTACCTACGTATACTTGACCTGAGAAAATTGTACTCTGTGTAACTCACTACCTGATATCGACATATTCACACCTTTCGCATCCTTCAAACAAAAAATTAAAAGATTCATTTGAAGTCCTCTCCAGGTTTCCATTTTCTTCCGTCCATCCAACCCTCGACCTTTCTTCTTCCTAATTTCAGTAACTGACACTTAGCAGTTATCATTGTCATTGTTAATAATTGTTAATTTATTGTTGATACTTAATATTGTTGTTTATACCTTTGTTATCTTTTATAATCATTTATTATTATTAGTGTAAAATGGCTCTCCATTGGCTGTATATAATAAATAAATAAATAAATAAATAAATAAATAAATAAATAAATAAATAAATAAATAAATAAATAAATAACTATCTATCTATCTATCTATCTTTACTATCATAGCCAGCATTAATAACCTCCATTATCTAGATATTATCTTTATATCCAACTATCTTTACATACTGCTGACTGAATACCTCTTCCTTCTGTAAATGCTCACATAAATGCTCCCCTTGTCCATGAATGTCTTTCCTGGAATCAGTTTCTGCCCTAAAGTACCTATAGATACCCTTCCATTTTTTCCTAAAATTCATATGACTGTCAGTTTATCTTTGCAATCATGTTATTCTTAGCTGACTTTTTAAAAATTCAATTTCCTAGTTAGTTCTGTGGATCTCTCCTTACTTCCACAACCACTTCCTTCTTAATCTCTGCTATAATATGATATAGTGGAGCCTTACAATTCCTTATCTTCAGGGGCCAGGATTTGGATGATCTAAAAATGTTTTTAAAATCATCTATAAAATGACAGAAAAATCCAGTAAAATGATGTAAAAACTTTAAAAAATGACATAAATTTTAAATGAAATTTTACAACCAATTTCTAATTGAGTTAGTACAACCTTTATTCATGTTGTTGACATTATTTTAATATACAAAAAAAAAAAAAAATACAAACAGACTGTGTCATTCTATACTAATAGAAGTTCAATGGATACCTAATCTAATTTCTTTCTTTGATGAAGATGAACATCAGTATCACTAAACATTTCAGCCCACTGTTTAATACTGCAAGTTCAGTTGTTCTTTCAAGAATTTCTTTTCTGTTATGTGGTCTATTAAGTCAGGAAAATCTGAAGAAAAAAACAACAAAAAGTGAATATTGGCAGGTAATGGAGAATGCATTATTGGATTAGAGCATACATGAAAAATGTGCACTTAAAATGTGATAAATAGTCTTACCTCATTCTGCATTACAGTAGTTGACAGTAACCATTCATAGATTCTCCAGAAAAGCAGGGCTGGGTGGCACAGACGGCTGAGGCACTGGCCTTCTGACCCCAACTTGGCAAGTTCGATCCTGACTTGGTCTGGTGGTATTTGAAGGTGAAGCTTCCCTTTTTCCCAGTACTTTTCCATTAGTTGTCTAACAGCAAAAATTAGGTCTATTGTTCCTCTGTTGCCTCTGAAGCTGTGTTGTTCTTCTTCAAACTGATGTTCTAGCCTTGTTCTTAATCTCTTCGCTATGATCTTTTTGAATATCTTGAGGCAGTGTGGTAGCAGGGTAATTCCTCTGTAGTTTGTACACTTTCTTCTGCTTCCTTTCTTGAATACTGGTATGATCAATGCTTTTTTCCATTCATCTGGTATCTTATTTTCTCTCCAGATTACTCCTAGTGTTCGATGTAGCCACTGAAGACCTTGTATGCCTGCCACTTTGATTATGAAAATGAAAACCTACAACCTGTTTTCCAGTCATTGACCAAGTCAGGGATGTAATGAATGAATCAGATATAGGCTATTAGTATGATGGGGTCACCACTTCCAAAGTGATTTATTAATGACTAATAGATGCTATGAAATGAGAATGGAGAGTGTTGCTGGAATGAAAGATGACAGGGAAAACTGGCCAGAGAAAAACCTGTCCCGCTCTGCTTTGTCCAGCACAAATCTCACATGGATTGACCGGGATTTGAACCAAGGTATCCAGCGGTGAGAGGCCGACGCACTGCTGTCTGAGTCAAGGAGGGTCCCGCTTTGCTTATATCTGCAGATAATCCGTCTACTCCTAGTGATTTTCCTCCTTTCATAAGCTTCAGTGCATTTTCTGTTTCTGACCACATAATTGGTCTTTCTTCTTCTTCATGTTTGATAGGTTCATTATTTTCATGCTTCTCTTCTTTATTGCCATTTAACAACTTGTCGAAATAGTTTCCCATTTCTTCTCTGATGTTTTCTATATTCCGGATTAGGATTCCATCCTCTGTTTCAATTGCTTCAATATCCTCTTTGTCTGATCTCCCACTCTTCAATATTCCATAAAACATCTTTTGATTCCCTTTTGGGTCCTCCTCTAGTTTTTGTGTGAACTTCTCCCAACTCTTATCCTTCTCTTCCTTCACAATTCTCTTCGCTACTCCCTTTCTTATCTTATCTCTATATGTTTGTTCAAGGTCGGCTATTTTTTTGTTATCTTGTGGTAAGACACCTTGCATTTGTTTTTTCTTTGCAACATCTTTATATTTCTTTGCCATATTTCAGTCTTTACACGCCTCCGTGGCTCAGACGGCAGCACGTCGGCCTCTCACCGCTGGATACCGTGGTTCAAATCTCAGTGACTCCATGTGGGATTTGTGCTGGACAAAGCGGAGGCAGGGCAGTTTTTTCTCCGGGTACTCCGGTTTTCCCTGTCATACTTCATTCCAGCAACACTCTCCATTATCATTTCATAGCATTTATCACTCATAAATAAATCACCTTGGGAGTGGCGACCCCATTGTAATAACAGCCTATATATGTTTCATTCATCACATCCCTGACCCGGTCAATGACTGGAAAACAGGTTGTAGGTTTTCATTTTCATTTCAGTCTTTAATAGCTTCTCTTACTTTTTCACTCTACCAACTGGTCTCTTTCTTCTTTCTTCTTCCTCTTGTTTTGCCATGTACTTCTGCTGCGCAACTCACTAATGTTGTTTAGAGAAATGAATTTCATTTTATGGGTCCGTATTGAACTTTGATTATACCAAATTAAAATAATAAGTTAGTTAAATCCACCTTTTCAATGCAAATTAAATAGTGTTTGTTAAATAAACATTTAATGGGACTAGTTTCGACCTATTTAAAGGTCACCTTCAGCCATATTGCGTGTAAAACAATGTATTTGAAACACAGTGGTTTTAAAGATGGTCTTAAAACATAGAAGTTTGACACTATTCTAATATTCTAAGAATATGAAAGACTTATTCTCATATATTCCTACAGCTAAGTGAACAAAAGTGTTTTTAAGGAAATTCTAAAAACAATTTTCATAATGTCAAACTTTTAAGACCATCTTTAAAACTACTGTGTTTCAAATACATTGTTTTACACGTGATATGGCTGAAGATGATCTTTAAATAGGTCGAAACTAGTCCCATTAAATGTTTATTTAATAAACTATTTAATTTGTATTGAAAAGGTGGATTTAACAAATTATTTTAATTTCATATCACTAATGTTGGTTTAAACAAGTTCCATTCCTCCTGTGCACTTTGTGTTTCATTCTTTGGTACCTTTCCCATTACTAACTCTTGAAAAGCTTTTTTATTTGCTTCATCATTCAATTTCCAATCTTTTATTCTTGGTATTTTCTGTGTACTTGGTGTTCGCACAATCTTATAGTTCAAGTCAGCTGTTAGTAGCCTGTGATCACTGTCTAAACATTCACTGGGAATAACTTTTACATCTCTCACGCCTTCTCCACATTTTCTATCTGTTATTTATTACATAATCGGTGGCTGTTTTAGTTCTTCCATCCCAGCTGTATCTGGTTATTTTATGGCTGTCTTGTTTCTCGAAGGTGTTTTTTATTATCATGTTATTTTTGGCACAGAAATCTAGGACATTCTCGCCTTCAGCATTCCTTCCCCATATCCAAAGGACCCCATTACCTCTTCATAGCCTGTTCTATCTACTCCAACTTGGGCATTTAGATACCCTATTATCACAATATTATCCTCTTGTACATGTCCTGTTTGCGCAGCATATACTTGGGTTATTGTGAGATTGTTACTGGCAAGTTTTACTCTGGCTTTGATCATTCTTTCATTTATATATGTGATATCTGTTATGGCTTCAATCTCTTTATGTAGCACAAATCCAACTCAGTTCTTTGTTTCCTTCTTGTTACCATGCCAGTATAGCTTGTAATCTTCCTCAGTTTCTTTGATTTCATCCCCTTCCATTTTGTCTCACTCATTCCTAATATATGAATCTTCCTCCTTTCCATCAGGTCAACTATCTCTTCATACTTGTTGGTCAGTGTAATTATATTCAGGGTTCCTACTCTCAGTTTGGTATCTTGGTAAGGTCTACTCCGGTTGTTATGTATTTGATCGGTATATCTTCTTGCATTTTCAGGATAACCTTCAGCCTTCTTAAGTTCATCATTAGTTCCTGAAGTGCCAGAAGTGGAGTCTTTTTCTGTTATGATCGATCCAAGGCTTGTCCATACATTGAAAGCAATCAAACAATTGCTTCTTTACTGCCTCGCTGGGTCCAACATAAAGAAGGATTTTCTTTTAGGGTTTACTCCCTTAGCCTTTGAGGATCCCTCCTCATCCCACAAGGCAGTGCGTTTCATCTGAACTACCCCAGAGGATGGGTTGCCTCTTCCGCCAGCTCTGCTATACTGAATCATCATCTCCGCCTTTACTGCCGTTGAGGCCTTCACCCGTAACCCTGGGCACGGGTTCCGTGATATACCCCACGGGACTGGGTCCCTGTCTGAACTCAGCCATCCTATCACTCCATCCTACTGGAGTGTAGGATGCTCACCCCGCGACATGGACGTGCCAGGCAAGAATTACTCAAGTGGAGGACAGGGAAGGTGGCCCTGTCTCACTTGAGCCGAGTTAATGGTTTTATATGATGCTACAACCAAGGGTAGCAGGATCGTACAGTAACTTTATTTACAGGAGAATTGAGGACAGTGTTAGCTACATATTATCGAGAATCTACGTATCATTGAGGATCTACATGTTATTGAATCTACGGGTCACTGAGTCTACATGTTACCGAATCTACGTGTTATTGAAGTTATGTGTTATTATGAGTTGATATTTTATGAGAGAGGCATTTATTGAATAGAGTCTTCGAATATAGAAATGACTAGATCATTTATAGCAATGAAATAATATAAAGGTGATAGAATGTAGCCATCGTCGATATGAATTGACGGAATCTTAGAAGCCGAATGTCAAGTTCTGCTCTCATTATTTATTACAGGTACATTTCTAAAAGTACCTGACCAGACCCAGTGACCACCAGCAGTATTATGGTGATATTACGTATGTGCACGATAATTTATTTCAGCTTTTCATCGTGGAGTGATCCAGAATCATTGATCCAGTGTGGCTGTACATATTGCAATATTTGGGATGTACTTTATCCATTCTAGGAATGAGCTAATGCCACGTTCTTGTCATTTTATTTGCATGTTGGTGTAATCCATTCTTTACTTTGAGATGGTACCACATTTGTACATTATCTTCGAAATCAATCCTTTTAAATTTCATGATATCTACATCTGCATTGAACTGAGTATGTTATTTTTAAAGGGGGAAAATCTCTTTCATATTTTATGAGTGTCTTGATGTTGCTGCCATTGAGGTAGTGCTAACTTATACTTATTTAAATGAAATAACCTGAAGACGAGTACTAGTGTTGCCTTAAGGATATTTCTTAGACCCACGGACGAAGGAAACGATAGTTCACCAAGTCAAACGAACTCAAATCTAAATTTCAAATGAAGCTAAATTCAATTATAGCCAAGATTAAGTTATATTATTTATACTTGTATTTCAAATCATAGATTGATGTAAACATTTAACCCATGATTTTATGGCAAATTTTAAATAATTTTCTTATGATATTTTAAAATATTCATTGGATCTTACTATTATTCAGTGATTTAATCAATGTATAGATTATTCGAACTTTCAAATGGACGAACGTTAGAGATATTTATAAATTTAATTGTATGTCACGGACGTGTTGTTATCTCTTTTAAAGAAGCCATTATTTAAATACACCATTGCATAATTAAAGACTGCCATTATAGTAATCTTTTCTTTCAACAATGTAACTTTGAACCTCCACAACAATACACCACAAAATGTAAATAAACCAGCCATCCTACATTTAGGTTTTTTATTTATAGTTAGGAAATCCTCCCATATTCCTTCATTATGATAGTTAATTACTACCATTGCATGAGACACCTGTCTGTCTCAGGTATTCTTATTCTTGATATTATGACTATTCTGATTTAGTAGTGAAACTGTCGTGAGAACCTACCCCATGAGATATGAATCTTATGTTTTGCTGGTGCTAAGCTATAATATGATATAATTTGATAATATAATATGAGAGGCTATGATACAAGATAATTTACGAGGATTGGGGCCAAAGTCATGGCAACTATTTTTTTCTTGTAGATATGTGAACAGATCACAAACGTATATGTGTTGTGTGGAAGTTCTGCAGGCATAGTGTGTATGCAGAACAACAGATGGCTCTGTGATAGCTGGTAGTAGCGCAGCGAGGGCTGTGAAATCAGTCAGTTGGTGAGTGTCGTGCGAGATGGAAGTAACCCGAGTTGAGCAGAGCGCTTACATCAAAATAGCTGTTCTCTGAGGGAGAAATGTGATGGGATGTCACAGTGAATTAGTGGAAGCCCTTGGGAATAATGCCCTACCATACCGTACAGTAGCATGTTGGGAAGGAAAGTTTCAGCAAGGACGTGTGTCAACCAGTGATGAGCAACGTTCGGGACGACCTGTCAGTGTGCGGACCGACGTGGCACGTGCTATCATCGAGCAGCTCCTGGATGAAGACAGATGATGGACGCTACTGGAGTTAGAGAGGGCAAGTGGCATCGAGAAATGCAACGTCCACAGGATATTGCATAATGGGTTACAACTGCGTAAAATCGCATCGCGGGGGGTACCGCATGCACTGACGGATGTTCAGAGGAGAATGCGCTATGCAATATGCTCCGACCACATTGCGCGCTGGCAACAGGACGGCGATCAATTCTTGTCATGAATAATCGCCATCGATGAATTTTGGGCCAGGGCATACGAACCAGAACTGAAATGTCAGGTTCATCAGACTCCTTCCCCAGTCAAATTGATGGTGATCGTCGCATATGACATCAGGGGTGTCATTGTTTGCCACTTTGTTCCACATGGCAGAACAGTGATCGCACAGTACTAGAGGGACTTGCTGGTGCGACAGGTATGACATGGCATTCGGAAGAAACGTCCGGATCTTGTGGACAGTGCAATAATCCTGCACGACAATACAAAACAACATAAAGCAGAGTGTGTAGGGCAGCTACTGCGACGTTGGGGATGGGAAGAATTGGAGCACCCATCGTACTCTCCCAACATTTCACCCTGTGACTTTGATCTCATTCTAAAGATTAAGGAACCACTATGTGGTAGGCGATTTGCAACACGAGAGGACATTGCTAATGCTGTGCACCAACAGGTGACACAATTCACACATGGTGCGGCAAATGCTGAGGCAGATGGTATTCAGCGCCTCCCACATCATTGGCAGTGTGTGGTGTCAGTAGCAGGAGACTACTTTGAGGGTCTTTAGGCCCAGGTTTGTCATGTCAACTTTATGTGTACTGTGTTGTCATTCTTTTGCACCGAGAAGGCCATATTGCCCTGTAATAAATTAGTGTGTTATGATATTTCAGTGCTATTCATTATCCACACATGTAGTTAACACCTTGTCCTTTCATCTGTATACGAAGTATGTCACATTTTCCAACCGGACTGGTATCTTCAAGAAAAAAAAAAATTGCCATGACTTTTGCCCCAACCCTCGTATATGATTATGCGCCAAACTCACATATGATAGATTTATTTATGACATTCTACCTTAATAATGATGCTGACTTGATTATAATTAAATGACGTACATATTTGTTATTATCATAATAGGTTTAATATCATTGCTGTAGGATGAATGATATTGGTTGCGCATATGAATAATTAATGGAACATAATTTAAGGGTGACACAGTATACAGAGGCATGAGTGAGAGTATAAATGGCTGGGTCTTCTTACTCTAATATATCGGCTGGTCCACCAGCCCTTGCGATCCAGTTTTATGCATCCCTTCACATTTAATACAATTATGAAAGACAACGGTCCCTCTCCCTAAACCGTGGTAACGCGCGGCTGTGAGCTTGCATCTGGGAGACAGTAGGTTCGAATCCCACTGTCGGCAGCCCTGAAGATGATTTTCCGTGGTTTCCCCATTTTCACACCAGGCAAATGCTGGGGCTGTACCTTAATTAAGGCCACGGCCGCTTCCTTCCAACTCCTAGGCCTTTCCTATCCCATCATCGCTATAAGACCTATTTGTGTCGGTGCAACGTAAAGCCCCTAGCAAAAAAAACCCGTGGTAATATAAAAAGATGTGTGTTTATGGGCTAGAAGACAGCAGAAATCATGAGTGCCACTATTAATTCATTATGGGTACCTCAAATGAACCCGTAAAACGAGTACAGATACCCAGAACATGTACTTTAAAACAGGAGGTGGATGCACAGACCGGGAGCATGGTACTGTATAGACTGGGAAGTGGGCGCCATAGGTCAAGTTTCACAGTAGCTAACAGGGCTAGCACATGGTAGGATATGTGATAGTTGAAAGTGCTCGATGGTTAAAAGGTTCAAGTCCCATGCAAGTATTTTTTTAAAGCCAGTTGGATTGGGATGTGGCATGGTTGTATATTTACTACCGATATTTTTCATAGACTGATTTGTTTGTTTGGCCCTGAAAAGTGCCATTGGTATGGAGCTGGGTTGATGGAGGCTAGGTAATATGCGACAGTATTTCAGTTATCGATGTCGTTCAACGCAGCAACTGCTCGGAGTGAAGATCTCCGTGCTCGATACAGAGCTGCGTATGATGTTCTAAGGACCGTCTCGCCTGTTGCAACATCTCTGGCGAACAATCTCAACCTAGCAGATCCGCATAACAACATAACAGTCAACATAATTTTATAGCAATCTTACCACTTGTTTATAACAGACTGTTGCTTTGTTCATTTTACTTATAATAGTAGCCTTCTAATGTCAATATTGCAAATACTTTCACCAATTGTAAACTCCTCACTCATTGCAATATCTCTAAAACCAACATTGTACTAGTCTTTTACCATATGTTAATTTTAGTACAAGTCTCTTCAAGGCTTTTTATAAATTAGTTTTATTTTATTTATATGTAAATCAGGTGCCTGATTTTATTTCAACGGCAACGGCTGATGATGCCTATATATAAGGTGAAACATGTACCATTTTAGTTAACATGTCAATGTAAATCAACAAAGACAAGACTTATTGTATTGATTAGGTGGTCAAATTAATAAATTAACTTATTGTTATTATTCCAATCAATATCCAGTATTCGGGAGATAGTGGGTTCGAACCCCACTGTCGGCAGCCCTGAAGATGGTTTTCCGTGGTTTCCCACTTTTACACCAGGCAAGTGCTGGGGCTGTATCTTAATTGAAGGCCACAGCCGCTTCCTTCCCAGTCCTATCCCTTTCCTGTCCCATCGTCGCCATAAGACCTATGTGTGTGTTGGTGCAACGTAAAGCCAATAGCAAAGAAAAAAAAAAGGGGGGGGGACCACATAAAACCATCTTCAAGGCTGCCGACAGTGAGGTTCAAACCCATAGCTGCATGCTCCTAACAAAGATTTTAAATAGCCAAAAACACTTTGTTTTAAATTTGAAGTTTTGGGGTGAAATCTCTCCTTATCTGGTTTTTTCATGAATGGTGGTTTACAGGCACTAACTTGTACAACTAACACTTGTCTTTAGGACCATGAATAACAAAGGAAGCATATGGTTAAGCATAAAAGAAGCCAATATGCCAATGATAGCCAAATACACTCATTTGCAAAAAAAAATATTTAAAAAAATTGCACACTCTGAACTAATTGTCATTTTGCAGCAAAAACAGCATGCAGTTACATCTCAAGTAGATACTATAACCAATTTTTGAAATGAATGTAAACATTATTAGATTTAAGTATAAAATATTTATTGTTATTGTGGTTAGCGTAGGATGAAAGTTAAAAAGATGCTCGATAGAACAGAAATGGGAAGCTATTGAGGTAAAGATATTCAGAAAAAATATAAGAAATTCAGCAAGAAAGTAAGAATTACAGTGAAAGAGATTGAGAAGCAGATGATAATGGCAGAATGTAAGACTAAAACATCACTATCAGAATTCTCTGAAATTATCCAAAACATGTCAGTATGGAAAGAAAGGCTTCCAAACAGAGAAGTAAGAGGTATGGTGAGGTGGTTAATGGGGATATATAAAAACAAGCATTAGAGAGAGAAATATGATGAAAATCTTTATTTTGTGGAGAAATAATGAAAGAGGTGCATCCATTCAGAGTATGCAGGAGATTGATGCACTTCAAGTTAAATATTTGGGTAGTGAATATAAAACAAAAATAGAAAGGGACAAAGAATTAAATACAATTGTTAAATTATTAAACAAATAGATTACACCAGGAAGAATAGCAAATTTCTTTTGTATTTAAAATAATATGTGGCAAAAGGAACCAGGACGAAATAAAATAAGCACTAACAATAATCATGAAGGGTAAGAAACTTATGTGTCCTGGAATATGTAGCATCCTACTACTTTTAGGACAAAAATAAAATAAAATAAATAAATAAGGAATGATAATTTATGAAATGAATATAAGCATTCTTAGGTTTAAGTATAATATTTAATGTAGTAATAGTCAAGTAATTGTAAGAAGGATAATTTAATGCATGTATCAAATAAATCGATTGCAATAATGGCATGCTCTCACCCCAGTTCCATGTGATTTACACAATCTAGAGAACAATTTGCAGGAAATATGGACAGATATGCCGCAGGCTACCATATGAAACCAGTACATCTCCTTGCCCACTTGAGGTGGATCCACAGAGTACTCAAGTCTCACTTCAACCGTTCGTTTTTCCATAATGAATTACTCTTTTGCTCTCTGATATTGTATTTGTGTACATTAACATTACAGTCACTCATATTAATGGTGACAGATTCTAGCTGTACCAAATCTTTTTGACTAAGTGCTGTTTCCTTTCCTGTGCAAGTGCTATCAACAGCACTTCCCTTATCAGTATACCCTTAACATGTAGATATTTAAGTCTTCATAGTCTCACAATGTGGTTAGCTGATTCGAGTCTCGTTGGTGAAAAGAAATGTCGCCATCAGAATGTTGGCTGGCAGGGTACAAGAGGTTATGGTATAAAATTTCTAATCACTAGATTGCATGCCAAAAGCCTGGTTTCAGCACCAAACCTCTCCACAGATTGCACATGGAGTGAGGAAATGTGACACTGTTGATGGCGATTCGTCCGTTGGATGGAGACGTTAAGCCTTGAGCAGCCCTCTTGGTGTTATTTGACAGTAGGCAATGTGCTGACACAAATGATGATGACACGCCCATTGGCGTCAACAGGCCTGTCTGGAGACAAATGACATGACATCACATGTGTATTCTGATGATGTATCCTGAATTCTGAATCACCCAAAACTGTATTGCTACTGTATTCTAAAATCTTAAGGATGGTTTACTGTGCTGTTTTGTTTCAGATGGATGGAGTGCCAAGATAGTGAGCTATCGTAACTGGTTCCTTAAGGAGGATAATGTACATGCAGATGAGAGCAAACGGCCTGGGAAAAACTCACTCGATCCTGATATCTTTGGGATTGATGGATCCTTCCGCAAACTAGAAATAGATTAGGATATATAAAGTACAGGACTTCAGTAAACAGATCACCTCCTTTCTTGTGTTTAGTTTACAATGACTTGTAACTGGGATCATTAATAACTTCACTATCAATCATCTCCCTTCTTCATTTGTTATTTTTGACAAAGGGCTAGTCTTTTCAATTCTTCTTGTATATTTCATATCTTCATTTCTTCATCTTTAATTTTAATTTCATTTTGCAGACATAATTTATTACAGCATTTTCCATTGTCCTATACCTCAACTTAATGATACAAATTTCAATAGTTTTGGATTATCTCTGTAATAACAAATGACAAAGTTAACACAATGTTTGAAAAATCAAAATTTCTAATGAGCAGAATGTAATATATATTATACTGTAGATCTTCTACCTATATTATTATGATAAAAATTATGTATACAGGATTCTAAATTATCACCTGAAATATGTTGTATAGTTACTTTAGGTATGGTATTCCAAAAAATCTTTAAAATGTTAATTAATTTCTTGATTCATAAAGTTTGTACTGTATTATTACTCATTCTTTTTTATCTTAACTCTGCTATGTTTATTTCTTTCACACTGAGCTCGATAGCTGCAGTCGCTTAAGTGCAACCAGTATCCAGTAATCGGAAGATAGTGAGTTCGAGCCCCACTGTCGGCAGCCCTGAAGATGGTTTTCCGTGGTTTCCCATTTTCACACCAGGCAAATGCCGGGGCTGTACCTTAAATTAAGACCACGGCCGCTTCCTTCGCAATCCTAGCCCTTTCCCGTCCCATTGTCTCCATGAGACCTATCTGTGTCGGTGCGACGTTAAGCAACTAGCAACAACTATTTCTATCACTTAATATCATAGAGTATATCTCAAGTATTTTTCATCAATGAAACCCCATTTAATATAGAATGTGACATAAGCTGTTACCACCACCACCACCACCACCACCATCATCATCACTATTATTATGATCATTATTATTATCATCAAATAATACTACCTATTACTGAAAATTATATTGTAAAGTTAATATAATCTTCGTAGAAGGAAAATAGTGCTTCTTGTTTAATGAATATTATTTTTTGTCATGAAATATTCTTATTAATTAATATGTGCTTTTTCATATTGACAAAAATTAATTTCATATTTTCCAAATGTAGATAAAATATAATGAGTAATAATATAAATTTAATTTTTAAATTTATGTAATGAACAAATAAATGAACATTTGAAAACTGGAAGCTAGTGTGGCAACCAACAGATGGAGCTGTAACATCTTTGGCAAATGACCATGACGAGACTCCAGAGAGTTACGAGGGACATTAATTCAGTTAGTCTATTTAATCGTATAGACTATAGAAAGGACAAACATAACATATTGGTGACCCTGACGTGATTTGAACATCTGATATGGTAAACATCACAGTGGAAAACATCTGCTATGCAATATTATCCACATGGATATCTCGTTTCAGCGTATTAGAGATCATCACCACCGACCGCGGAAGGTAATTTGAATGTCAGCTTTTCAAGAGCCTAACCACTACTCTAGATATTACCCACATCAAGACAACAGCGTATTATTCAGCAGTAAATGACAAAATTGAAAGATGGCAACAACTACTGAAGTCGGCTTTGAAAGCACAGCTCTCAGATGATTGGGTCCTCAAGTTACCATTAGTCTTAATGGGCCTCTTACATCATGCCAGAGGTCAACAGCACACCACCATAAATGACATATGGGCCAACCATTAAACTACCTGCAGATTTCTTCAATGAACAAAAACTAACCACCAATGTTCCATCCTTTGTTTCTAAACTAAAAGAACAGATTAGAACACTTAAACCAGTTCCAACAAAACATCATAACAAACATAACATTTTTGTTCATCCAGCTCTCATGACCAGGAAATGCATCTTCATATTACACAATGCCAGAAGAACACCTCCACAGTCTATGATGGACCTTACCTAGTCCCGACTTGTATCAACAAACATTTTCAAGTGGAAACAAGTAGAGAAAAACAAACGATGAGCATCAATCGCTTAAAACATGCTTTTCTACTGAAAAGTTACCTTTCCCAGAAAGTTCATGGGTGTTATCACTGGGGAGGGAATGTGTGGTGACCACCACCTGGAGCTGTAAATCTTTGGCAAATGACTGTGACGAGACGCCAGAGAATAACGAGGGACATTAATTCAATTACAGTCTATTTAATCATAAAGTCTATAGAAAGGACAGACATAACACTAGTATTGACCTCATTTCACTAAATAAATCATTACTACAGTAGAACACAATCTTTTGTAATACAGTATACAACAACAGAATTCTGATAAGTCAGAAAGGAATTTAATTTATATATTTGAAGAATGAAAACCTTACCCAGTTAATGTTGTTGGTAAGTTGAAAATATAATTTAAACTGTCATTCTAATTGTAGGGATTTCTCTGTTCTAGATCAATGGCATTGAATTTATCAACAGATTAATAAATGAAAATGAAGAAAAACAATTCATAAAATTGCAGAATGTGTTAGAAGTGATCTCTAAATTCTAGGATAGTTTAGATATTATTTAGAGAAAAGCTAGTCTATGAGAGAGAGAAAATCCACAAGGGATAGCTGCCCTAGAACAAGAGGTACCATACGGTAAAAGCATCAAATTGATAGTTATGCACTTAATGCCATTCCAATTTTCATACTATTTATCTAGGATACAATGAGCTTACATATTTTTTAATTTTAAAATTCCCCTGTTGTACAACTGTCCATGATGAGGAATACTTCATTTTTCTCTCTCTCTCTCTCTATATATATATATATCGTGTAAATGGTGATTTACCATTGACAATGAATTACGTAAAACATCTTAACATTATTTTAAAAAAATGAAACAGGAATACCTAAACAAAGGAAGAAATAAAAATAAACTGAAAATTTTGTGACATATCCTCATGCACCAAAGAGCAACTCAATCATGTTTCCAGCAACTGGTGGGTATGTGATACTTTCTTTCAAAGTATTTAAAAGAGGGTTCGTACCGTCTCTTCTTTTTAGAATCAACTTTTAAGGCTTCCTATTTTATCATGCAAAACATTCCAAAACTCTGAGGGTAATTATCATATTTGAACGTGAATTGATAATTTAGCGAAAATAAATCAGACCGTGAAAATTTCTTTTAAAATATAATCTTCTCGTAAAAGTGGACAAACTCTAAAGAAACAGGGACAGATATCCTAGTTTATCAAGAGTGTTGCCATCGAAACTTTTGCACACTTTCTATTCATTGTTTAAAAGCTATTTTTTCATGATTAGAGAATGAACAGAATTAATGTTTCGTAGTAACCCTTTATTGGTCACCTTCGCAATCTATTTCAAAGTTCTCCTTTATCATTTATGGATATTGTTTTCAAACAAATTTGATCAAAAATAGGCATATATATATATATATATATATATATATATATATATATATATTATAGGAAGCTGCAACATTGATTTTGGCAACAATATGGATGGTTCTCTGTTTGTGAATAATGATTTGGTATGTTTTTTTTTTTTTTTTTTTTTTGCTAGGGGCTTTACGTCGCACCGACACAGATAGGTCTTATGGCGACGATGGGATAGGAATGGCCTAGGCCTAGGAGTTGGAAGGAAGCGGCTGTGGCCTTAATTAAGGTACAGCCCCAGCATTTGCCTGGTGTGAAAATGGGAAACCACGGAAAACCATCTTCAGGGCTGCCGACAGTGGGATTCGAACCCCCTATCTCCCGGATGCAAGTTCACAGCCGCGCGCCTCTACGCGCACGGCCAACTCGCCCGGTAATTTGGTATGTTAAGATGGAATCTATTTCATACAGGTGTTATATTTCCTGAATATTCTGTGATCAATTTTTGGAGTAAGTAAGAAAATTGATTAATTAGGTCAGTATTTTTGTTCTGTTGATAATTAAGACTTAGTTAGTGAATTATTTTTTCACATATATCATTAAAGTAGTTAGCAGGACATTAAGCCAATATCATTAATATTATTATTCTGACCCATTCATCGATACGGTCATCTGTGGGCCACGTTTACACGTCTACCTGCCCTTGTGTCATTCAGACTAATACCCTTCTCTTTGCAATCTCCTGAAAGATACATGGGTTGATTATTTAATCGTGGTAACTATTTTTTATTTTGATTCATAGCGTATTTATTATGTTAGGCATTTGACAGGCCTTTGAAGTAATCACCACCGCTGTGTAGCACTTGTTCCCAGTGATGTGGAAGCCTTTGAGAGCGCCCGATCTCTGGAGGTCGCGGACGGAGCAGTCTGTGGCCCGGAGAATATCATCCACTATGCGTAAGCGGATCCTTCGAAGTGGTGCTTTCATTTTAGGGATGAGATCGTAGTCACAGGGGCTCAGTTTTGGAGAATAAGGGGGGTGGTAAGGCACTTCTCAGCCCCACCAATTGAACAATTCAGTCACACCTCCTGCTGCATGCAGCCTTGCATTGTCATGTAGAATGATGGGTGGGTTATTCAGGAAGTGGCCTCATTTTCTTCTTAGAGCTGCTACGAAGTTTGTTTGCAAAGATGCACAGTAATACTCCGAATTAATGGTACGTCCTTGGGGAAAGGTAAGCTTTCTGATAACACTATCCCAGTCGTAGGCAACAATCCACATTGGTTCTAGTAGGCCGAACCATTACTTTTCGCGGTGACCCGTGATGATGCCACTCATTTGATTGGCGTTTCAGCTGCAGTTCACACTGTAAGCTCTGGCCCAGGTCTCGTCAATAGCGATTATCTGCCGTAAGAAGGCCTAGCATTCACGTTTCAAGTCCGTACAAGCTCCATCATCATGCAGCCGTTTTTGATTAAACATAAGGAACTTCGTCTTATTTGCCCATATTGAACTGAGATCACAATTGAATAAAAAATCTTGTAGGTTCCACCTTTTTCAGTACAAAATACGATGTTGTTAGATGGATTTTTTACAACATATATTTCATTGCAGAACTAGTTTCGGTGCTCATTTAGACACCATCATCAGCTTCATCACATAGCACACGATACGAGCAGACACACTTATTGTGCTGCAGTCGTCGCGTCAAGTACACAGCCGTTGAGGTGAGTCGGCTTCAGGAATAGTTTGATTCAATCAGGTTTTTATCTTTTTTTTCTTGCTTTCTATTAACATTGGGCTTTTATCATTACAGGGTTGTATTGAACTGAGAGGCTATGCCTGCTTAACAACTTATGGGCAAATAATCACAATTCCAACCATTAGATATATAGCATAAGAACAACGTTTCTACACATCAACAAATTTCAGAAGACGGCACATTTTAGCAATTCAATGAACATGAGTTTTTATCTAATAAATGGGTAGCAATGCATCTGTGAAATAAACATTTTAACATTATAGGACTGCATTCAACTCTAATTTTTAATTTTAAGATTGTATACCAACGTGACGTTTACGAGTGTATAGAATAATAGCCACCACTGAATATTGAAGACAACTCATCACCCAGAGATGAGATTTTATGTTTTTGACTCACAAGGGTTATCTTGTTGTAGATTAGAGTTTTTAAACTTAAAATTGATATTAAGGAGTTAATTATATCCATGTGTTGTTGTACATTGTTATATCACCAAGTTTATCTTTTCTTATTATGCAGCTGATGATGGTGTCTAAATGAGCACCGAAACTAGTTCTGCAATAAAATATATGTTGTAAAAAACCATCTAACAACATTGTATTTTGTATTGAAACTGGAACCTACAAGATTTTTGATTCAAATGCCATTTTTGATATTCGGTCAAATCATGTGGAACCCATTTGGAGGTGATTTTCTGCATTCCCAGCTGCTTCTTCAGGATTTGCAGCACAGTTGAAGGCACCAGCCCTGTATTGCTCTCCAATTCACGAATTGTGGTTTTCCAATCCGCCAGCACTAACGTATTCACATTCGGCACATCGTCATCACTTACTGCAGGATGACCAGGCCGCAGCATGTCTGTCACATTTTGTCGTTCGTCTTTGAAGGCGTGCTACAGTACAGTAAGGTAATGCATTTCACCACAAGCCTCTTGCAATCCTTTGTAACACTGCCTTGCATGTGGAAAATTCTAAGTCCCCATGGAGGGAATTAGATATTTTTCACCAAGAGAGCTTGTCAAAAACAGATCAGATGTAAGACGAAACGCTGGTTAATAGAGCAAACGCCTGAAAAGCCTTACATCTGATCTGTTTTTGACAAGCTCTATTGGTGAAAAATATCTAATTCCCTCCATGGAACTTAGAATTTTCCATTCGGAATTGCTAGGCGGGCAATATTTCCATTGTGGAGATTTATCTCCCATATGCAGTTATCAGAATGTACCTCTTATAATGGGCTTCTGGTAAGTTTACCTGCATACACCCCAGCGTCAGTGGGTAGGGTCTGACACATCCCACTCTGATGAGTCTAGTGTCAGACCTAAGACGAAACGCTGGTTAATAGAGCAAACGCCTGAAAAGCCTTACATCTGATCTGTTGTTTTTTTTTTTTACTGCCTTGCATTGCGACCTCTAGTGCATTAAACGTTCAGCCAGCTCCTCTGATCTTGCTTCAAAATAATTACAGCTGTACTCCACGAGCATGCGTTCATAACTGCGTTTCTGGCATTGTCGCTGCACGTGTAAATGGCATGTGGACGGTGAGTTCATTTAAGATGAGGGAGGTTAGGTATCTAAGCTACCTCAGGTATACATTATATTGCCTGACTACGTTTCACGGCACTGTTACAGGATAGTTGCCACTATTAAAAAATTAACCCGTGTATAAGTCTTTGGCTTCTCCTGTCTTGTTCTTTCACCAAGATATTCTGTGGTTTGGCCAGTGGATTTTTGGTTGTATCCATCCTTCACTCCCATCACCTTTTTCCTGAATGTTATTCTGTCCATATATCTTCCTCCTTGACACCCAGTTCTGCTAGGACTTTGTGCACCTGTATAAGCCACCCAGGCTTGTTTTTTTTCCACTTTTAGGAGTATTTTGTTGGCCAATCTCTCTTGCTTCATCCTTTTAATGTGTCCATATAAGGTCAGCCTTTTTTCCTCATCATCATTGTAATTTTTCAAATAGTTTTATAGAGTTACTGGGTTGATCTCAACCAGAAAATATGTTGGTCATTTTGCAACTTCATCAAAACCAAGATTTTTCAAAGGAACTTCCTTGCTCTGAGTCTACCACCCTTGTCAGTGTTTCTGCTCCATAAAGGTACTCCATTCTGACCACTGTGCAGTATTGTTTTAATTTATCATGAATGGAAATTAACTTGAACTTGTCGGTGTCATGGCGTAGTCTGAAGGCCATCTCCATCCTCCTCAACCATCTCTTTTAATTCCTCCTTTTCATTTCCATTGGGAGTGGAAATTTCTCCCAGGTATTTGCATTTATGAACGTGAAGGATGTCCCCAAACTTGAGTTACAATATTGCCCATGTCACCTGCTTTGGCTGAGTCTAAGAACACTGTTGTTATTATTATTGTTATTATAGGACACATACACCAGGCTACACATCAAGATCAAGAAAAGGTCTAATGGGAGGGTGTTTCCAGTTGAGGAAAGGAAGGCAGCATCTCTCAGAAAGAAGAAACATTGGGCTGATAGGGAATAAAACAATCCTTTCTATAATTGACTAGAATGGTCCAATGTAGGCCAAAAAATGTAAAATAATACATTTATTATATTATTATTATTATTATTATTATTATTATTATTATTATTATTATTATTATTATTATTATTACTATTATTATTCATCTTCTTTGTATTTTCCCATTTATGTGGAGTCTGCCTTCTTGCAATGTTTCCTCCACTTCAATCGATCCATAGCGTCTCAAGGGCTGAGTTTGGTAAGCCGCATGTTATCTTTCACCTTATCCAGCCAGCATGTTTGAGGTCGCCCTCGAGGTCGGTGACCTTCCATGTTCAGTTGAAGGGCAGTCTTTGCAACTGAGGTTTCACTGCTATGGAGTACATGCCCATACCATCGCAGACGTGATTCACGCATTTTCTCTGTGATTGGGGCAATCTTGAATTTCTTCCGTACAGCATCGTTCCTGATATGGTCTAGTCAAATCAAGTCATTGGACCACGGCAGCATCTTCATTTCCATTGCATGAAGTACCTGTTCGTGCTTCGATGTTGTAGGCCAGCATTCAGATCCATAAAGGGCCACCGGTCTAATCACTGTGTGGTACACTTTAGATGCAATGGAATTTTCTTATCACACAGGACTCCAGTAACTTGGCACCATTTCATCCATGTGGCGCTGACTCTTGTCTTGACATCAGAAAATGTACTGCAGTCTGAGGTGATGCATGACCCAAGGTATTTGAACTGGGTCACTTTATTAAGTTGAACCCCACCTACAGTGATCGTGCCATCAGTTTGGTCACTGCATTCCAGGTATTCCGTCTTCTTCAGATTTAATTTCATCCCAAATTCAAGACGCATCTTCCACTCTTGTGCTTGCTGTTAGAGGCCCTCAAGTGTCTCGTTAGCTAACATGACATCGTCCGCATATAATAATGTCCATGGATGCCTGGTCTAAATGTCATTTGTGACAGTGTTCATGCAGAGTATGAAGAGCAATGGGGACAAGGCTGATCCTTGATGGACACTGGTATTTTGATCTCGTTCTCTACACTGTTCTCAACAGTAACGTCCGTCCCAGATCGAAGTGTCCAAACTTGACCACTGGCTTTGCTGATTAATGTAGGTGCTGAAACGGCCGTTGCCAACAACCTCCATGTACGTACAGTCCAATCATGGCCATTAGGCAAGTTTTTAGCCCAGCTCACCCAGATAGCAAACTAGCTTTTAACAGGTAGTGAAGTGTGGTGCAGTAAAGGACAACTGCCGCCATCAGGAACATCTGGCCACTCATTCCAGAGTCGGCTGGTAACTACCAAAAATCAGGGTGCCCGCCACCCAGGCACAGTAGGTTCTCTGTCGGATGGACCCAGTTATCACTGCCACAGTAACATAAACAAATCCGCAGCAGAAAAAAAAAGAATATATGATGCAAGTCCATTACCCGACCATCCCGAAGAGCTTGAAGGAAACTGAAGAGGACTGAAGATTTTAAAGGGTGGTTTTCTTTATTTTACTTTAACTAATGTTAACTTAGATTCACCCAACTGATGGCTCCACAAACTATATGGGAAGATCCCCTCCCGCACTATAAATCTGGGTTATCCAACCCCCCAGGGCAAGCACTATTTATAAATTTTCAAAAAAAAAAAAAATATATATATATATAAAAAGGAAAATCTACTGGAATTTACCTGAGATTCATGAGATTACAGAAAGAAATCAAGATTTTACACAACCCAAAACTTAATGAAAGAAAATTTACCAGGGAAAAAAAAAAAAAAAGTTATTGAGGATACAGCACAAACACATTACAATTCACCCAATGCCATTACACACAATTAACTACTCAACAATCAAGCACAACAGGTATGACAGGTCAGCACAAAAGAGAAAACATACTCCAAGTAATAAATCACCCAAACAAGATCTTCATTAACTGAAGTACTACACACATACAACTTTACTATTTGGGCACATAAATGTACTATCCATATCCTCGTTGAAATTTAATTTTAATTTTGTCATTAATGCTTTCAAGGCCCGTACTTGAAAACATGATACTGTTTAGGCTTTTGGGCTAATGCCGTGTAAAGAAAATAAGGTGAAATTCTTAACGTTTCGCAGGAAACTGTGCTCTGCATCCTCAGAAGAAATCTCGAGTCCACGAGAAAGGCCATTGTGTCATTGTTTAAGAAGCCTTTCTCGTGGACAGTTGATATTTTTTCTGAGGATGCAAAGCACAGTTCCCTGTGAAACATTAAGAATTTCACCTTATTTTCTTGACATGGCATAAGCCCAAAAGTCTATACAGTATCATGTTTTTAATTTTTTTTTTTGCTAGCGGCTTTACGTCGCACCGACACAGATAGGTCTTATGGCGACGATGTTTTTAATTTTAATTACCATCCTAGGTGCATTCTTAATTACCAGGGATAAAGAAAAAAATCAAAACAAATGGGAGTTTAAATTTATAATGTTGCAAGTGGATCCAAACCAGGGTGAAGTTACAATTTATTGCTTTAGCTTGCAACATTGCTTGCATTATCCTTAGAAGGACAAGTCACAGAATTGAGGTTAGTAAGTCACCATCTACTTGATCATACCATTTACATCACTTTAAGATTTTTGCACAGAACAAAACTCACATTAAGTTGCACGTATCCCCATGCAGATCACATAAATGTACCGTTAAGAGAAGTATCCAAAATAAAATAAAAATAATGCAGGAGTGCAACATACCAAAATCCAACTCACTGATATAAGAAATAAAAAAGGTACAAACAACACCTTCACACCAGCAAATATCAGATTACTGCATGACACACCAAGATCACCAGGTCTATCTGTCCTCCAACACAAGTCAATACAAGTACACACAAATACACCAGTGCGATCACCCCTGAATCAAGCTGTATCAATGAAGAAAAAGGCACAACATGATGTTCAATACTCATGATTCCATCACACAACAATGGGACTACATTAGGACCAGGAGAGGAATAGTCTCTCAGCACCTTAAGTCCTAAGCCTCAGTACACATAAATGCCTTCCCAAGGCACTGAAAACAAACACATGACACCCACCATATTTACAATATATACAAATATGGATGGACTGATATGACAAGGCTACCAAATTTAGAAACCTTACTCAGCTAACAGGACCCCATAATCGAGCAAACTGAGTAAATGAATTTAGAAGACACAAACCAGAAACAAATGAAAATAAACACCGAGAAAATTAAATTAAGAAAGATTAATTAAAGGTAATTAATTAACTTTTACTAAATCGTAACACCTACTAAATTTCACTACAAATTTTAATGATGAATTTAGAATAACTGAAACACAAATCTTGATGACCTGCAAAGCAACAACAGATTTAACAGAAATTAATAGCTCAGAATAATGATACCAAAAACAACATTTAAAGAAAACCTTCCTAGTACATAATTTACAATAGATCATGGACACTATTCTCCATCCACCGAGCTCGATAGCTGCAGTCGTTTAAGTGCGGCCAGTATCCATTATTCGGGAGATAGTAGGTTCGAACCCCACTGTCGGCAGCCCTGAAAATGGTTTTCTGTGGTTTCCCATTTTCACACCAGGCAAATGCTGGGGCTGTACCTTAATTGTCGGTGCAACGTAAAACAACTAGGGAAAAAAAAAAAAAAAAAAAAAAAAATCTCAATCTACCCACCTAATACCCAGTCAAAGTTTACAGAAGAATCTCATATCAGATGCACGCTAGATTTCAAATATGTCGTGAGCACAAGTGCAGATCCATAACCCATCAAATTTTGCCAAAATGGCCTCAGCATTACCTGGTCCAAAGATATGGTGAACACGGGTCACCGTATGAGACTATCCAAGTCCTTGTAGAACCCTCCCTAGCAAGTATAGGAATATCTAATATTAAAAACTTCAGCCTTCATTTCCTCTCCGTTCTCCGTACAAACAAGCCGATCAAGGTGAGTCCTGTACGTTAAAATTCTTTTAACATAATGCCCTCTTTTCCATCAACTTATTTTAATTCAAAAATTGTCTTTCTTACACTTCAGGTCCCGCATTGGATCAAGAACTTTCTGGTTTCACAACAAATACTTCTGTCAATACTGTAAACACGACCCACTTGCTTAACTACCTTATAACTTAATGTTTACCTTATGAAAACTGATTATACAGGCCACTACCAAGTTACATATTATCTACAGAGGAACAATGATTTACGTCAGCTTTTAGATGTCAACATTTAACATTAATTCTGTTGTTTATTTATGCCATGCTCAAAACTTTTAGGCATTACACAGTGGCAAAGACTTTTTAAACCATTTGTTAATTTTTTCACTCCTATTTTATTCTCTGACCATCAAGTCTCTAACTTGTAAATTTCGTAAAAATGATTTTTAAGCACCATCATGTTGTATATTTCTCCCATTTTATGTTATTTTATTACTAATGGTCTATATTTTGTATTGTAAGATATATATCTTTGTTCATTTAACCTATTGTGGCTGATGATGATGTCCAAGGACATCGAAACTGGTCCTTAATAAAAATGTTGTGATCTTGTATTAACAACATAATTTGTATTGATGTAAGGTAGATCATTTGTACTCTCCTTTATTGTGTGTAAGTATAGGAATATACGGCTAAATAAAAATAAGCAACAAGGAAACAGAAAATTGCACGATAGAAAAGCTCAACAGATGATCTAGGAACATTTTCAAACAGATTAAGAGACCCCAAAATTTATCTGTTTTAAGACTTTAGTAACTGGCCAGAAAGCGCCCCAAGTAGTCCCATGCCTACTTGGGAACGAACCCAAGTACAGTAGAAGATGGAAACACCATAATGCACGTGACCAGAAATTTAGATGTACAGAGCCAAAACACGACATAACAGATAATTTTAAAATAATCACACACGAAGAATGATGCCAAATAAAACACAGCAGGTGACAAGAAATGAAATTTGAAAATAATTTGCCGAAACACCAAATTCATAAAACAGAATAAACACTCGAAAAAGATCGACGAAAAATTATGAACGTTAACCTGAAAATTTGTCAATGAAAATTCACGAAGACAAATTATTTTTAAAAATCCAATGAGCCTCCATGCTAAAAATTATTAACCCGAACACGATGACCAGTACGACAATCAACATAACAATTTACGCAATCTGGAAGGAACAAGAAGAATACGTCACAAGTTACTTTTAAAGATGAAAAATGCGTGCACAAACTCGACCTAGGTCAGCACTCAGCTTTCTTCTTCTTCTTCTTCTTTGGGAGAAATTTTGCGCTCATTTATTTCACCCAGTCACAATTCTTGAGGTAGAGAGGACACGCTCATAATAACACAAACAACACATATAACTGCACAGATCAGATCACATATATGAATGATAACCACTAATCTTGTAGGAAATGAGGGAAAGAAGAAGTACAAAAACATTCACCTGTGAAAGCAGGAGTATATAACACAATAGTCGCCAATAATCTTGATGTGTCACTTATCAAATTTCCAACATTGGGAGACACTAAACTCGATATGACAGGGAGGAAACAAGTGAACTGCATAGTAACAAACACCAGTGGAAGCAGAAGTATCTGACCTTGAGTATGTCAGTAAGACAGTAGGTAGCTTACAAAAGAATCTGGGCAGCATCTAAATACTTATTGATCGCATTTATTATGTCAGGTGTGAGATTGTAAAGCAAACAGGAGACATTGGTGGGAAAGGGATGGCAGAGACTTGCAAGATGAGATATAAAAATTTGATGTTAACAATATCTTTGGTCTATATTGAATAGAGATTAACAAACAATAAAGTAGAGTGCAGTAGATCTACCTTTTCAATACAAAATATGCTGCTAATTTAAAATTACAACATTACTTTTTTTGGTACTGGTTTCAACTTCTCGGACATCATCATCAGCCAAAGTTGGGGAGGTAAACAAAGATATACATAATGTTAAAATACAATCTATAGACCTTAATGGTTAAAATATCAATGGTAGGATAAAATACAATGCGTGATGATGCTTGAGGAGAACGTCATTCTCAAGATATTTTCTCAAGTTAAAACTTGTTAGTCATTTGTAAAACAGAAGGTGAAAATGCAAATGTTTGTACAGCTGAAAGTCTTAAATGTGGGATAAATTTTTAAAATGTTGATGTATCATTGTTGTTCCTCCGTAGAGCATTGACATAAAGATGAAAATATGTATCGACAAGGTGGAAAATAAAAAATACTTAGTTGTGAATCTGTTTAAGTGCGATACGGACCATGAAGCTGATTTTATGTAAGCCTTGTGGTAACTCATAACACCAGTCTTCATGAGGTGAAGTGCTGAGTCACATTAGATGTTCTGATTCACGTTGTTGTATTTTCATAGAATTTTATCTAGTGTCAATTCATGCCACTGACTAGCACTAATCATTATATTATTATACCTTGTATTTTAAAAGGGTCTATTGACTACCCACATCACTGCTCTTATTGGACTGATATTTATTCTCATTTTTGTAAGAATATTCTAAATACCAAGTTAAATATACTTGTCTCAGGTTCTTTGATTGTAATTTTCCCTTACATTTTTCCCTATATTAACCTTGTTGGCACTCCTCAGATTCTAATTTTTGGGGATCTCTCAGTACGTTTTCTTCCACTGGCCTTTGCTTGTGTGCCGTATTGGTAACCTACTTACCCTTAACCCTTTCTTTGGATATTAATGTAGGTAAACTTCCTTCACCTCTTGCGTATTGTGTTATACTAATGTTAAACATTGGTGTTCCATTGGGCCAGGCTATCTTAATGGTTACATATTTACCTGGCACATTTATCGTGGTTACATTTGTGGTAACAGAGCATAATAATTTATTGCAGTACTTAAAGTTTCATCGACGGTAGCTCGTTATACCTATCTAAAGTTACAACACTGTTACAAGGAGCCGGGCCCAACTTAACAGAAGCAATACCAGACTCAACTAGTCACCCCATGGTCACCAGTCCTAGGTCCAAAGTTGACCCGTAGACCCATGGTGTTCCTCACATGGTGGTACTAATTGCAAGTTATGTCAACCCAGGGTGTTCCTCACATAATGGTACTAATCACAAGTAGTCTGATGATTCTAAGTCCATCATCCCTTCGTCGCTCCTTTTAGTCACCTCTTACGACAGGGAAGGAATACCATGGGTGTATTCTTCGTCTGCATCCCCCACCCACAAGGGGTGATCAGAAACTAAGTTCACACTGAAATGTTACGCTATTTGATTGTAAAATACAGTCTGGAATAGCTGGCATTAAGAAGCAACCAGCTGTGCACTTGATTGGCATTTAAGAGTAATTAAATGTGACAAAATCCACCACAGAACGGACATAGGATACAATGATTTCATAGAGATGAAGAGGTGAGCAGAGGTAGGATGATATGTAGCATAGCATAATTACAGTCCTCAGACTAATGACCCAAACCTGCTTGTCCTTCATGGTGTCAACAGATTAAGTGCTCCATTTATTTATTGCATCATTGCAACTACCATTCCATCCAGGGTGAATAAAATTATTTATAGCCTAGATTTTAGTTTCTTATTCCCTCTCTCTACATACCGATTGTCATTAAGTTCTGTTTACCCATTTTCTCGTGGCTCGGCATTGATATGGACTTAGCAACAAAAATACAAATTCATGCATATCTCTGTTATCATAACCGCTACAGTAAAAATGTATAAGACATAAATGATCAGACATTTAATTCGATATAACTTTAGTTATGTAGTATTTATCAACAGTACCACTAATAACATAAATATCTGAGAATTAAATTGTAAGCCTACCCCTAAACTACCATTTTACTCAGCATGAATAAAATAATTTATAGCCTAGATTGTAGTGGCTCATCCCCCAACTTTACATACCGATTTTCATCAAATTCTCTTCAGCCATTTTCTCGTAATGTGCATACATACATACATACATACATACATACATACATACATACATACATACATACATACATACATACATACATACATACAGATAGACCGACAGAATTTACCGGAAATTAAAAAGTACATTTCCATGTTACTGTGGACACGTCCGATACAGAAATACCATTCTTTTTAAATTCTGAGCAATGTACAGACAAAACTCTTATTTTACACTCATGTTCATAAAAATCAGAACACCTTGAAAGACTAGAGATAGAAAGTTCATATTTACAGGACATGTGCATTAATTAGTATGTTCTGAAAAAATGATTAGCATTTGAACTATGTCGGCCCTCAGGTTCAAGGTCCACATCGATATCTTGGCGCACCGCCACTGACTGGTAAAATGTGTCTGCGGCTCTCGTCGCTACAAACTGAAGGTAATGGATCAGTGTGACTTCAGCAGATGTGCAGGATGCCTTGCAGACACATGCGAGAACCGCACCGTCAAATGAGTGAGTTTGAAAGAGGGCGCATTATTGGCATTAGAGAACGTGATGCATCCATCCGGGAAATTGCTGCTCGTGTGGGATGAAGTGTGTCGCCAGTGCAATGGGCGTGTACAGAATGGTTCACAGAAGGCCGTAGAACATGGCGAGATGGTCTGGTCGCACCACCCAGACCACCCCCAGAGAAGATCGACACCTCATCCGAATGGCATTGCAGGACAGATCTGCGTCCTCCTCAGCTCTGGCACAACAGTGGAACAGTGTAACACATCGTACACTATCAAGGAGTGACAGTCCGTCGCCGTTTATTATGGTCTGGATTACCGGCATGTCGTCCACTTCTCCACCTACCGTTGACTAATGTGCATAAACATGCTAGTCTGCAATATGGTATATGGAACGACGCCACTGGGGACAGGAATGGCAGCAGATAGTATTTTCAGACGAATCCAGGTTCTGTTTGTTTGAAAATGATGGCCGCATTTTGGTTCACTGCAGACGGGGGAGAGGGCATCACACTGACTGCATTCGCACAAGACACACAGCACCAAGTCAAGGCCTTAAGGCTCCTGTCATCCAGTAGTACTTCCTGTGTAGTTATAAGACTTGAATCGTTTGTGTTTATTGTAGACAAACCAGCAACAAGGAGATAATAACTAACGATCACAAAGGACTGTATTATGCGTACAAAAGAAATGCTCCATTTTGGTTAGAAACTAGGTTGACACTGAAATGTTATGATATTAGGACAACTGCAACCGACTTCCCAAGGGTGGCAGTGGTTAAGAGCCAGCACTGTGTTTTGCATTCAGAGGTTGAAATCCAATGCTAGCAGAATGCATTATACAGTATGCATTTTTTTCAACACTATGTGAGCCACAGTACTAATTACTATATTTGATGCATTCCACTGTGTTTGCATGTAAGGTAAACCTTAAAAAGAGCTGTTTATTGTGGAAACAGAAAGCAATGGGATTTTGGACATCGAAATCCTTGAACCTGATTAAAATGAAGTCGTCGTCTTCACTGGTTACAGTTCCAGTTTCTCGGATACTGTTGATAAGTCTCTTCTACTCTCTTCTATTCATAGAGGTCCTGTTCTTTAAGACATCACCCACTGTCCTTCCCTAGCTGCAAAGTCAGTCTTGACCAATATCCATCTGGCAGGTTCTAGGTCTCCTAACCTAACATTTTCCTTCCACTTCTCTTTCCAAATGCACTCAGGCTGTTCTTGCAGGCTCCATCTGTGTCCGAGCCACTGAATTCTGGATGTACCAACTCTGTCTAGAAGAGTTGTCTTAACCCCAGCTTCCTGTTTCATGAACTCATTTCTTAACTTGTCCAACCTAGTCTTCTACACCTTGATTCGATTTCATTTAGTACAGACCTACTAACCAATTGGAAGAATACACATTCTAAATACTTGAAATGGTCCACCTGTTCCAGTTTCATTCATATTCCTAATGACATCACTTTTGTCTTGGAAAAGCTAATTTGCATATTACACTCACTATACCTCCTTTCTGGCTCCAAGATACAGCTCTCAGTAAATGATCAATGTATAATATGAACAATAAAGGTGAAGTATTACACCCTTGTCTAACCCCTGTAACTACTTAGAACCAAGAACTCATTCTACAGTCAATTCTCACTGCAGCTCTATTGCCAACATAAATGCCTTTTGTCGACTATAATATCATACCCCTAATTCCATGGCACGAATAACATATTTCCCCTCAGTACTCTTTGATATACGGTACCTTCTCTAGATCTATAAAACATAACTGTCTATTCCTCAAATAGCATTTTTCAATTACTTGACGCATACTGTAAATCTGATTCTGACATCCTAATTCTGGCCTGAAAGGACACTGAGAATGGGAAATGATGGAAAAATTGACTCTCTGTTTAAGTCATGCTTAGAAATATGTGACCACCTTGGAAATAGTAAATATGTGATGCCAAGTGTTGTACTGGCAACAGTAACATACTTAAGAATGTCTCTACATTCTTCTGATGTCAATCCTGGGCATGTAATGAGATTTTAAAAAAATCTGTTGATTTCTGAGGCAATAACGGAATGTTAGCTTTGAATGTCATTCTCCCCCTCTACTTCACCATCCTACAAACAAGCAATGTTGTCATATTTATATGAATTGCACTACACAACATAGATTTTGCAGCCAATAGTAAATAGCCCACTGTAGGTTGGGAGGAGGGGTAGCTGTGCAAAGAAAACTGAGGGTGATGGAAAAGAAACTGATATCATTTTCATGTTCAGGGGTCCCAAATTAGCAAAGAATGATTCTTACTTTCCAAACCCCAGAACCCATGTCGACCAGTGTTATTAAATTTTTTAAATTTAGGATTGTTCTACCATGTGTGCATATAGTTATTTCATGGGGAAGACTTGATGTAGAGGTTACCCAATATGATACTTAATAATTTTATTTTTGTTGTTTCTTAGATGAAGTACTGGAACAGTGACCTAACAAAGATGGTACATGGTAGTCAAGCACAGGAGTTGTTTTCTTACAGGGACTTCAAGAACCATACGATCGTTCTCATAAATGAAACCAATTCAATAATGTTTTAATAAATATTTTTAAAGGTAATTAAGTGTAAGATTAACTAGTTTCAAGGAAAACCATTTCTCTGATATCTAATAGTTTCGTCTTAATCCACATGTGATAGATTCACATAGTTTTATTGTTAAATTTAGATAAAATTGCAATTTGAGTGATAAATTAGATCCAAGTGTGTGAGTGTTAATGTGGAAGTTTTACATTTTCCTGTTGGGGGGAATTAAATTCAGTAACTTAAAGTAATCACGCTGATGGATGGCCTTAATTATAGCAAGAGTCCCGAGCTCAATTCCCAAGAGCCGGACTACCATGAGTCAAGATGGTTTAACCTGTAATCTCACATGGAAGCTGAATAAGAGTGACTTTCAGAGTTTTAAAAAATCTTAACTTTCAGAAGTGGTTTTCAATTTAAATAGCCCTTCAGGCAATAAAAGTCACATCCTGAAAGCAGGTGATCTCATTTTATTTTAATCTGTTGATTGTAAGAATTTATTATTTTCCTAAAACCATCAAGTTTATTTTTATAAACCCTACCACACAGTGACCTCAGAACTCTATTTACATTGCATTTGGTGCACCAAAGACATTCACCATGCCGTGAACCAAGAGCCCACAGCAAGGACAGCCTCCATTTCATAGGTGCAGCACACACAGAGCAGATAGTCACACGTTACTATGACAGAGAAACACCATCTACAAGCAACGAGGGAGGAATTCAAGAACCCACACTTAGCCAACTAATTCTGGGAGTTATTCTTACCACTTGTGAAGAAACAAATATCAGAGGCGATGTCAACTAATTGATTGAAATCTCACCCATAGGGCCAATTTGGATGGGATAAAAAGGTGAATCAGCTGACTATATAAAATGCAGTAATTTGGTGATCTAACAGATCCTGCCAAATTACAGCTGACCATCAAAACAAAGTGGGTCAGCTCAACAAAGGGAAGCATCTATTTGAAGGTTTTGAGGTTCCCCTGTGCCGAAGGAGGGGAGACAACCTTTAAAACCCCCGAACGAAGCCTCCCTTGTCTTACGTCCTATTTAATTGATAGAGATATGTGTCACCATAAGAGAGTCGGAGCCATGAGACAAACGGTACTTGTAATTGTGAATAGAACATTTTATTTTTTGTAGCAGTAGAAATTACAGTATCTGAGTTAACATGGAAAGTCTTAGGAATAGAAATTTGTAGCCTTGTGCAAGTAAAAAAACAAAAAACAAAAGCGACAATTCACCAGCAAGACAAGTAGACATTACAGTCTGAGGAAATAGATGAATAAGCAGGGCATTGTCAAGGCTACGAATTATGAACTGCAGAACGTTGAATCGAACCAGGAGTCTGGGACCAGTAAATTTTGTAAACATATGTTCTGCTTTCTTAAAAAAAAAAAAAAAAAAATTTAATACTGCACGAGATTTCAGCAGATGAAAAGGTCATTGTCCTGTATGCCGAGCTGACTGTTTCCAATGAGTAGATTTCTTAAAACTGAGCTTGATAGCTGCAGTAGCTTAAGTGCGGCCAGTATCCAGTATTCGGGAGATAGTAGGTTCGAACCCCACTGTCGGCAGCCCTGAAAATGGTTTTCCGTAGTTTCCCATTTTTCACACCAGGCAAATGCTGGGGCTGTACCTTAATTAAGGCCACGGCCGCTTCCTTCCAACTCCTAGCCCTTTCCCGTCCCATCGTTGCCATAGGACCTATCTGTGTCAGTGCAACGTAAAGCAACTAGCAAAAAAAAAAAAAAAAAATTTCTTAAACTTAACCCACAGGGTTATTTGAATATTTATGTGCAGCTATGATCTCTTTAGATAGGGCAAAATACCACGGGGATTTCTTCACACAAACCATAAATAAACGAGTAAACAAAGGCTGGCAATTACAGAGATATTTAATGAAATGATGAAGCAGAGAAACGTGAACTGTGTTTTTAAAATCCAGAAGTACCACGGCTGTGAATATTTTACTGGAAGCCCAGTAAGAATGTGCGAGTGAGGGAATTTTAAAAAGAGAGGAATGCAACAATTCACCAGCAAGCCAAGTAGACGTTGCAGTCTGGGGAAATAGATTTGGAGATTTCAAGGTCCGCTAAAAATGGAAGAGAGTATTTACACCCACACCCCCAGCTGAGCGGTGAAAGGAAAGCGTGTCATTAGGCCGGGTCTGTCATATATAACCCATTACAGTTTTGACATTTGGTATAAACAGTGAATAAATGGGATCATGTTGCCGCAAGAGCAGTGGTTATTTGGAAATGTTTGGAGGGTCAGCAACCTTGAGAAGTGGCTCACCAGGACAAAAGTTCCCATTTGCTCTTTGTGAAGGAGCACCATCATGTCTCTTGTCTTCTATTCCAAGTTCATGCCACGTGTTTTCATTCCATGCCATGTTTGTTTTATAAGTGTTTATTCATTCATTGTATTTCTTGTTGGGTGCACCATATGCACAGAAGTTTATCTCATCCTTGTTATCATGACTGTGCTCACAGTATAAATTCAATGCTTTTGTGGGGGTACTTGTTTCCAGTCTCATTTCCATGCATTTTATGTTTATGTAATGTTGGGACACACATATTTCGGGATAGGTTTAATTTGGTCTAAAACTTGTCTTTCTCCTACATAAAATAGATCAGAAGCAAATGGTCGAGGGACCAAAGAAATGATAGGACTCATTAGACCACTCCGTGAAACAACAAAATCTGCATTCCAAACAATGTGTAATAGTCATTTGAGAGGAGTGTGAGATCCCATTGAGTTTCCTTTTCGTGTGTAAAATCTTATAAATTGTGTTACTATGTTTGGGTTTTTATCACTTTACCTTAACAAAATGAATTATATTTTATGCGAAAACCTATAGTTCTCATTCGTAGTTTATGTACCTTCCAATCCTGTCCATAATTATTGATATTAGAGTACACTTTGAGGGCCCATCAGGACGATCTACTCCCTGAGGGAGCTGGCCAGGAATGTTAAAGGTAGGCAGTAGTGTTCAATATACTGGGTGAATCCAAACTCCACAGACAAACTTTCGGAATTTGTTCAGGGATACTTTATAAGTATATTGGTTTAAGGGACCCATGTTTTCCACGGGTTCATTACAGAGTAAATGCATTTTGTTTGGTTTGTTGTCCCAATTAGCATAGTATCTGTATTGCATTGAAAATAAGAGTAATGTTATTTTTACATCCATCCTATGCTAAATTTTGACAAATACAGTACCAGGGTGTTGGAATATCGTCCCACAGGAGTTCTTTAATGTGCCAGAAGCCAACGACATGGAGTTGGTACCTTTAAAAGATTCTTTAAAGGCATATTACAAGTTTTCACTGTTGTGAAGTTATTTTCACAGAAACAAGAATGAGTGGGGTAACAAACCGAATAAATCATAATTATATTATTATCCTGTAACAAGCCACCAGAGACCACAGGTCCCTGATACCAATATACTCAGAAGGTATAACTGAACAACCTCCAAAAGTTTGTCGGTGGAGTTCGGGTTCACCCTATATATATATATATAAATAGTGTATAAAGATTATTTAATGTGAACTGAACGGTGCTTTGCTCTGACTGCACTTCTTAACTCCACAAGGGGTGAGTGGGACGATGGGTGCCCAAAGACTGATATGGATATGTCACATGATTTTCTACACTCGCTCTATTGGTCCCATGCACAAGTACAGTAACTGCTCAGAGTGTCCGATCTGTACTTATTCCAAACAAAATGTTGAGACTTAATGTTAAGAAATTCTCCATTCATACTGTGAGTTAAGTATAAGAAGTATAACCTTTTACCACCAAAAAAAAAAAAATTAAAAAATGAAATATTATCAAATATTAACTCATAATATTTAATTTTCATATTCTTGCAAATGCTTCCCAATCATCTGCAGGTAACTACTTGCTTAGGATGGGAAACACAACAGATACTTCTTCTAATTACATATTCTGAAATATACCATCAGCATAAAGAAAATACATCATGTATATTTCACAAATGATGCACACTAATACACTCTTTCATAGGGAATGATTTTGAATTTAATAATATGGTACATTATTATAAAACTATTCTGTACAACTAAAGTAAAAAGTTCAAAAATAACATTCAAACATAACAGACTAGCAATCCCAGAAGCTTTCATCATACATGAAAACCATTTATGCACAAGTAGTATTGAAATCTTTGACCTATAAGTAATCACAAATCACAGTGGTATACCTTTGGCTACTAAGATGAAAAAAATATTTGGCTCACACTGAAACAATATTGAATTTCCTGAGCACAGAAAATTTTCCAACTGTAAATACTCTCAAACAGCTCTCTCATTAGCGCTGGTTATTTTTAAGAGGTGTGCTTTTTCTGCGCCAGGGATAAGAGAACACTAGATAAACTTGTGTTTTCTATCATTAAGACTGAAAGGTTCAATTATTATTTCAAGTAAAGATCCTTCTGATGTGACAAGTATTTATCAAGAAAGCCACAATTTGGCAATATTTACAAAAAATTCCTCTTCAATATATGCATTATTATAACATCGATCTAATTAGTAGGAAAACTGACTAAGAACTGTTTCCTAGAAAAAGTCCGAGAGAAACAGCCCGACAAAGTTACAGTTACTATCAAAGGGTAGGAAGGATCCACCTATTTAATACTATTAGCTTGTATATTGTATACAAGCTAAAAGGTGGACCCTTCCTACCCTATTCAATTCCATTAGCTTGTATATTGTATACAAGCTAATAGGTGGATGCTTCCTACCCTTTGATAGTGATCAATTGTCAATATGGACCATAATGAAATTCATATCTAATGAAAGTTACAGTTTTTAAATTTTCTACTGAGATTCTCTCTGAAATTTAAAAGTAAACTAACAGGTTTAAAATGAATGAATTAATCAATCAAAAGTAAATGTGAAATGTGAAAGGGAACTTTGCAATTTTTATGTCACTTTCATGTTTACACAAATAAACAACACTAATAAAAATGCACAGAATATTATGTTTATAAAATACTAATAAACCAAGTGAAATACAATAAAATTTAGATGACTTATGACAAAATAGCATGCCTCAACTTATTTTAACCTGATGAGTGCTACACCCGCCTATAGACAGGGCTGATGCAGCTGGTCCACCACTGCTACGCCCGTCTATAGACGGTGCGTAAGAATTTTAATTTTTTTTAGTTTCCCGGTTCACTTTCGAGTGCCAATTTGATCTCTGATATGTTCTGCCATCTCTTGGGCATTATGTAGAACTAACTGATCGGAGTTTATAGCTTCGGGAAGTAACTTACAGAGCTTTTTGTAGACGTCCGTGGAGTTCATCTGTGATGTAAACAAACATGGCGGAACAACAATCTAGTTGCTCTTGCAGCGATGTTATTTCGGATCACAGAATCTTTCAGTTATTAACCACAGCGGTAAGTGATGATGCAGATGATCATTTTAATGAACTTTTAAGCGATTTTGAAAGTGAGAGTGATAGAAAGAGTGCTGAAAATATTGTATGTGAGAGAGAAGCAGAGCCTCCTTCTAAACGAAAGAAGAAAAACACGGTGAGTACAAAAGCTATTTTATCGCTAAATTTGTGGCGGATGGATTACTTTTCTTCATCAGAGTTTCAGGTAACTGTGACAGGCTCTGAGGGCCAAGTAGTGTTTGATGACAACCCGAAAATCATTGATTTTTTTAGAAACTTTTGTGCCAGTGGAGTTGGTGCAAACAACGAGTAGAAAACATTTAACTATCACCACATTCCAGGTTTGGAAAGTATTTTAAAATATCAACTTATATACTTCTAAGAAGTTACATGTATTAGTTGCCTACAGATTTTAGGAAATAATAATATTTTGGGCTCTTTACTTTGTATAAAGATAATGCACGCATGGGCACATAAGTGTAATTTTGTTTTCTCTCAAAATAATATTGAACATAAGTGTAAGATTTTCCATTTGCATTTAGATTTATAAACAACCAACATTTATAAACATTTTAAGCTAATCACCCCACTGATAAGTTATAAATTGAGGCTTCTACAAAATTTTGTACATACGAATGAAAAAACTCAGCGCTGAAGTACCAAACAGTCAACTGGTAACTCAGCACTTAAATGGTTAAAATGTAAAATAAATTATGGCAGTAAGTTGTTTATATTGATCAGTATGGCCTAGTTTTATCCTTGCTGCAGGATGATAATTCATGCACTGCCATTATTAGAAGATATTTTGAGAACATGGGATGAAATAAAAAAGAAAGATTCCATAGCCCCTTCTAGTACAGGAGTACCCTGCATGCTATGTTACTTAATGTGATACACAAGAATACATTAATAGTTATAATTTAAGATAGAGTGATGTCATCCAATAGCCAAGATTTTTGAGGGTTACCACTTTGTATATGAGTGTTGGACAAGGGGAGGATAATGATATATTCTTTTTGCTCTTACATTTGTACCAGTTCATAGAGTGCATAAATCTTGTAAACATATCTTTTCTACCACGATACTGGTAACTGCTAACAACTGTGCTCAAGAGCCTATGTCCAATCTGAGCAGAGTACAAAATAACTCTTACCTGCTACTGCACATTCAAATTAGAAAAGTAACATATTTATATAAAAACAGACTGCCTTTCTAGCTATTTCTCACTGTGTCACATATGACTTTTAACAAGTGCCTAAAATTTATAAAAATGTAGTAATATTAGATGGACATGTCTAAAACGATCTATCAAGAGGTCAAGATACACTCACATGAAAAGGAAAACGGGAAAAGAGGGAAGTTTATCTAACCTACACAGATGGCTCAGTAAGCAGGGTAACAAGACCTCTCACATATTTTAATCAGATCAAAGCCATTCCTTCCCCTCATAGCTATTAGAGTGCACCTCATATCAGTTACACATCAGTTATAAGATGCTTGATAGAAAAATGGTTAAAGAGTGAAGTATGTAGTGTGCTCTGACCCTGCAATAAAGGGTAGAATATCATCATAAAAACAATAGAAACATTCCAAATAGCTGTGGATATACATAAGAAAAACAACAAAAAGCAGCCAGCCCCATACTGTAGGGACAGAGTGCATGTCTCCTATCTGGAGGCTCTGAGTTTGATTCCTGACCAGTTCAGGGATTTTAATTCTAGACGGAGGCCTGGAACAGAACAGAACATAGTAGACCCGGCCAAGAAAGCCACACACAATGGCTAAGAATGTCATCACATTGACCACATGGCACTCCAGGATCAGCAGACCATCTGGCTAGGCAAGAAGTCTTCCTGACAGGCCATGGCCCAAATGAGCTGTTGCACCCTAGATTTGTTTTTGTTTGTTTGTTTGTAAAACCAGGCAACACTTGGCGAACTGCACACACGAATTGCCGAGCACTACCAGTGGGAAGTACTGGACCACCATGTTCTAATCTGGTACCAATTGAAATCCACTGTTTTTGACACTAATGAACCATTTAGGTGGTAGAAGACTAGAAACAGGTGGCAAAATTCAATGTGCCATGATATCCTGATGTTAGGAGCTTGAGTTCAGTTTTTCCCCGATGTCAAGAAAGCTACACTGGTATACTATTACAAGTAATGTTCAGACAAGTATGGATTCCATATACAAAAATAGCATCATACCTGCCAACTTTTAAAAACCAAAAATAGGAAGATTTTTTATTTCTTGGATTTCATCACATGTATTCCACCACGGTCTAGGTTAAAAAACGGTCAGGATAAAAGGCAAACATATCTACATTTACAATGTGAATTGACAATTAAATTTACAATTTTTAACTAAGGAAACATAAAAATGGTTACAAGAAAATGTACCTAATCATTCTCATTTATGACATATACGAAAAATAAGATTTATGTCACACCGACACACGCTACAAAATGCATAGTACCGTATTTTCTCGAGTAATTGACGCAATTTTTTGACGAAAAATACAGGCGAAAACTTCGGATGCGTAAATTATTCAAAGAATTCAGATATTTACATATTGTTTACAATACATTTACATTTAAAAGATACACCAAATATAATTTGAACTCAATTGGTTCAACTCATTTGCGGCATACCTGCCAACTTTTAGAAACCAAAAATAGGAAGATTTTTTTATTCCTGGATTTCATCACATATATTCCACCACGGTCTAGGTGAAAAAAGGTCAAGATAAAAGGCATACATATCTACAGTTACAATGCGAATTGACCGTTAAATTTCAAATCTTAAACTACCAAAACATAAAAATGGTTACAAGAAAATGTACCTTATCATTATCATTTATGACACTTAAACGAATAATAATATTTATGTCACACCGACACACGCAACAAAATGCATAATATCGTATTTTCTCGCGTAATTAACGCACTTTTTGACGAAAAATACAGGCGAAAACTTTGGATGCGTAAATTATTCAAGGAATTAAGATATTTACAATTCATTTACATTTAAAAGATGCATCAAATATAATATAAAAAACACAACTGGTTCAACTCGTTTGCGGTTATCGTCATATGGCGTAAAATTCCGGAGTGAGATTTTTCCTGAAAATTCAAATAGGGTACATCAGGTAAGTTAGACACGTGGGATTGAAGTACCGACTGGAAAATATTCTTCCCATTACGAGCTGACAATACGACCTGGAGTGAAAACATGAACTAATAAAAGTACAATTCATGTAATGCCATAACAATGACATACCGGCAAAAAAACTGTCCAAAACGAGAAGGGCCGGGCATCGAAGGAGGGACCCTGCTACATTACCCCAAACCGTTTGTATCCAATCTTGTACGAGTGACGTGTCCATCCATCCTTCTTCTTGAATACGAACGTGGATCACTCGCGGAAATTTTGCTTTGGGCATTGTTTTTCGTTTTAGATCAATGTAAGGTGTAAGCTTTCTGAGATCAGCTGTTATAGCAAGCATTGCAGTACATCGTTGTTTTTTGCTTCCGGTAGCGCGTACGATAACACTGTATGATCCTTTCTTATCGATTGTTCGACTTTGTGGCATATGGAAACTGATTGGCGTCTGATCTGCGGTTTCTATAAGGGAGATCAAATATTCCTCACTTTACGCTTCTCAATCACAAAACGATGAAAATGGTTTAAATCATTCGTCATTTTTTGGCATGATGCTGTTCTTCGCTGAAGAGGAAGCCCATTTCTCTTCATAAAATTAATCAAGACTCGGCTAACCTTCAAATCCGAGACACTGATTCCATGTGCAGCGGTTATTTCACATTCTTTAAAATACTGCATTTCGTGAGAAATTGCTTATCCAACGTTGCGTCACAAAATCATATATTTAAGCAGATCCTTCTCTACTTGCGGAAACTTGCCCCTTTTTGGTCCGCGAAATGCTTTGAGATACATGTTGGCCGCTTGACGTGTACTTCTGTTACCGCGGTAGCGCACGTTTCATTTGGGCATTGAATACTCGCTGCCCTCTTCCCGTATGTTTCGGTGTAACTGATCACCGCGAGTTAGTATGATGCAGTATTACTCGAATACTGTGGACTGACAATTTTGAGATCACAGAATGTCCCATACCCGAAACACTCGTAAAACTAGTGCCGGCTAATAACAGCACGTTGCCCTGTACCTGGAATGCCCGCTTTCGCAATAGGAAGCCTGCTACTTGAGTAGTTGACATCTTTATTTCGAAACGCATACGGAGCTGCGTGATGGATGTTCGAAGTTGTGGGAGCGTCAAATACGTGAACATTTGTTTCTGTCCACTTTGGACCTAAAAATATTGGGATGCGTAAATTATGCAAGGATGAAAGAATATGGTAGTTTCTTTATCAGATGTTAAAATGAACGGAAATTTATAGGTATCTCTGAACACTTGGAGATAACGTTTGTTATATTTTTGGCCTTAACGAGAAAATTAACTACCTGAAACTGTCACCGACACAACCCACTTAAAAACATTCAACTCATTAAAATGATGCACTTAAATACGCGAAACTACCACATACAAAACAATTCTATATGTCCCATACATTATTAACATACGACTTGCAGTGGGGGAAAGCATACAAACGCAAGAAAAAAATTGGCCTAAAACTCCGACGAAACTACGCACCGAAACGATGTTAACAGCGCGCGAACAACAATAATAAACTCATTCTTTCATCCCGATTAACTGAGTCGCTAGCGCGCGCCAGCCTGTCTTGCTTGCAGGACAATTGCCGCCCCGAATCGCCAGCTGTATAAAGCGGACACGCTGCTGTGGTGAGCGGGAAACACGATACAGGAAGGCGCAGGATGAAATACTCACGAAATAAAGCATCAAATAAATACTCTTGAAAATGAGGTTTCGTAAATTACACAAACACATAAGAATTTATAGTAGGGAAAGAGTATTGGCCGTACTAGAAGTTATATTGGTCAAAAATAGGAAGAAGTAAAAATAAATCGGAAAATCTGAAGACGAGTTAAAAACCGGAAAGTTTCCGGGTAAATCGGAAGGGTTGGCAGGTATGTAGCATGTACTAAGTACACGATATATTAGATATGTTTATGAGTCACACATTTACACAATGAGAAGTCTTGTTATCTTATTGACTCACCCAAGTATTTTACAGTAAATTAATTAAACAGAAATGAGTGGGGAGTTTTACCGTATGAGTAAGAGTGGTAGTGATAATGCTTTAAGCAGATAAGAATGGAACCTGTGAAAGTGTAAAAGGAAGCTGAAAAAATGACAGCCATATGGTTTGAATATTTCTCAAGAGAGTTGTAGGGTTTTTTCCCTTTTTGCCAGTGAGTGTATTTAACCCTTAGATCAAGACTTCAATACAGGTATATGATGAAACGTACATGTAGATCACAACTAGATATCACAAATGAATATACAATAAGTCACAGAAAATGAAAAAGGAGCTACAATAAAATATCTGATCAGGAAGTGTCCAATTTTACACTAAGATAAGTCACACATCATTCACAAGGGCACATCATAAGTAAAGATACTGTGCCCAGGACTCCATTATATGTACAGCTTAAAAGAAGAGAAAAAAGCACTTAGAAGTTCGGTGCCACTCTTGTTGGTGTAGTGGGCATTAAATCCATGGTTTTGCACACCCAACCAGCAATATCAACGTTTTCGGACTCTGCTTTCCGCACCCATTCGTGATTCTATAAAAGAAAATCGCAGCATTAAATAATATTTTATGGCATTTTCAAATATTATGCCATTTATGTTCACATAAATTATGCAATAAATATGCACAATAAGACAAAACAGAGAAAAATTATCATTTACAGAAAGAAAGGGAAGGAAGAGCAACTTACTGTAATAAGACAAGACTAAGACTATGAAGAATAGAGGTTACTAAAGTTTAAAAAAGTAAATATATTATCAACCCCATTTTAGAGAGCAAGACAACAGAAATAGTATTTCAACATCATATATTTATTACTGAATATACTGGATAGTGCTGAAAGTTCTGAGACATTTGACTGATGTATCTTTGAATGTTCTGTTAGTTAAAGTTCTTATTACTTTTTAATTATAAATAACAAAAGCTTAATATTTTTCACTTCTATAAATAGAGGGAATCTCTGCATATACATACTGTAGGTTGATCAAATATAAACAGGATTTTTGTTCCTGAACATCAATAGTTGGTAGGATTGGCCCCGCACTTCTGCTATGCTTAGACAGAATAGTGCTAACTGTTACATTACAGAAGCAGACCAAAAAAAAAAATCAGTAATTTATTACTTTCTGGCAGAAAATATAAATTGCAGACAGCTGATGGATGTAACAGCTATATCAGGAGAAGTATTCGATGGAGATCATAACAGAGTTGTGATAGCATAAATGAGAGTGGGGAAAATGGAAAAATTAAAGGAGATAGGAGTAAAATAAAAGTGTGGAAATTAAAACATAAGAATGTACAGGAAAAATTGCTGGAGAGACTGAAACAACAAATTCCAGTTACTGAAGTAGGAAACTTGGAAGATGAACGGTCCAACTTCAAAAGGGCATTTGTAAGTGGGGCAGAGAGTGCCTGTAGTAGAATATCGATGAGAGTGAAAGAAAAGGAGCCACCGTTGACGAATGAGAAGGTGAGGGAAGCAGTGAAAGAAAAGAAGAAAGCATGGCAAGAAAGGAACAGGGTTAAAAAAGAAGAAAGCAAAAGGAAGTACAAGGGTCAAGTCATAAGTCATGGCAACTATTTTTTTTTCTCGCAAACAGGAGACAACACGGAAAATCTAAGATATGCATTTGGAAATATAGGGCATGTACTTATTATGCACAGTGCCTGAAGACGAATTCTGACTTCAGGAGATTCTCGTAGGAAAGTGACAGAACACAGGCCATTGGTAAACACTGTTTTATTATGGCATAGACAGCAAATATACAAGACTACATACAAAGGACAGGTCTCCACTGGTTACAGACCTTCGAAATAATCACCCAAGGTTTCCACTGTGCGTTGCCAGCGGTGAGGCAGGCGCTAAATACCATTCGCTGCATGTGTAACGTGTGACACCTCTCTCCGAAATGCTGTTACGATGTCCTCTTTGTTAGCAAACCGTTGCACAGTGGATAATTTCTAGCATCCAGCCGGCCAAAAATAATATTTTCAACCCTTGTCTTTGGTTCGCATTTTCTGTGAGTCGTGTTTATAAGACTCTTGGGTACAGTAATTAAGTATTGAAAAGTCGCGCTGAATTACCTAATCTCACCGAAGACCTAAAGTGGCTCTCCTCCATTAGGTCATCATATTCTGGCGAGGCGAGCACGCAGTTATTATTATGTGAGGGCTCAGTAAAGACGTCAGAACTAAATATTTCTTTAGCTTGCAATGTGATTATATTAAATGAAGGTATGTATTTTATATAGTATGTAGCATTTTCTGAAAATTACTAAACTGTTGTCTGCAATATGCACTTAAAATTTAGGTACACGGGGACCAAGCGCTATCTAAATATACAAATTTGAGCTGACTTTCAAAATGGATTGCCTTTGATTTCCGCAATGAAAGTCTTTTGGATGAGTTATCTATACTTCAATGAATAGAAAACTGTGACTTTTTGCTGCGACCAGGCGTGACCATGAGAGTAATTAATTTTTTTCAGAAGCCATGTACTCTGTAACCCGGAGGTCGGTTTTCGAGCTGTTGAGGAACAGGGGGGAATATAAGCGGAACGATGATACTGCAAATGTTGTAATTGAACATTTAGACTTTGAGGATTGTTCTGAGGATATATACAAGTCAATAAGGAAATCTGCCAGTAGTTTGTGTGCTAAAATTCGATCACGCTGGACAAAATATAGTAGAAAAAGGGACAAATTGCTGAAGTACAATAAAAGTTGGTTCGAGCAGAGAATGAGCCTTGCAGAAGGACCTGCATCATAACAATGTCAGGATGAGCCTGCCAGTACTATAGCTCATTCCATGTTAAGAAAACAGTATTGTTCTTATGACAACAGGGTTGCCATATCGAACGGCTCCGCTAACGCCATCATGGGAAAACGGCGGCACATAAATTTGTGAAATTCAGTATGTAAGTTCAAGACAAAAGGCTGAAGAAACTAGGCTACAAATTACTTTTATGAACCAAAGGGGACGTGGGGTTTACAGGGGCCACTTTCGGTTTGTACAGAATCAGAGGTAAACTACGGCACATAAGAAACCTCAGCACTGAAATATAAGGCAAATGGCGAGAGAAAATAGACAAATAATTTTATGGGCTCGAGGGGCGGGGTATGTATTTAATTGCATTTAATAAATTCATCCAGACAATGAAAGCTAGAAAACAGATGCAATAAATAAATACTGCAGATGACTAAAAAAGATCACAGTATCTATGTCAAAGAAATAAATCACACACGTAGGCTTATCGCACAACTCTCCCTCAACACAATACATTTACGCACTGATTTAAAGCCTAAAATACACATGCAATAAATAAATACTGTTTCACTACAGAAGTTCAGGGAGGAAACGCGTCTATTGGTTGATATCCGAAGCAAAGTGCTGGCAATACCAATGATGGAAACGGCTAGAAGATTCTTCAGAGAGGCTTCCACTTCTGAAGATATTACTGGAGTAAAATTTAATAAACCATCTAAGTGCCATCGTAGAAACTCTTTCGTGTGGGTATGCCATTGATAAAGTGACATTTGGCATGTACGCAAAGGAAAATATAAAACTGTATTTACAAAAATACAAAAAGTACTACATGCCTGTAACTTTGCACAAACTCCTGGTTCATGGAGAGGAGGTCATTAGGCACTGTATTATACCTATTGGACAACTCTACGAGGAAGCCCAGAAGACCAGGAATAAAGATAATAGGAAAGCTTCCAGAAAGACACAAATACTGAGCTTTTCCATACGCTGCTTATATCATCGGACCCTTATATTACCAGCTTAGGGAAATCAAGGAGGAGGAAGTTGATTCCGCTTTCACGAGAAGTGCTCAACTTACTGTCTGAGCCTCCTGTATCTGGATCTACCGAAGGAGATAATGACAGTGACGATAGCAATTCTGATGTAACTGCATCTAATGAATAAATTGTTTGGCAATTACATGTATTCCTGTATCTCTTTTTAAACATTCTAAACAGCATGTCCCTCTATTAACATCTATTTAATTTCTTAAAGCTATAACGAAAAATGATTTAAATTACAAAGATTACTAATGCTTCCTTCCCTCTTCCTTGTTTATCCCTTCCAATCTTCCCATCCCCCCGCAAGGCCTCTGTTCAGCATAGCAGATAAGGATGCCTGGGAGAGGTACTGGTCATCCTCCCCAGTTGTATCCCCCGACCCAGAGTCTGACGCTCCAATACACTGCCCTTGATGCGGTAGAGGTGGGATGCCTCGCTGATTTTGAGGGAAAAACCAACCCTGGAGGCTAAACAGATTAAGAAAGAAACAAAGAAAGAAAGAAAGAAAGAAAGAAAGGTTACTAATTCTATTCCTGGCGTAGTAATTTGTTCTTTGTACTTGATTGACTACACACTTAATTATCTCCAATATTAGCAGTTACATACTAAGTTTTATGTAAATCGGTCCATTAGTTTCCGAGATACGATTTTTGGCCAGCTAGATTCCTGAAATTACGCACTGTGCATTGTCCACGTAATGGCTTCTTGACTTTGGGGATTGGATCATAGTCACATGGGCTCAGATCAGGCGAATAAGGCGGGTGTGGAAAAACCTCCCATCCCCACCGTTGTAAGCGATGCTGAACGATAGATGCTGGGTGAGCTGCCGCGTTATCGTGTAGGTTTATGGCATTGTCCAAAAGACCTGGACGTTTGGTTCACACTGCACGGCGCAACTGGTACAACAAAAAGGAATTGTAATAAACTGCATTGACAGTGTGTCTCTCACGCAATGGATGATGCACAAGAACACCTTGAACATTGTATGCCAGGATTACCATAACAACATCACCACTGTTCTCTAGGGCATGGCATGCACACCTAATGCTTCCTGCAGCTCTGCATGGCACTGGCGTGTATTTCTGTTGCGGAGAACTGCTATTTTAATATAGGATCGTTGCTCCTGCTTGTTGACTTCAATTTCGTGATGCTCTCACTCACACATTGAACTTGGGGGCATGCTCAGACCCACACTGTTGTTTACATACACCATCTGGTGGCATCATATGCAAATACATACTGTACGTTTCCAAATGCATATCTTAGATTTTCCATGCTGTCTCCAGTTCCCGAGAAAAAAAAAAAAAAAAAAGTAGTTGCCATGACTTATGACTCAACCTACATATGTTGATAATAAAAGGAAATGTAAGAAATTGTAAGATAAGAATTTACACAAAAGATGGAAACAAATGAAACTGGCAGTAAAAGAGTGGAATAATATGAAGTAATAGGAAAGAAAGAGTTTATACAAAGCTGATGAAAGAGGAAGGTGGAGAGTTGATAACACATCCAGAAGAAATAAAGAGAAGATGGTAATAAAAATAATATTTTCTTTATGCCCCACTAACTACCTTTTCGGTTTTCAGAGCCCCCGAGATGCTGGAATTTAGTCCTGCAGGAATTCTTTTAAGTGCCAGTAAATCTACCAACACGAGGCTGACATATTTGAGCACCTTCAAATACGAGGATTGAACCTGCCAAGTTGGGGTCGGAAGGCCAGCACCTCAACTGCCTGAGCCACTCGGCCAGCAAGAGAAGATGGAAGGAACACTTTGATAAACTGCTCAATGTGAGAAATTGTGCAGAGAAGACTGTAGTAATATGGTGTGATGATTCAACAGTTCTGTAGAAGATGATAGAACCATGTTAGAGGTGGAATTAGCATTCTGTAAAATGAAAATGGGGAGAACGCACCAGGAATGGATTAGCATGGAAATGATAAAGGCTGTTGGACCTGCTGGATTACAATGGGTGTACAGATTGTTGAAGTGCATACAGAAACAGAAACATGTGCCAGAAGACTGGGGAAAGGGAATAATAATACTAGTCTTTAAGAAGAGGGACAAAAAGTGTGTGATAACTATAAAGAAATCACATTCTTATCACATGAGGCAAAAAATACCAGAAAGAATATTTGAGAGGAGAATGAGAAGAAGGCAGAAGGTAGAAGAGGAACAGTATGGCTTTAGAAGGGGAATATCTACAGTGGACCCAATTTTCAGCATGAGGCAATTCATGGAAAAGAATTGGGAATATGGAAAGGATCTGGTCATGACATTCATTGATTTAACAAAGACATACAATAGTATTCCCACAGAGAAGGTGTGGAAAACCCTGGTCAAAAAGAGACTGGATACACAAACTGTAGAAATGGCTGAAGCAATGTACAAAAACTGTGTCAGCAGCATAAAGACTCCATTTGGAAAGACAGAATGGTTTAGAAATGAAACTGGACTACAACAAGGGAATGTGCAAATGATAAGATATCTATTAGGTTCAACCTTTTCAATACTAATTAGGTACGTGTTTATGTTACAAATACCTTTTATTCAACTTTGGGACCAGTTTTGACATATATAATGTCATCATCAGCCATAAAATGAATCACAATGTATAAGCAAAGACATAATTTGTAACTGACTATTCACATCATGTGTCATAACAGAAGAGTAATGGCTTAATAATTAAATCTGGCGCAGTGACACATTGAATAATGAGAGACTTTATGTTTACTTCAATGTGTCACCAGGCCAGATTTAATTATTAAGCCATTACTCTTCTGTTATGACACATGGTGCTTATATATTGTGATTCATTTTATGGCTGATGATGACATTATATATGTCGAAACCGGTCCCAAAGTTGAATAAAAGGTTTTTGTAACAAACACGTACCTAATTAGTATTGAAAAGGTTGAACCTAATAGATATCTTATTGTTGATATCAGTTCAATACGGAAACATTAATGAAGTTCATATCTTTAAAGGGAGTGTGCTGTCGCCTCTTTTGTTTCTGATCGTTATGGAAAAAAATCGTTAAGGAGACAAAAGATACCTATGTGAATAGGGAGATGAAGTTATTACCGTATTATTTGCAGACGATATTGTGGTCTGGGGAACAAACAGCAAAGAAGTACAAGAATAACTTAATGCATTGAACAAGAAAATTGAAAAGTATGGTATGAAAATCATTGCATAGAAAAGCATGAGGTCAAAGGCAAGAGAAAGGCACTGTGAAAATTGGTGGTCAGAGCCTTGAAATTGTTGACAATTTCAAATACCTAGGGAGTGAATTAATGCAGAATACAATGCTTGACATGGAGATTAGAAAGAGGGTGCAACAGGGCAATGCACTCTACTAGAGTGTAAGAAACCTTGTCTGGAATAAGGAAGTACCAAGGAAGTGTACAGAGATAATAAATGTACTAAATGTATTATGCACCCATATTGACCTACGCGGCAGACACGCCAGTGACAAGTAGGGGGGAGAGTAGAATTAAGTCCAGTGAAATGAAATATCTAAGAAGTATGAAAGACAGATTGAGAAACAAAGATGTGAGAAAGGAGGTTGGAATGGAAAAGTTAAATGAGAGAATTGATAGGAGTAAACTAAGATGATTTGGACAAGTAAGGAGGATGGAGGAGGAAAGATTACTAAACCAGATGATGGAGATGAAGTGCAAGAAGAAGAAACCTTGACTGAGACAAAATGATGAAAGAGGACTGGTAGAAGACGAGAGGAAGGTGGAGAAGTGCCATAAATGCCCCGACCCGGCAGGAGCCGGATAAGGGTAAGGAGGACGACGATGATAATGATGATTATGAAGAGAACAAGTGAAAATTCAGCAAGAATCTCTTGCTCAATGATCTAATGACTTTGCTGATGTACTTTCTGGCATTGTGTGAACAGGAATTTCATATGTATGTAATGCATGTATATATAACCCTTAATCCCATTTCCTGATATGGGGTTGGGGAAGAGATAAGATGAAATTATATACTATATTTCTATGGCTGGACACCCTTCACGATACCGATCTCAGTTAAGGAACCAATGAAAATGAAATGAATGATGTTGAATGACAATGGGTAAGGAGGTGGAAATAATCAGCTATGGGTTACGAATAGGAACTGTCCTGGCATTTGCTTGGAAGTGAAAAATGGGAAACCACAGAAAGTCAATCTTACGACAGATGATGGTGAGGTTCGAACCCACTTGACTGCCAAATGCAGAGCTTGGCTCCATAGCCGTAGCGCATTAACACATGCAGACACTCTGCTTAGTTGAGAATGAAAATTTAGTGCCTTTAAAGAATTAACAATTGCTTACAAAGACAAAAACCTGCAGTCCTCTGCAAACTAATCGGAACAAAGTTTCTGTTTTTTTAAATTTTATTTATAACTAGCTGATGTACCCGTGCTTCACTACGGAATTCTAAATTTTATACAGAATTCTAGGTTAGGTAGTGTAAACGTTGTGAGCAAGATTGTATTAAGTTGCATAGCTCTTAACGTTGCCCTAGAAGCACGACGGGCAAGTCACCAATGTCTTTTCTCATACGAAGACTGGGTTGGGTAGTTTTCATTGTAATGGTAGGCCAGCTTGCCTACCGTCAGTCACAATCAGATTGGGGAGTTTTCATTGTAATGGCAGACACTCACTCTCCGCCTACCTTTATAGATTCTCAGAAAGACTCTCTTACTGGTTTTCCCAACTGAAATGAACATGGGTCATTACAATGACGTCAACAGGAACGGTGCGATTAAAAGCAATGCCTTCATATGAAATACTCGATCAAATAAAAAAAACACACGTTTTCTCACTTTTAACGAACAGTACTATGCTGCCGAACTAACAGTCCAATGCTACAGAGCTGGAATAACCAAGATGCAGACATCCGTGATCCGTGAACATTCTTCTTCCTTTTTCCGGGGGTGGGGTCAAATAGTGGATAGTCCCAGGGCAAAAACAATGCCCGTTTACTTATCTGTTTCCTGGGAGTACCCGATGAGTCGGAAAATCTCAATTCACTACACTGGCAGAGGAAAGAACTATCTGACGTGGACGCAATTTTTCGTCCATGCCAGAGAAGAAACCACATCTTCGCAGCTAATTTGGAATAAAATTAATGTAGATTTAATGAAAGTGAAGAGGAAGAAGCTTTTCCTAAGAAACGGCTCTTTTCAGGGTTGAATTTTGAGTTATTTAGTGAATTGTGGTACTATAATTTGGAATAGGGCTAAATTGTAATTCCAGACGAGTTCATACTACTACTCCTACTACTACTACTACTACTACTAACTGAGCCTCGGACTTCAGTGCGTACACTGCTCATCCCAAACAGCGCGTCAGAGTAGGTATCGAATACTATGATGAACCAGTGTGTTACGTACCAGCAGTATCAGAAAATGTATGAACCAGAGGATTGGCATGTTAAAGAAGAAAGTTATCTAACTCCTCAGCTATTTCCCGCCAATATTCAGTTCGGCTGTTATACTCGGTACACAGCAGTAATCCCATCTATCGGAGTTGAATGTCAGCATAAGAGACAAAGAACATTACAAGAAACAACGGTCAGTGTAATGTTATTGTTGATCTATGTTACGCGCTTTCGATATTGTAGGCCTTCACATTATTAATTGTCTTCCGGTTCTGAAATACCACTCTTATCATAGTCGGTACGGTAAAACTGAATAAAACATAAATGATCAAAAATTATATTCTCTATAACTTTTATTATGTAGTACTTTTCCATAGGACCAAGAACATAGGTATTTGAAAATTAAATGTTAGGTGCCTTCCCCTAAACTACCATTTCACCCAGGGTGAATAAAATTGTTTATAGCTTAAACTGTAGTTTCTTACTCCCGGCTCTATATACCGATTTTCATTAAATTCTGTTTACCCATTTTGTCGAGGCTCGGCGATATGGATTTAGCAACAAAAATCCAAATTCATGAATATCTGCGTCATCATAGCCGGTACGGTAAAAATGCATAAGACGTAAATGATCAGAAATTTAATTCTATATAACTTTAGTTAAGTAGTATGTATCGATTTGACCACTAATAATATAAATATTTGAGAATTGAATTTTAGACCTTCCCCTAAACTACCATTTCACTCAGCGTGAATAAAATAATTTATAGCCTAGATTGTAGCGGCTCACCTCCTGACTCTACATACCGATTTTTATTAAATTCTCTTCAGCCGTTTTCTAGTGATGCGTATACATACATACATACATACATACATACAGACAGACAGACAGACAGACAGACAGACAGACAGACAGACAGACAGACAGACAGACAGACAGACAGAAATTACGGAAAAGTAAAAACTGCATTTTCTTGTTACTGGGGACATGATCGATACAGAAATACCATTCTTTTAAAATTCTGAGCAATGTACAGACAAAACTCTTATTTTATATATATAGATTTTCTAAATATCTGGCAAAAAAGCACTATGTTTATACTTTGATACCACACTTTTTTGCATTGTTTGTTCACTGGATGAATACTAATTTCACTGTGTGAACTGTTTTACAGTGTCATGTGCATCAACTGGAACATGACAACATACTGGTACATATTTTATGTTCTATTGTTTGTTTTGCACTTATTCATCTGTTCATCATCATTATTAGTTTGCAGTCCTAGGGCTGATCAGTTGTGAGAATACATTTCCAAATCATTCTGTCACTTACAGCTTCCATTAAAACATAATTCTATGCCTGGATGTACATTAGAATTTCTTCAAGGAAGGAAGTCTTCCCCATGGATGTTTTCTTTCAATAAAGCTTTCTGCCACAAATCTCATTAAAGTGGAGTGCTGCATTGTGTAACCCCACCATGCAAGAAGTCAGTTAAGAACTGTGCGAAGCATTGAACTTTGTTGGCTCACAGTGTCTGGAACTCTGGTGTTTGATATTGTATCTCTCAATGCCACATTTATCATCTTACGATAGCACCATATCTCAAAGGCTTCATTTTTCATTTCAATTAGTGTACATGTTTCACAGGCATACAGTGCAACTGTCCATACAAATGCATATAGCATTCTCATTTGGAGGGAAAAACTATGCTGACACAGTAATTTCCTCGTCTGCATGAAAGCTGTTTTCACTTGAACAATACAGCATTTAACTTCAGTGATGCACCTTATGACCTACATAAGTGAAAGACTTGACTTGTTCTATTTCTGGGTCATCAATCTTTATGCAAAGATTTTGAAAGTATACAATAATGTAGTGAAAACACAGTCTATGTCAGCACAAATCACATTTCTATATATCATCCCTGGAAAGGCAAAGTATTGTAAGCAACAAAATATGAATTTCACAGATGAGGAAAATGATTAGCGAGTCGAATACTGACAGTTTAGGCAGTTTCAGTTTTTTATTCCACTCCAGAAATGAATTTTTCACCTTACTGTCATATTAGGTTACATATTTATTCAATCATAGTGAAATGGAACTACTTATTTTAAAGTTATGAATGTCGCTTACGACTGTTTGCCTGTCATTGTCAAGTGCATTGTTTAACGAAGTGGTCCTCTTATGATACGTTTTGTAGCATTATGATATTTTGGAGGAATTGATTTGAAGGAATGTAACGCATGACAATAATAAAAGATTTTCTTAAATGATTGTATTAAGAAATGTAGATTAAAACAATAGGAAAAATGACTTGCTACATTACAATAAGAAAAACAAAGTGGAAATTTCACTGATTACAGTACAGTATTTAGAAAGGAACATTTTTATCAGTCCTCCTCATCTGTTAGTGTTAATAGATCACTGTGTTTGGAATCATAAGCAAGGTTCAGATACTCTTCTTGCATCACCTGCTAATCTCCTTGTTGGATATAACCTATCAGTCGTCAGAAGTACACTCCGTTTCGGCAGCAACTCATTCACAAATTTATTCAAAAGATAACTACTGTCATGTCATGGCGTATGGCATCCAGAGACAATCCAGACAATGACAGGCAAACAGTCGTAAGTGACATTCATAACTTTAAAATAAGTAGTTCCATTTCACTATGATTGAATAAATATGTAACCTAATATGACAGTAAGGTGAAAAATTTATTTCTGGAGTAGAATAAAAAACCAAAACTGCCTAAACTGTCAGTATTTGACTCGCTAATCATTATTCTCATCCTATCGAATGCAAGCTCACATATGCTCGACTATAATCTCATGAACAACTTGCTTGGTTAAAATTTTCAACAACACTTTTGTTGCATCTGCTAACTTTTGTTGTACTTTTACCAACTCCCTTCTATACTGTTCTTGTGTTCTTTTGCCATGTAGGTGACCTTAATTAAAACCCTTCTATGATGTTTATTCTTCCAGTTGAAGCCTAACTCTTTTACAATACTTTTCAAACCGATACAATCTCCTTGGAAACCAATCCTCTCTCCTGAACATAGGTCGTAATTTGTTGTTTTCTGAAGAATGTGAAATTCATGGATTGTGCGTTGAAATCTTAAAAATGCTCTTCATTTTTTTTCTGGTGAACGAAATGAAGTTTCTTCAGTCTCATGCTGTCTCTGTTCCACTATTTTATTCTACTTGTTTAACGTCACACTAACACATTTAAGGTGATTGACAACATAGGGATGGGAAAGGGCTAGGATTAGGAAGGTAGCGGCTGTGGCTTTAATTAAGGTACAGTCCCAGCATTTGCCTGGTGTGAAAATGGGAAATGATATTCAGGATTGCCAGCGGTGGGATTTAAACCTACTACCTATCGAATGCAAGCTCACAGCTGCTCGACTATAATCTCATGACCAACTTGCTTGGTTAAAATTTTCAACAACACTTTTGTTGCATCTGCTAACTTTTGCTGTACTTTTAACAACTCCCTTCTATACTGTTCTTGTGTTTTATTCTTTCTGCCCTTGGCTTCCTTATTCATAAAACTATGAACATTGAACAATTTCTCACGTTTCTCCTCTTGTTGTCACAAATTTCAGTTTAGAATTTTCAGCAGCATGATTCACTTTGTACACGAATGGTAAGAATATGTACGGACAATGCAATTTGTTCAGCTACTGACCATACTTGCTCAATCAAATCTGTCACACGAAGCAGCCCCTTCTCTTCCCTTTCTGCCCCTCTTCTACATTCCACTAGTATACTACCTGTCAACCAACATGTGATAGGTCTGCCAGCAGGCTTTGCCTTATATTTCAAGTGCCAAATTCATTTGAGGCAGTTATATTACTTTAAAAATTTTTAACACTAGTAAACGGAGGAGACCACAAAATACTCCATATATATTGTGACGGTATCCGCCATGTCAATTCTGAGCTGAGTGTATTGATCTGGTCTGGCCCTGCCCACAATCAAGCAACGTCACAGCTAGGCTATTGGCCACCTCTTATGCATTCACTCAGTAAGGAGGAGCTCACAGTTGGATGTTCTAGTCTCCCACTGGTGTCACTCTGGGAGCCACTAGCGATGACCAGAAATCTCAAGACGACTGGGGGCCGAGAGGTCACTGGGTGTATCCAGCTTCCAGACTGTTCTGGAACCATTGAGCCTCCCTATTTAGGGTGGACCAGGGTGGTGGAGTGCGGAGTGCAGTAATTTCATCCTGAGAGTGAGTGCTGCGGTGGACAGTGACAGCTTGAGTTGAGGTTCAGCTTGAGTTGAGGAAGCAGTCTAGCAGTCTGTGTGTCGGCCTGTGCGAGTGTTTTGTCTGTTTTAAATTTTTATTTTATTTTTAATATAACTGTTAGGTTCTTCAATGTGTAAAAACTAACGTTGAATAAATAAATGTATAAACTAACTGAAAAAGAAAACATATGTCAACAGAATTATACAAGAAAAAGAAACAACTTAATTAAAATAGAATAACATGTTTTGTTCTTGAAAGAACATAATCAGATTTTTTTTATTTTTAATAAGTTGCTTAACATAACACCGACACAGATGGGTCTGATGGCGATTACGGGATAGGAAAAGGCTAGGAGTGGGAAGGAAGTGGCTGTGGCTTTAATTAACGTGTGACAATGGGAAACCACAGAAAACCATCTTCAGAGCTGCCGACAGTGGGGTTCAAACCCACTATTTTCCAAATGCAAGCTCACAGATGCACGCTCCTAACTGCGCGGCCAATTCGCTCAGTTAGAATCTATCAAATCACAAAATATTTAGACACTAGCTGTACTATCTGTCATTGATGGGACAGTCATATAGGATGTGCAAAGTTATGTTACCTAACTCTCCAGCTACTTTCCAACAATATTCAGGCAAGCTGTTTTACTCAGGACGCGGCAGTAATCCCATCTATTGGAGATGAGTGGCAGCAAAAGACACAAATCACATCACAACAATGGTCAATGTACAAGGGCTATGCCGAAAGTTTTAGCACCTCGTAAACCATAATTCTGAGGACAATGGGATTCTTTTCGTTTGAAAGAGCGATATTTCTTGACCTTGGAACATGCGGGCGCAACCCCTGCCAGCGATGGTTCCTCCACAGCGTGGGAAGAAAGCACAGGCAGTGCTGAGTCAGACACGGTGCAAGATGGATCTAATGTAATAGACAAGAAAAATGTTCCACCGATCAATACATTTATTGTGAATGAATTATTGCACTAGTACCGGTTTCGACCTATCTTGGCCATCATCAGCTAGCACACAAATTTACAGTCATAGGACAAAATTACAAAGATGTTACGTAGGAGCATCCGGATGTCTGATGAAAAATGGAAGTAAAATATATTGCAGTATGTTGCGTTAAAATATCTCTGATTAAAAGTGGTGATGGTTAGAATAAACTAAAACCTATTGATTGAGCATGGACATGAGTACATAAACACATTAAAATATATATGCCACATCATAAGACACTAAAAAATATAGCACATTAAACACATTAAAACATGGTATATTTTAAAAACGTCTATTAAAATTTGAGTTCATGTTGCGTTGCATTCATTCTTCAATCCTCTTGTAGTTCTTGTGTTGATTAAGTTGAATATCGAGAATGTTCTATGGCTGATATACTTTGAATTGGTATGTTATAAGAACTCTTGTCATTAAAATTTGAAAATTGAGTACTGTGCAATTCAACTGTTGATGTAGTCAGGTAAGATTTATATATACAGCAAGATAGGGTTTAATTTTAGAGCAGTTGGTGGTGACACTTCTCTCGTCTATGCACGTTATATGGTTGTTATCTGTAAAGAAAAGCTAATATGAGTATAGCGTATGTATGAAGGAATGCCTGGATGTATGTGTGAAATGAAAAAAGTACTTATTGTTGTTGCTGTGGAGGTTGTGTACCGATATGTTTGGAGATTTGTTGTGTTCTGCTGCGAGTACGTCTGGGGCTCATGTGAGCTGTGTGGAGGGATGTTGGTGGAGGGGATGGAGGAGTGGCTATTGTGAAGGTAGGGGCGGGGTTAGGTTTGTGATTCGTCGGTTTGTTACGACATGTGTTTACTAATTTGAGATAGTCATTTTTTATTGCAGGAATGACTTTGTCAAAAATGATACTGGTTTTCTCTGTAATGTTGTTAATGTTATGATTGGGGTTAGTGTATTGATCCAAAGAAATATAGAAATCTTCGGTTATGTTGAGCAGGGGGCCCTTAGAGTTTATGTTTAATATCATCATGTCATTATTGATGTCTGTGAAGTTGTGCTTAGATTCTTCTACATGTTGGCCTATTGATGAGAAATGGTTGTGCTTTACTGCATTTATATGTTCATTATAACGGACGGTGAAGTTTCTACCTGTACGTCCAATGTAGCTTGTGTCACAGTTGTTACATTTGATGCGGTAGACACCTGATTGGTTGTAGTTATTATTATTATTATTATTGACTGTTTTGGTGTTGTGTATAGTGTTGGTGCTGTTGTGTGTGGTTTTGAATGCTATTTTCAGGTTGTACTTCTTAAAGATATTAGTTATAGTATATATATTGGTGTTGTTGAAGGTAAATAGGACATAATCTTTTTTCGGTTTGGCTGTTTTGATTAATTTAGTTTTAGGTTGGGATTTTATTTTGTGGATGATTTTGTTGACCATTTCTTTGCTGTATCCATTGTATTTGGCTATGTCGTGGATTAATTTTAATTCATTATTTCGATCTTCTATTGTCATTGGGATATTGAAAGCTCTATGTATCATACTATAATAGGCTGCTCTTTTATGTGTGTTAGGATGAACAGAGTCATTTTTTATGGTATTTAAAGTGTGTGTGGGTTTCCTATAGATCTTGTAAGATAAGTGAGTGTCATGTCTGGTTATTGTTCAAGTCCAAGTAATTTAAGGTACGGTTATTTTCTGTTTCTTTAGTGAATTTAATTTGGGGGTCTAAATTGTTAAGTTTGTCTAGTATAGTATCTGCATCAGTGAATCTATTATCTATAATTACGAAGATATCGTCGACAAATCTACACCAAAAATATATATTATCTATTTTATTAATTGACGTGTGTTCTAGGTGGTCGATATATATTTCTGCTAATATTCCGGAAGCAGGAGATCCCATAGGTAATTCTTGTTGCTGATATATGGTATCATGAAATTTGAAGTAGTTATTGTTTAAGGCGAATTTAAGCAGAATCACGAATTCTTCTATTTCTAAGGTGCTCAAGTTACTATGGCTTTTTAGGTTAGATTCAATTATTTTGACTGTTTGTTTAATAGGAATGTTAGGGTACATGTTTGTTATATCAATGAAGTAAGGGTATGATGTTTTTCAATCTTTAGTTCTTTGGTTCTGTTGCAAAAATCTATTGAGTTTTGTATTGTTTTGTTTGCTAAAAATGAATAATGCTTTTTCAAAAATTTCTGAATGAATTGTGATAACTTATAGGTTGGACAGGCTTTATAGTTTATAATCGGTCTCATGGGTACATTTTCTTTGTGTATTTTAGGGTAGGCCCTTGCGGATGGTAATTGGGGGTTCATAGTTATAAGTTTAGCAGATTCTGTTTCGGTGAGAATAAAGTGTGTGTTCTTGAGTAGATTTTTTAAATTTCTTTGTATATTATTGGTTGGATCTCGGCGTGTAATTGAAAAAGTGTTGTCCTGGAAACATTCTTTAGTCTTTGTTATGTATTCATTCTTATCCATAATGACCGTAGTGTTGCCTTTGTCGGCTTTTGTTATTAGTAGATTGTTCTGTTTTATTTTGTTTTTGAGTTTGTTTAGGTTCGATTTATTAGCGGTATTCATGTTTAGGTTATTATTGTGAACATTATTGATACATTGCGGGATCTTTCTACTGATTTCGTGTCTAACTTTGTCTCGTATATCGTACGGAATTTCCTGTAAAGCGAGTTCTGTTTCGGTAACGGCAGTTATAATATTCTGATAGGATGATGCATTACCCCAGTTATGTTTGGGTCCCCTGCTCAACATAGCCATCTCTAGATCGTCAAATACGGTTAGTGTGAGATTTTTTACGGGTGGATGGAATTTATGTTGGGAAGGATCTTTATTTTCAGTTATGGTTAGTGGTTTTGGTTTGCTTTGTTGTTTCAGTGTTTCCAGTTTTTTGTTTAATGTGTTTTGTTTCTTTATGGCTAAATCTTCTATTTTATTTCTAGAAATTTGTTGAAAGTAATTCCAATAGCTATGTGGGAGTTCATGGGATACTTTGAGATGTGTTGAATAAAGTTCATTATTGAGATGTTGTTTCTTACGATATAGGAATTTTATTTCTTCTTTTAACCAAATTTCATTAGTCTTGTTTAGTGTTTTGCGTGTCTGAGCAGTTCGTCTATGTTTGTTATTGTATTTCTGGAGAAATTTCGGTGTTAAGTTGTTTGAAAGGCATTCCTTCAAGAAGGCAATGCTTTTGGTTGCGTTCATTAGCTTGATTTTTAGGTTTTGGTATTTGTATGCATTACGTTTTGCCTGGTTGGCTTCCGTATTATTATTTATAAGTTTCATATTCCGTATTGATTGGATTCAATGTAATAGACAAGAAAAATGTTCCACCGATCAATACATTTATTTTGAATGAATTATTGCACTAGTATTGGTTTCGACCTATCTTGGCCATCATCAGCTAGCACACAAATTTACAGTCATAGGACAAAATTACAAAGATGTTACGTAAGAGCATCCGGATGTCTGATGAAAAATGGAAGTAAAATACATTGCAGTATGTTGCGTTAAAATATCTCTGATTAAAAGTGGTGATGGTTAGAATAAACTAAAACCTATTGACTGAGCATGGACATGAGTACATAAACACATTAAAATATATATGCCACATCATAAGACACTAAAAAATATAGCACATTAATGACAAGAGTTCTTATAACATACCAATACAAAGTATATCAGCCATAGAACATTCTCGATATTCAACTTAATCAACACAAGAACTACAAGAAGATTGAAGAATGAATGCAACGCAACATGAACTCAAATTTTAATAGACGTTTTTAAAATATACCATGTTTTAATGTGTTTAATGATCAAAGGAGATCCCAAATCTTACATTTTGCGATATTGAAGGGACCCTAAATATTGGGTCAACAGCAGTGCAGACCATGGTTCACAATTATTTAGGCCTTACCAAGAGATGTGCCCGTTGGGTGCCACATTCCCTGACAGAAAGCCAAAAGGAGGCAAGAGTGGACTTGTGATGTTTCATGCTAGAAAAATTCAATAGAGGGCAGTCCCAAGACACCTACAATATCGTCACAGGTGATGAAACCTGGGTCTACCATTATGACCCTGAAACTGACGTCTTTCTGTTCCCTAAGACCAAGGAAAAAATTCGTGGGCAGCAGTTTTCGACAGATGAACAGGCCATTGCAGCATACAAGAGTGCACTACATGAAATCAATCAATCAATCAATCAATCAATCAATCAATCAATCAATCAATCAATCAATCAATCAATCAATCAATCAATCAATCCTGATCTGCATTTAGGGCAGTCACCCAGGTGGCAGATTCCCTATTTGTTGTTTTCCTAGCCTTTTCTTAAATGATTGCAAAGAAATAGGAAATTTATTGAACATCTCCCTTGGTAAGTTATTCCAATCCCTAATTCCCCTTCCTATAAACAAATATTTGCCCCAATTTGTCCTCTTGAATTCCAACTTTATCTTCATATTGTGATCTTTCCTACTTTTAAAGACACCATCCAAACTTATTCGTCTACTGATGTCCTCCCACGCCATTTCTCCACTGACAGCTCGGAACATACCACTTAAAGATGTAGATGTTGATTCCCATAGGGAACCTAAAATATTTGTCCTGAATGAGTAAATTTATAATACCAATATAATGGTCCGTTATTGGACATTATAAATTTTCCAGCTAACTTATTCTTGGTTGCCTGCGTTTCGCCCTCGTGTGCTAAGTTAGGCTCGTCAGTTGGGACTTAGCACACCACCCAAGACGCAAGGCTAGTGCATACTGTGGAGGCAGGCAGGCATCAATTTTTGGAAATGAGACATAGCTCTCATAGTGCATTGGCAATGCTGGTGGCTTCAAGTAGCCTAAGCAGTGTCCTTAAATGCTGAAAAATATGAGGTTGTTTACAATAATTTCTCAAAAGTATTTCTGTCTAAACTATGCCAGGGACTTGAATTGCAGTTATTGGAATGTAGGAACGTGATTATTAGCTAACCGCTCATAAATACTGAAATGTCAAGGGTGTGAAATATAAATTACGGATACTTTAACTGCCTATTCAGAACTACAAATGATCGGAATACAAGAATCAGCTGATTTTTATTTATATTTCCTTGATACACTACACCCTTTGATCACAGACTGTAGCCAACAATGCCAATATTTGTAGGCAACATCCCCCTGTGGGTGGGGGCGGTTGAAGAACACCCACGGTATCCCCTGCCTGTCGTAAGAGGCGACTACCATGGGCTCTGAACTTTGGAGCGTGGGTTGGCGACCACGGGGCCCTTAGCTGAGTCCTGGCATTGCTTCCACTTACTTGTGCTAGGCTCTCAATTTCATCTATCCTATCCGACCTCCCTTGGTCAACTCTTGTTCTTTTCCGACCCTGATGCTATTAGGTTTGCGAGGGCTAGGGAGTTTTTCATTTTCATGCCCTTCGTGGCCCTTGTCTTCCTTTGGCTGACCCCTTCCATTTTTCTCTCTGATTAGTGTTATATAGAGCATGGTTGCCCAGTTGTACTTCCTCCTAAAACAATAATCACCACCACCACTGTAGCCAATAATGCCAATATTTGAATAAGAAGAGCGACAATAATCAATAAAAATTAAGACTGTTAACTATTTCGCCAGTGAAATACTGTCTATTCTGTTGAAATCCTTTACAATTTACAACAGTATCGCGTTATTAAAAGAAGTTACCGGTATTACCTTCGTGATAGGTGGGACCGTTGAACTGCTATTTGAAATACCCTGCCAAATGCCTGCACTAATAGATATAACCGCTGCCAAAGTTACGACTCTTTTTAATATCCCGTCTTTGTAAGTACCGTATTTTTATCAACAAACCTACTGATATTTTAATAATACTATTAAAAAGAAAGATATATTTCTTCTTTCACACTGACCTAAATTACTGGTTGTAATCTAGCGAACGCCTACGGAGCTACTCAGTGTGAAAACTGTAAATAAATGCCACTAATCGCAGATTACTACAAATAAACACTAAACACAATTATTTGTGGAGCTAAATGTATATATATATATATAAAAAAAATAAAAAAAACACACACACAAATATTTGGTTAATTTCTACAATTATTAACTATTTTATCACTGAGATAACACAGAGCTCTTGGAACAGTCACCAACATCCCAAAACAAGCTTGGACTGAGACATTTTCTAGTGGTTTCAGAGAATGGAAGAATGTATACGTGCTAATGGAGAGTATTTTGAAAAGTTGATGATGTTCTTTAAAGAACGAAACATCATTCTATTTTAATCAAGGCGTTTCTGTTTTCAGGTATAATTCCATTCACTCATTGCTCCCAAGCCACAGAACTGTTCCATGCCTGGTCTTGGTGGACCAAATGCTGGACCACGGAACTGTTCCGTAGTCTCCCTTTACTGCGTAATTCAACTTTACCTCAAGAGATGGCAGAGTGATTTCTGAGTGCATTTGTGATTTGTGTAGGGACTCTTCCTCTTCAATGTTATATGCTCTTTGCTAATATATATTGATAGTGTGCTTGGTAATATTAGTTTGAAGTGGGCTATCTTTAGACTTTGAGATATGGCTGCCAGTAAACAACTGAAATTTACCGATATATATAACCCCTTTCAGAAAGTAATGATGATTAGGAACGTCATTTTTTCAGTGAAATTAGTAGTAATATTAGTGATAGTGTGAAGAATGCTCCTGAAGAACAAATAGATGTGGAAATTGAAGAGGAAGTGCAAGGAGAAGACCGGGTTACACCTCAGCAGGCGGACTGAGTACGTTCCCATGATGCTAATAAAATAAAATGTTTTTAATATATTCCTTGTTCCGCAGTTCGTGGTATCAAAGCCATTTATTTTCATGTATATTTAAATCTTTAATGGTCTTGTAAGTAAGAAATTTCTCATGATATGAAGCAACACTATAATCCCTCCAAAATAATTCCAGCCCCAATGCATTTTCAATCCAACAAATATGCAGGGCTCAATGGGTTAACATGTTTTCTTTTTCATAGTTTATAAATGTATTTATTCAAAATTAGTTTCCGCAGACTGAAGTACCTAACAGTTATAAATTAACTGATGAGAAAACCATTCCATCTGTAAGTCTCCGATCTGATTGAGATTTGGTAGAATGACTTCAGTAGGAATGCTTTTTTCAGCCATATCAAAATCAGATGCCGTCGTATAATTGGCACCTGTCTGGTGCCTGTTTTGAGGTGTAATTGTGTGCGAGAGAAAGAGTGAGAGCGCGACACATGAACTGGCTGGCCGCCTAGCCTGTACCTGCTAACTGCCGCTCACTTCTGTCCATGCAGTGCTCAAATGAGCAAAATTTCACACCACAAAACAGGTGCTAAATACACAGATTGTCTGTGGAACTGAGGATTCGTTCTGTACGTCTGGTATCGGAGGAGATGAGGCTCTTCGTCCGGCTGCTGTGAAGGAGCGTTGTGTCCACTGTAGCGTGGGAAAGTTCCACATGGGATCGTAAGGGACAGTGAATGGAGACTGTTGGAGGGAACAGAGTACACCATGCAGGATTGAGAGACTGCTGTGTGTGAGCTGTAAACTAAGTGGCTACAATAGCGATGGTGAGAATAACTGAACTGATTTAGACTGAAAGTGTCAATTGTGGAAGAGTGAGTGTGACTGAATAGTGAGAGCAGGGAGTGCATGTACAATTGTGTATACTGCGTTATCTTAAGTTGTGGTCCTGGTGAGCCTGAGTAGTTGTGAAAGAATTAGTATTAATTAAATCTTAGAGTTAAATGCTACTAGTTGTGTGTTTATCTACCCCACCAACACACTACAATATATATAATACTCCTTTTCTGAAATATCTGTATATTCTGAACAGTTGCAGGAAACATAAAAAAATCTGGAACACCCAGCACCATCTTCATGAAGGATCTCAGAACAAACAAGACTATTAGTTTTTTTACATTTGAAAGGAAAAACTTTCAATCACTTTGTTTTTCTATTTAGTTTGAGATAATTTCTCTCTCTTCTTCTTTTTTAAAAAGTTGACTTACCATAAGAGTCTTCAAGTCTGCTCTCTCAGCTGGGTTTTTTTTCAAGCAGCTATCAACAAAGTCTTTAAAACTATCAGAAAATATTCCAGCAGGAAGTTTTGGAGGAGGTTCATTGACTATGTAATCCAGTAATTCAAAAATCGCCATTGGGCGGGGTCCATTGGAACCCCCAGGTTGGTAACTACCTGAAATGAAGAAAATACCCTTCTTTAATTTAAAAGAAAAGCACTAAAACTAATTTCACATAACTTAATGATGATGATAAAAACGAGAGAGGGAAAGAAAGATTGCCTAGGTCTCAAAAATCATATCACCTAAAAAAGAAGTCCCTCTGTATGTTCTACCTTGGAACTTGAAATTATCTTTGCTGTTCTTAAAATATCAAAGCAGAAAGCTGTAACTGGTATGAAGTAAGGTATTCTCATTTTGATAACCAAGGATTTTCAGGAATGGGAAAATATTTAATATATGTCTGTATTTAATAACCTACACCTGCGGAGTTGGGTGGCCTCGTGGTTAGGGTTAGTGAGCCAGCCTCTTACCTTGAGACCCCTAATTTTAGATTCTCTTTTCCAAAACTTAGTAGCATATTCTGTTCATTCTGAGTTTTAAATCTCTCTATTTAGGCCATCTCTCCTTTCTTTTTTTTTTTTTCCATTGTTTGTTTCTCTATGATTCTGACGGTTCTTTAATAACATTCAAGACAGTGTCATTACTGGTGGACTCTTACTTTATTTTACTATGAGAGTGTTTCAGTACTTAAAATCCTTGCACAAGATTATTACATGTAAATGTAATATAGCTCAGACTGATCTAATACTGTATTATACATTTCAAAATTATTCAAATTTTTTTTGGTCACTAATATGGTAATGGAGTAGAACATACAGCCAGCAGCTCAACACCAATTGTTGGGCAGAGGAAATCTCCTGACATTCTGAGAGGGTTAATGGCTTTGGGCAGAGGAGCCCTCTTGGGAGGAAGAAGGTTCCTTGGAGGAGGAATGGGTTCTGAAATTCATCATGTAGTGTCTGTACTCCAGGTTAGGAGTGGCTACAAGGACGTCTGCTCTCCAGGTTAAGAGCAGCTTTTTAGATCCCATGGAAGGTTTGCACCAGCAAGGGCATGTGGCCATAAAATTTTGCCCCAGAATCAACAACAGACCTGGCCAAAGGCTGAAAACTGTTCAAGATGATGATGACTTTTGGTTACACCTTTTGGATTGTTATACCAGCAGAGTGGCAAGTCAAAAACGTGCAAAAATAACGTTCCTTATAAATGCTATATGTAACCTTCCTTAACATACACAAGCCATTAGTCAGCTGTTAAAGCCTCCATAATAGTAACAATGTGGTATCTGGTTTTCTCTGAAATTAAGGGCTATAATGGTACCTATACAGTCTGTCTGTTAAGTCAGCCTGGAGGTTCATTAGATCCTGAAAAAGTATGACCAAAGGTTATGTGATTAGTGAGAAAATGAAAAACGGATGACGGTACCAAAATGGGGCATACAAGATATGATGAGGAGTGAGGTAGAATAATGTACAGGAATTTTAATTCAGCAAATTACAGATGCAGAGAACAAGAATAAAATTACCACCCTTCTTAAGAATAACAAATTTTCAACTGAAATGATGCACAGAAGGCCTGTAGTGATTTCAGACAAATTAAGAACACCGTGATCAGAACGAATGAAGAAGTATTGGGCAGATAAGGAATCAAACAGTACAACTTTCAAAGAAAAAGTGTACATGGAAGATTCAAGTGATCCAGTGTGGCCAATAAAGTTAATAATAATAATTCAGCAAACCATGTGGACTTTAAACTAATTCTTCCAACTGCGAAAACTTCAAAACAATCCCATCTCTGAGTTACTGTATTGTGTTTAGATCTTTGCTTATTGCACTTTCTTTTGAAGAATCAGCTTTAACATTAATTTTTTTTTGAATTCTGCAAGACATAAAGTAAAACTATAAGTTTACATGAAAATGACACATTAAAACTCCTATTAGAATTGCTTCTGATCATTATAAAAACATATTTTCTGAACACAATACACAGCACAGAGGAGGATATTCAGATTACTGAGTTAAAAATTGCTATAAACAAAATAAAAGTTCACACAGCATCAGAGGTAGATCAGGTTATCTTCAGAACACTTCAGTCATTGAACATTATGAAATTAATAAGTTTAATGGCCAATACTATTGAAATTTAGAATTATCCATCAGCCTTCAAGTCAGCACAATTCTGATATAGAAAGGCAATGACTCTGAAAGTGTGTTCAACTGGAGACCTGTTTCAATTTTCTCAGTACTTCCAAGTAATTAGAAGGGCAATAGAGACAGTTACTAGATATGCATTTACACATGCTAATAAGTTTCTCTTCTCAACAGTGAGTTTTTTTTAAAAAAATCTTTAGGACCTACATTTAACATTTCCATCACTAATGGGTGTCACAAGAATACAAAACCTAACAAGTTGCTGTGTAGCATTGTTGGATGTTACTAAAGCATATGGCAGTGTTGGACAAGAACATCTTAAAATAGGCTTAGCACCAACATGCCTAATGATCCGTGGACGATATTCATTTCTGATCAGGCTTAGAAAGTGTTCAAACTGACAAGCTGTTCAAATCATCTGATAATTTTCTGATTAATTTATAAGTGTCTAAAGATAATTTCTTCACTGAAAGTTGCTCCTAATATTTTACAGTTTCTTCTCTTTGAATATATTACAATTCACTGCCATCTGGCAAAACCACCCTTCTTTCTGTCAAAATACTTTTCTGAACATTTATAATTTTGGATGAATTCATTCTTAATTCAATTTCAGCCCAATTTTCAATAAAATTAGGTTAATCAGAGACTGCACTGATTCTATGTCCTTCCCAATTAAAGCTATGTCATCAGCAAAAACGAATGTTGACAAAAGCATTAGATATCACAGAACTTCTCAATTAGATTATGTCTTTGCTTGATTGGTGGTTGTCACTGTTAAACAAACTTTTGGGTATATTTAACATTATGCGGCCACCAGCAGTAATATTACTACTATGCGGCGTGCGCCTGTTTTAATTGTATTAAGTTTAGATGTTGTTATAAACTTATTGAATACTGAGGTTGGTTGTGGGAAGGCTTGCCTCCTCCCAGCATAAGAGAGGATGGTTTTGTAGTTGTATTTTTTCTTAAAACAATAATCACCACTACCATCATCCCAGCAGAAGGCTCTGGGGATTTTTACTTGTAAACTTGATGTTGTAAAAATTTTCCACAGTCCCTTTGTTTACTAATATTTAGAAGCTGCATCCTCATGGAATTTCCTATTGTTTGTTCCATGCAGCATTTATGCTTCGAGTAATAATTGTTTTAAGAATAATTCTTAATTGTGAGGTTCGTTATGAGACAATTTGTTTTAAAAAGAGGAAACAGGATTCATTGCTGAGCAACTTGTCACAACTTAATGGTGAATTTTTGGTTGATTGTATTTAAATTGTTGTTAATTCTAGAATATACCAAGTTATCCCTCAGCTCCGAGAATTTTGGATGTCATCTGACCTTCGGTAATGTATTATTATTTATTTGCTTATTAATTAATTAATTAATTTATTTATTTAATTTTTAATTTATTTATTTATTAACATTTTATGGTCTTCATTGGACCACTATAGCCAATTTTATAAAAGGTGATTTCAGTTTCAATCACTTTTCAAAATGGTCATCTATGGCACTGATACAGGCTCTGAGTCTTTTTGGCCACTCTTCTATGGCGGAACGGTGGACATCCAGGGGAAATCCGCCACTGCTGACAATAAGGAACACTTTAAACTTCCAATGGTGGGGTGTCTCTTCTAGCAGACGATGCCCTCAAGCACTGACCACAGTTGGTAGTCCAAAGGGTTCAGGTCCGGACTACTACTGGGCCAATCTTCAGTTGAAATGAAGTCGGGGACATGACGCTGAAGCCACCCTTGAGTTGACCTAGCCTTGTGTGCTGGAGCAGAATTCTGCTGGAAAGTCCAGGGTTTGTTTTGAAACAATGTGCCACATAAGTTCTTCACAATAGGCTCCAAAATGGTGCTTTCGTACACTCTGGCACTGGTTTTAACACCCTTTTCACAGAAATGCAGCTGGGTGGTGCCAGAATAACTCACTCTCACCACACCATCACAGAGGAGGGATGATGGGCCCTATGAAATTTCAGAAACTTTTTACTGGCTTCCCGAGATGATGATGTATAAACCCTGTTGTTTTGCACATTGAAAGATTCTTCAACAGTGAATACCTTTTCATCGGTGAAGAGGATGTTTCGATGACCATTTTGTGCGTCACGCTGCAGGAGACGTCGACATTTAAGCACTCTCAGCTTCTTTAGGCGCGCGTCAAGGTAATGTCCTGTTTGTCGGCGGTAAGCCCGTAGTCCAAGGTCCTCTGACAGAAGCCTTGACAATGACCTTTTGGAAATGTTCATTTCACGGACCATGATAGCCTGCTTCTGCACCACATTTCTCCGAATATGAGCCGCCATTGCTTTACTTGCTGCTGGAGTCCTGACACTGAGTGGGTGACCCTCCCTCAGACGATCCTTTACAGTCCCGGTTGCAGTGAATCGCTCAATGGTCCGGTACACAAACATACGACTGATGTTCAGCTGTTGCAGCATCTTGAAAATGTCACTTGGAGATTTTCCAACTTTATGTAATGCTATTACTGCAACACGATTTTCATAATCACCCCATTCTATGTTGAAACCTGAAGCCAAATGCTTGCCTCTTTCACATACAAGTTAATAATGGTTCAAGGTTAACGTATGCACACTGGTAGTTCTTCACCTGCCAAACCGGTTGTACAGTGTGTGTCAAAAGCTTGTAACAGTATTTATGTCTAGACTAGGTATAAAGAAGGCTAAGATTGAAGACATTGGAAAACTTCTCTCTTATGTCCCTATACAAGAACAGAACTTTTACAAGAACATCATGTTATGGCCCACAAAAAATGCAGACAATGGTGATGAGTAAATGGACAACAGTTTTTAGATGTTCATGCAATTTTTCTCCTTCCATTTTCTACATTATTTTGATGAGAACACATTCAGATATAAACTAAAGTGTATTTTTGTATCTATGATTCTAATTTTGTTCTTTAATAATTCTTATTTAAAAATATATTCGTTAAAAAATGTGTGAAATGTGTAATAAGCCCTTTTGTAAATAAACAAATTTAAGTCCAAAATCTAAAAAGGCTGTAACAACTTAATAAAATAATTTTGAGAGAGATTTCTATGGAAAATATATGTAATTACACTAAATCTATCATATGGCAGTATCAAACACAGATGATAAATGCAATTATATATACAGAACAGTTTTTTTTTGTATTTTTCTCAGAACTGTGTTTCTTGGACTGAGGCCCATTTGAAAGGAGTTATTCATATGCAAGTGAAACCCTTTTCAAAACAACTAACACTGGAGAAATAGACAGAAAGAAGATTAATCAGAATGTGCATAAACAAAAACTACCAAGAAAATGGATACTGGAGACCAGCTACTAAAGAAGCAGTCTACAAGGAATTGGAGCCAGTAATGAGAAGAAGAAACAATTCTCATTCTGTGACATCTACTTAGGACACCAGAAAACAGAAAAAACAGAATCATCAGGAGAATTACAGAAAAATGATGGAACAGTAAGAGAAATATTACAGAGAATGAAGAAATGAAAGAAGATAAGGGGAAACTAAAAATGACAAAAGGAGATTAAAAAAAGAGACAAATTCAACAAACTCACAAGCAAACCAAACTACAAACCAAGATCAATAAATGGACAATGGGATGGATGATTTCAGGCAAAGAAAGAAGTTAAAATCCAAGAGAATGAACAAGTACTGGGCTGATAAATAAATAAATAAATAAATAAATAAATAAATAAATAAATAAATAAATAAATAAATAAATAAATAAATAAATAAATAAATAAATAAATATAAATAAATAAATAAATAAATAAATAAATAAATAAATAAATAAATAAATAAATAAATAAATAAATAAATAAATAAATAAATAAATAAGCAAATAAATAATAATACATTACTGAAGGTCAGATGACATCCAAAATTCTCAGAGCTGAGGGATAACTTGGTATATTCTAGAATTAACAACAATTTAAATACAGTCAACCAAAAATTTGTGTAATGAATGCCTGTAAGAACAACATACTAACAGCAAATTAAAATACTTCTCATAATATTTGCATTTTTCACTTTTTAAGTTGTAACAGTATTTATGGCTAGACTGGGTAGGTATCTTTCCCAGGAGATAAGCAGGTTTTGATGGCATTAACACTGAATTACTGTGGTTATGAGATTTAGAAAGTCTGAATGTATGTTCAGTCACACCATTAATGAATGGTAAAGCTGTCACACAACCTAGCCATTCTGAATTGTACATGAATTGATTACATGACTGAACAACAAAGTGAACCTTCTGATCTCGAGGAACTGCAGGTCCACATGTTTCTTCTGACAGACAGTTTTTCTTATACTACACTTGCCACCAAGGCTTGTAGTCAGTGATTGCAGATGAATTATGTACTTCTTTAACGGTGAATTTATGAGCTGTGCTGCTAGTCACAATAAGTTTTGTTAGTTCACGGATGCTGTAGATGTGATCTTTCTTTTTCAATACTCTTTTTATCCTACCGAAGTCCCTGTCACAAGGCATGAAAGAATATCCACCTATTGGGAAGAAATGTACTACTTTCTTAAATCGACCTGTGTCTGCTAATAATAATAATAATAATAATAATAATAATAATAATAATAATAATAATAATAATAATATTGATAACAGCCGAGAGTTCAGTTTCATTCATATTTGGGCGCAATTTCACAGAAGTAAATGAGTGCATTTTTCTGATAATTTGTCACATTTAACAACAAGATATACAAACAGGAAGGTCTAGCCAAGGGAGACCCCATTTCAGGAATACTCGCCGAAATTTACATGGATAATCTTGGAAATAGTAAAATAACAAAAAGCATTAATGGATTGTGTCTTTTGCTACGCTATGTCGATGACACATTAGCAATAATCGACAAAAGTTGCAACAATAGTGAAGACATACTAACCTACTTAAGTAGCCTATACAAATGCATTAAGTTCACCAAAGAGGACGAGGACAATAGTCTAATCAATTTTTTTGACATCACAATTACTAGGACCTCTAACAATTTCGATTTTCAAATTCACAGAAAATCTTCGTTCACTCCCACAACTATAAAACAAAATTCTCTTCACCCACAGTCACACAAACAAGCCTCATTTTACACTTTAGTGTACAGAGCACTAAAAATTCCTATGTCAACTGCCAATTTGAAAAAGAAATAAATACAGTACTATAAAAGAAATAGCTAGTTTCAATGGATACAATCCCTCAATCATACATAAAATAATCAATAAAGTGAAGTTGAAATTGACCACGAACCTCTCCCCAATAAAAACAAACAAATCAAAGCATGCAACCTTCACCTATACCAATCCCATCATACATCAAATTGCCACCCCTCTAAGGAAACATGATATTAAGATAGCCTTTAAGACCCAAAATTCAATCAAAAATTATTCTTCAACCACAACAAGATAAACTTGGACAACAATAAATATTCGGGTTCCAGCATTTACAGATTGAAATGTGCTGAGTGCAACAGTTTGTACATTGGTCAAACCGGAAGAAGTTTCACAACTAGATATGCTGAACATTTTAATGCCCAGAAACACAACAAACACTCAGCAATGAGCATCCATATGAAGGCCACAGGACACAGTTTCACCACAATCGAACAAGACCTTCAAATTTTACAAAGAATAGATAAAGGCAGACTCATGACCGAGTTTGAAAATTTGTACATTTTCTTGGACTAAAAATACAACAGTAATAAAAACTTAAATGATCCAATAGATAATCAAAGCCCTTGATATGAACAATTAATAAAGACAAAAGACTTGTTGATATCCTCAAAACACCCTCTTCAAGCACCCCCACTAAGCCATTCAACTTATCATGCTCCTGTTCTCCCTCCAATACACACAACTCCTTCCCAAGCACCAATCACAGACCCACAGCCCCGCCTTCGCAGGTCCACTCCCCTCCACCAAGACGTCACACGTACAACGCGAGGAGTAAGACGTTAGTGACAGCCAGTGCTTCAAAAACCTCTTAGCAAGTCCAACAACACTAAAGGTAAGCTTCAACTCCATATCCTCTCAATTCTCTAACGCATTCAGTCTTTGTCTTTCCCTGTCGTTATTTCACTCAGGACTTATCCTTCCTTTCAGAGTTTCACATATGTAAGATAGCTCAACATTAATTACATCGCACAACGTTTTGACTGTCACCCATTCAACCAATAAACCGAAATCCCATACTCCAGCAACTGAAACACAGCGTTAAAAGTTCAAAATATTAGTCAAATAGGAAGATTTTAACGACATTTCAACCGCCCTCATTCAAGCCATTAGTTCAACTGTTTCAACATAGGCTCAATTTGAATCAAATATCAACTGTTGTTTACATGCACTAGGCAATCCGTCTCGGAGAGTGTCCAATGGAGTTTGAATAGCCCATGGATACTTCAGCGAACTAACTTGTTTGGGTCTAAAACATAGTCGTGCAACTTAGACATCTAAGTTGAATTATGACGTAATACAACGCTTTCACATGAGCTGGTTATAAATCACATACAAACTTTCACATCTTGATGCTAATTCCATTAGACCACATCATGAATGTAATATTAAGATCAAATTTAAGTGAAATTAGCACAAATTTGGAATGCTTTTCCACATCATTCCACATGTAAAATACGTGTATAATATTTGTAATTGTATGTAATCTGTATTCATTCCCAACATTAGTATATACATTTTTAAACTGTCTTCGAACTTTAGAATCGCATAAGATTTTAGACTATCACTATTGTCATTCACTACACATATGACAGCCTTGTTTATGTGAAAATTCACTAGCATGTGCAACATATTTTTAATCAATTTGATATTTTGTTAATGATAGTGTTGTATGTCCGTCGCTCCCTTCTCGATCCGCCAGCCAGCTACACGCGTGCCAGTGTGTTATTCTTCGAGCCTCGACGCGCAGCTCTCAGTGCGCGTGCCTGGAACGTCGTGTGTGCTATAAAAAGGAGCTCCTAGTCTGTCCAGACGCCCACTGACCCCGGTGTCCAGCTCCAGAATACACCCTACGTCGAGCACGGAGGCTACTCCTCTTGAAAATGTGCTTCGGCCAGGTGGACTGAATTTCTGGCAGTAAGAGGTCTCACCTCGGGTCACCGCTCCTCTTGCCTATTCCGCTGTCCATGCCCAGTCTTACCATTATATGCCACTATCATTCCCTAGCTAATGCGAGCTCCCATTATCAACTTAGTTTTGCTAAGTAGGAACTCTTCAGTCATTGAACTTACGTTAATGAACTCAGACACTTCAACAAGGAAGGACTCTCTGAGATATCTACGTCAGTGCTTCTGATAGTTTTCGACTATCAAGAACTTTTCATGTCACAAGGACTATCTTTCCGAAATAGTAGTGAACGTGAATACTCCAACATGTATATAGTGTACAAAGACAGACTCTTTCTCCAAATTCATAGTTCATTTTGCTTCGAGATAACTTTCAGTTTTGTTAGTATAAATATTGTAATTTTACATGTGAAGTAAATAAAGAAGTTGTGTTTTTGTAAACCCAACCTTGTTTACAACAGATAGGATATTGTAAAGTTTTTAATGTATTCACTTATGCAACATGTTTTACAATTTTCTAACCAGACGCCTGGTAGAACTTTGAGGTATTGATATGACTGATGATGCCCCACAAAAGGGGCGAAACATGTCTCAACTATTTCAATGATGTTTGACTAACACATTAACATCTTGTACTGTATTGAACAGGTTGAAGTTAAAATAAATTTCTTACATTTATTATTGAAGTTTGTATTTTCTCGTAATTTCCTCCTTTCTTCAACAGATGTCATGACAGTCTACTTCTTGTCGTTCTCAATGTCGACAACAACCGAGAGTTCAGTTTCATTCATATTTGGGCGCAATTTCACAGAAATAAATGAGTGCATTTTTCCGATAATCTGTTTGAGCGTCATTTCTGTGGTGTTTGTAAGCAAACATTCACAGGCTCTGTTTTGCTATTCAATTTCATTTTATTTCGTAGTTTTCCGTTTGGTGCGAGTTATTTACTTCTGTATATATTGTTATGTGATTGATTATATACATTTTTAGTAAGTGTGTGCCTAAATATGGCATTTTCACTTCATGACGGAAAAGTAGGAATGAAGTAGTGTGAAATTTGTTGAAAGATGAAAGTGATGCATCTGATTTTGAGGTTTTTGAGAATGAACCGACAGACTCAGAGTCAGATTTAGAATGTTTATCAGCTATTTCTTTGCATCAAATAATGAAAAGTGAATGTGATGATAACTTCCCACAAAGTAACAACGTGGTCTAAGGGCCTCCAGATGATTGCATGCCAGAACATTTTCCACCGGGCGAGTTGGCCATGCGCGTAGAGGCGTGCGGCTGTGAGCTTGCATCCGGGAGATAGTAGGTTCGAATCCCACTATCGGCAGCCCTGAAGATGGTTTTCCGTGGTTTCCCATTTTCACACCAGGCAAATGCTGGGGCTGTACCTTAATTAAGGCCACGGCCGCTTCCTTCCAACTCCTAGGCCTTTCCTATCCCATCATCGCTATAAGACCTATCTGTGTCGGTGCGACGTACAGCCCCTAGCAAAAAAAAACAAACAAAAAAAACAAACAAAAAACATTTTCCCTAATATTTTCAAGAATATTCCTCTCAGATTGATAAAACTTTTGCTAGTATATTACAGATACATTATTGACAATATATATATATATTTCAGTTCATTTGTGCATGTTCCAGTTTTGTGTATATATGATCAAAAGTTTTATTATTATTTTGAATGTAGGAATTACACTTTTTGAAGAGTTGTACATTTTTTTAGTCAAAACATTTATGCAATTATGCGTCAACATGACAACCCTCAGTGTATTGGCTTTATGTAGATATATAAAACTTCGTAAGTTTATTTCATATCTTGTGGATAATTTGTATTTTAATTAGACAAGTAGAAGTTGTCAAATATGGCTGCCACCACAAGAATTAACATTGCCAGTTTTTGGATTAATATAGTTTCTACCTTTTCAAAGGATAATCTGAGTTACAGAAATTGATTCCCATAGGGAACCTGAAATATTTGTCCCGCAGGAGTACAGTATATAATAACGGACCAATTATGGTGGATATTCTGAGGCCAATTTTCTGTATTACTTCCTGTACTGATTTAACTTCTTGTCAGGGTTCCTGAATGTTGTTGGACAGGAGAACAAGATCATCAGCGAATCCCAGGCAGTTTAAACTTACGTTGTCTTTGAATCTTTCAATTTTAATGTTCTTCGGGTTATCCTTGTACTGTTTCCTCATTATATACTCCAAGGCACATCTGAACAGCAGCGGTAACAGAAAATCTCCCTGACTTAAACCTGTTTTTATGAGGAATGGCTCAGAAAATTCCCCTTTTTTAGATTTTGTGTTGGTTAATGTGAGTTCTATGAATTTGATTAAACTTGGGTGGAGTCAGAATTTTTTTAAGATTGTCAATGTTGACGATAATCTCTTACAAACACTTTTTCTCAAGTCAAATTTATGGGTGAACTCTCAAATCCATTTGAGATAAAAACGGGTTTGAGGCAAGAAGACAGCCTTTCTCCACTCCTCTTTAATTGCATTTTAGAAAAGTTATTAGGGAATGGAGGTTGAGAATGACTGAAAATGGAATGAAGAATGGGGTAAAGATAGGTTGTGGAAAATATGCGATGATGTTGGACTGCCTTGCCTTCGCAGACGACGTCGTTCTTATTACAGACAACTGTCAAACAGCCAAGAAACAAGTTGAAGAGCTACAAAATATTGCAGTCAAAACAGGGTTAAGAATCTCTTTCGAAAAAACAGCATTCATGGATTCTATTAAAAAAAAAGGCAACACGGACAGACTTGTTACACTGTATGGGGATGTCCAGCGTGTGCAAAAATGTAATTACCTTGGAGAAATACTCACCTCCAATGGAGATGAAAAGGAGGGATTAAAGGAGAGGGTGAGAAGGATGGAGTTGGCATTCACACTATGTCATGACACCTGTAAGTCCAAGTCCCTCTCAATTCAGGCCAAGTTAAAACATTACTGCACAGGGGTTAGAACAGAGTGCTTTTATAGAGCAGAAACCTTGACGAGGATGGCTGACCCAGTCCTTGAAAAAAGAGAAAGAAGATTCTTACGAAAAATCTTAGGCCCAAGAAAGTCGACGAGTGACCCAAACACATTTCGGTTAAGATCGAATTTGGAGCTCTACAAGACAGTAGAAAGAATTACGACTGTGATGAGGAAAACGAGACTGATGTTTTATGGGCATATTAAAAGAATGAACCCTGAATTACTGGCCAACAGGATACTAATTCTGCATGAAAACTGGAAAAAAGACTCAAAAATCTGTGGCGAGAGTGTAAAGAGAAGGGTATCAGTCCGTGTGATAGGGAAGATTGTGTAAATGTGGCCCACAGGTGGCTGTATCGATAAATAATAATAATAATAATAATAATAATAATAATAATAATAATAATAATAATAATAATAATAATAATAATAATAATAATAATAATAATAAATATTTCCATTATTTACTCATGGGTTAGAGAATTGTTTCCAAGTTATACTAGTTCATTACACTTGCATCAACAGTTGTATGCCTGTTTGAAAATCCACAGCCTGTTTCCAGTTATTTGACCGGGTCAGGAATGGAATGAATGAAGCCTCCATCTAGGCGGCGAGGATAGGAATTGTGCTGGCTGCCAAAGACTGTCGCACTCCTCTGGGGCAATGATTAATGACTGACAAATGAAATGAAATGATATTGGAGAGTGTTGCTGGAATGAAAGATGACAGAGAAAACCGGAGTACCCGTAGAAAAACCTGTCCTGCCTCTGCTTTGTCCAGCACAAATCTCACATGGAGTGACTGGGATTTGAACCACGGAATCCAGAGGTTAGAGGTCGACGCACTGCTGTCTGAGCCACGGGGGCTCGCCTATATGCCTTTTTAAAGTCTACTTAGGTTACTGCAAGAGGCTTGTTTTGTTTCCGGTAATATCTCATCACTAATTTTATTATTATTATTATTATTATTATTATTATTATTATTATTATTATTATTATTATTATTATTATTATTATTGTTGTTGTTATTAATTTGTGATGTGACTTGTACTAGGAGCTCTCAAGGATTGCCTGGCACCGGCAGGATAATTGCTTGCATGGCACAACCCAAGGGACACATGCAGAGCAAAGAGGTAAAATCTGTGGGCGTGAGCAATGGTCGTTCCAATCACAGTTGCAATGATCAAGTAGTCTCACTAACAACTTTCATTGAAGCTGGTTTTCAGAAGCTGTAGGAGACATCAGTTGCATTCATTGACATTACAGTAGCCTACGACACTGTGTGGAGGCAAGGTGTAATACTGAAACTTCTCAGTAATCCTGTGCTTATGAGTTAGCAAACTTCAACAATACCATGTTCAGTAATAGAAGTTCTCAGGTATTGCTAGATAACAGGATGAGCAAGCCAATGAAGTTAAACAATGGTCTACTACAAGGATCAGTACTGGCTCCTCTACTGTTCAGCCTCTACATAGCAGACATGCTTGAAACTACTTCAAGAAAGTCTGGATATGCTGATGACTGGGCACTTGCTGCAAGTCATAAAGACAACCAGAAACTTGTCCATTGTTGGTGTATATTTCTGGAAGTGCAGGTTACAACCAAATACTGCCAAGATGGAAGTATGTACATTTCACCTAAGCAACAAGCTGGCCAAGAGAGAACTGAGGATCTATTTTGAAGGCAGAATACTTTCTTACACCAAGTGCCCGAAATTTCTTGGAGTCATCCTTGACAGAACTCTTAAGTTACAAACAACATCAAGTGAAAATAACTACTAAAATTCAAACCATAATCAACATTTTGCAGACTCTCTGCAGTACAATGTGGGGCTCCTCAGCTTCAATTCTCGGGACATCCGACTTGTTGGCTGAATAGTCAGCTTACTGGCCTTCAGTTCAGAGGGTCCTGGGTTCGAGTCTCGGCCGGGTCAGGGATTTTAACCTTGATTGGTTAATTTCAATGGCTCGGGGGCTGGGTGTTTGTGCTGTCCCCAACATTCCTGCAACTCACACACCACACATAACACTATCCTCCACCACAATAACCCGCAGTTATCTACACATGGCAGATGCCGCCCACCCTCATCGGAGGGTCTGCCTCTCAAGGGCTGCACTCGGCTAGGAATAGCCACACGAAATAAAATATATAATATTCTCGGGACTTCTGCTCTTGGTTTGGTTTACCTTGTGGCTGACTATAGTGCTGTGGTCTGGCTGAATAGTGCACACGTTTGACTTGTTGACATTCAGTTGAATCAACCTATGTGAACTGTAACAGGTTATACTTGAGCCATCTTCAGCTAAGAAGTACAATTAAATTTGAAATATTTATAAAATTTTGCCATTACAATGGCACATTAAATTATACTACATATTAAAAATTACAAAAAGTTAAAAATATTTGTGAATGAGTAAAGTGACATATAAAATAAATACAAGGTTTAATCCACCTATTCAATACCTTATATAAATTGCGATGTTTATAAAAATATTACAATAAGTTACGAGGTACTAGTTTCGACTCTGTATGGGTCATCGTCAGCCTAGCCAAGATACATATGTATATGCCAAAGTCTTAAAACAGAATTACACGGTGGAATGAAATATAAAAGAATGAATTGAAAATGTGATGGAATGTTGCACATAAAATGGTGAATCTATGAACTGTTATAGATATAACAATGTTATGTTTATCAGTAACAAATAAAATCTTAGGAATTATGTCACGTATAATTAAACTATATGGATATTTATCATACAACTATTGTAAAATTGAATAAAATGAGCTCTGTTGACGAATATTCTAAAATTGCACATTTAAAATCGTAATATGCCAGTTTTAAAGTGAAATCCAAGTGCTTCTATTGAGTTCTAGAAGATATAAAGTTCAACATTGGCGCAGGGGGAATCTTTCTTGCATGATGTCCAATAAATCCACAACAGAGTTTAAAAGTTGACAGAACTGTTCGACATTCTTGTAATATAATAAAATCTTGCTGTGCTATAAGGAATACTCCCAATTCAAGTAGGAACCAATAGAACCTTGCGCGCAATGTAAAACAACCTTACCAGTGGAGTGCAACTGACAGCATCAGTACCTCGTAAGTTATTGTAATGTTTTTATAAACATCGCAATTTATGTAAAGTATTGAATAGGTGGATGTATTTATTTTATATGTAATGTTAATTCAATATGGAACCAATAATGTTTATAACCTTGAATGAGTAAAGTGATGTAAATTCTTTGGGAAGTTCTTTCGTTATTGGATGAATGCTGAAGATTGACACACTTTCTTAGACTGTATACATTTAACAGTTGTCATAAAGTAATACTTGAAGATAATATGGGTACATTTTTGAAAATATTTGAGTGTTGAAAGACATGAGTTGCAGAATGATTTATGATGTTAGAACTGGAATCTTTCTTTAATAGGGAAGCTTGTGAGGTTGAAGCTGTTGATGGAATTGTAAAGGTCGTCTTCTGAAGGTTATAAGAAACTACATACATACATACATACATACATACCATACATACCATACATACATACATACCATACATACATACCATACATACATACATTCATTATCATTATAGACTGTTATGCCTTTCAGCGTTCAGTCTGCATGCCTCTGAGAATTTACTAAATTCACAATTAAGTATTTATTTTCCACCTAGTCGATACAATGATTGCTTAAGGCAATTTTTAATGGTCAAAAGTGGTACATGTTTCGTATATTATCAACATCTTCAGCCACATAACACTGTTTAGATGAAAAATGTATAAAATTGACACACTTCCTCTAAAGCATTACTTTGTCAATTTTATACATTTTTCATCTAAACAGTGTTATGTGGCTGAAGATGTTGATAATATACGAAACATGTACCACTTTTGACCATTAAAAATTGCCTTAAGCAATCATTGTATCGACTAGGTGGAAAATAAATACTTAATTGTGAATCTATTGAAGTGCGATACGGACCATGAAGCTGATTTTATGTAATTTACTAAATGTCGCCACAATCCTCGATTTGCAACTAGTGTTGTGGCCTCATTTAGTTCTATACCTCTTATCTTTAAATCGTTAGAAACCGAGTCTAACCATCATCGTCTTGGTCTCCCTCTACTTCTCTTACCCTCCATAGCAGAGTCCAGAATGAAAAAAAATAGAAAATAGAAAACAGAAAATGAGTGGGACGTACAGTGAGAGAATTAAGAGGAAAGTAGAAATGAAAAAGTTTGAAACTTACATTCTGTCTTCCAACCCATATTACGGTAGTGATCAAGTGAAGGTGAGGGGAAGTAGAGTTGGAGGGGTGGTTGAGTTGGCTGGCAGAGAACTTGTCACTTGTTTTAGGTATGCCGCAGGAAGTTTGAGCGTACTGATGTTCAAAGATTAGTCATTTACTTTATTAGCTTTTTCTGTAATTTCATTGAGATTGTATGTGTATTGTATAGCGTATTGTATTATGTGTGTCTGATCAGTTTGTGTATGTAATTCTGTGAGGATGTTCAAACACTTTTTCCTTTACTCCCTGCCTAGAGTATCATCATGTCTTGATTGATACTGTTGAATTTATGATTATTATCAATCATATGTTCATTCATCGCAAAAAATCGTTTATACTTATTCACATTATGTGCTCTTTATAATGTGTAGTAAAGCTTCTGTCAGTTTGTCCTATACTGTATATGCATCTTTGCATTCTGTATATTTCAGTCTGAAGATTCCCGATTGTATTTGTTTTTGCTATCAGGTGAATGGGTGTTGAAACATAATTTGGCATTATTGTTGTTGGTTTTGAACTGTTTAAAATGTAAATGGTCTAATGAAGTATTAAGTATTAAGCAGATCGACCAGTAAAATATATATTCTGTTAAGAAATAAGAGTTGTATCATAGTCAATACAGAACCTAAGATGAAGCGTATCAGTTGTAATCTTATTGTCAACCATGCTAAAAAGAAGATTGACTAATATATGATAGAGAAGATAATGAGTCTAGTTCAAGCCAAGGTAACTGCCTATATATAAATCCAGGTGCCAGTCTAAGCACATTACTGGCTGGCGGGCACAAGCTTCCTAGTGTTCACGCTAGGAAATGAGAAGCCCAGCAGTTCACAAGGTTAAGTTATGATAAGCTCAAATATTTTGGGCCACGTTAGTGACGAATCCAGAACGCCTGTATTCAGTTAAGTGCAGTTAGATATTAGTTGATTATGGATATTCTAAGTGAAGACGAGAGTAAAATAAAAAATGGGAAGAGTGAAGTATGTGAAAGATTTTATACTGTTATTCAGACGGGGGACTGAAAACAGAATTTGTGCAGTGCAAAATAGGACAGTGCCTCTAACCAAACTCAAGTACCAGCACATTAGCAAGGCACAATTGATAACTGCACTCATTCTTCTTTGAATCAGGTAAGTGCTCATATAGTCGAGTCATTCCTGGCTATCATCATCATCATTATTTTCCAACTCCTGTTTCCTGGGTGTGGTGTACAAGCACTCGCCATCTCTTCCTGTCTGCATATATCTTCTGTTCCAGGACATCTTCCCATTTGAGACCTCTCTCCTCCACATCTGATTTCACTGTGCATATACAGCATTTCCCTGGCCTTCCCTCTGGTCTCCTTCCTTGGAGAGTTAGGTCGAAGTATTGTCTCGCAGGTCCCTTGCTCTTCTCTCCTCTTCTCATAATTTGCCCATACCACTGAACTCTATGCTTCTTCATTACACTGGTAATAGGGTCCTCAGTGCCAGCTTTCTTCCTGTTTACTACATTCCTGATTTTGTCATTTCGAGTACAACATATATATGTTGTAAAAACCATCTAACAACAGTGTATTTGTATTGAACAAGGTGGAACCTACAAGATTTTTATTTCAATTGGTATTTCCTGCTTGACAGTGTTGTCCTTGTAGGTTGTGCTTCCGAGTTACTTGAAGTGAGAAACTGATTCTAATTCCCCCCCCCCCCCTATACTCCAGTTTCTATATCTCCCCATAACAGCACATTATCAGCCAATACCAGAGCATTTCATCTACTGGCTATTTTCTTGATCAACTTTATGATGTCCATTATTATTATTATTATGAACAAGAGTGGTGATAGGGCACTTGCTTATAGGACACCTTTGTCTCAAACCATTTTGATCGTCCATTGCCTACCTGAACACAGGGTATAGCATCTTTACTTTGTCAGTCAGGTACTTTGGCACACTAAGGTCTTTCAGGCATTCCCACATCTTGTTCCAAGAGACATTGTCATAGGCCTTTTCAATGTCCAAAAATGTAATCACAAAATTCTTTCTATGTTCCCAGCACTTTTCTGTAAGCATTCTTATGTAGAATGTAGTGGAAGTGGAAAGTGTTTATTGAAGATTTTATTTGTAAACCTTGTTAAGTAGTACTTATTGTATGATCTGAAGTGTGGTGATAAAATATTTTATTTGTATTCCATGTAACTACCTAACCTGTACAGTGTAATATTTTGGTAACATATTGTATTTGTAACAACTAGATTTCATTTCTATATTTACTGGAACTATCCAGAAAGTTGTAACTTGAATTTCTGAACAGGGTGTATTGGCCTTTGTTAGTTATGTATTCTAGAAAGTATGTTCTGATTGTTCTGGAAACGGAAGATTCACGATCATGCATACTTGAGAAAATTATTTAAACTTCGCGACTGAAGTAGGAGTTGTGATTGGTGAATCTGGGTGGCGATAGGCGGGCTCCTGCGTTCTGATTGGCTACTCCAAGGCCAGGGTTTCCTCTTTAAAGAGAGCGAGGCAGCATTTCGTGGTCTGCCTGGCTGTCCGTCTTCTATCTCTTGATTGTCCCAAGTTTTGACGTCGTCTCGCTACTGGGATAGGCCACTTTGGGGTAAGCACTCTTGATTTCTATTCCACCTTAAATTTCATTTAATGTTTGCTTGCTTTTTCATATAAGAGTTTGCTCTAACCTCACCCAGACTCGCCACTCAATTATTTCGGATGCCTTAGCTTTTCAGCTGGGCTTGCCTGTTTGTTTCCGAGGCATTCCCCTTTCCTTGTTTCACAAAACATGTAAATTGTAGTTTTATGTATTTACCTTGGGGGTTTTGCCTCTAGGAGTTCCATGTCACTTGACGTGTTCAATTATGTTGTTCAGATATTTTGAAAGGTACGTTTAACTGCACTGTAAATTGTATTGTATGACTTGGGTTGTAATTAGATGTTTGGTATTTGCTTGACTCTTTGAACTTATAGAAGCTATTGTCAAGGAACATCCACTTTGTGTGTCTCAAGGAACATGTAATTTGTAGTTCACAAGTTTGGTATGACCGAAATTGTTCGGAATTTGTTTGGAAAGTTCTTTCTAAATAATATTTTGGTAAATAAAATACCGTATTTACGCGAATAATACCTGCACATTAAAAAAAAAATTGGGGCACGAAATTGGGGTGCGGGTTTTATTTGCACCAATGTTGGCATTTTTTTTTCAAAATCAGCCTTCCTAAATTTAGGGTGCGGGATTATTCGTGTAAATACGGTATTTTGAAAATCAGGGTTGATTTTACGGAATCTGCAACCTAAGCCATCTCCATGCCCTTGGTAGGTTCCCAGCTCCTTTCACGTTCCTGGGTTTTTATCGTCAAGTTGCCCCTACTGATATTTACCTGTGTTGTTATCGGCGGAGTTCCGCGTAGTTCATCAGCTGTTTTCTTGTGTGTGTAGTGTCTTAGGTACCGTGTAATTGCACTTTCCTCCCTTTACTGTGTTTGTTGTAGCTGCTGAAGTAACGGTTACATGGTAGCAAAAGCAAGCGCTAGGTTGCAGACGAAGAAAAGTGAACTGTGATCATACCTAACCTAAAACAGCGTAAAAGTTGTATATCACTTGAAATCTTGTTTCTACCCGTCAGGATGGCTTGCGCTGTTCCTAATCCTTTCCATTTGAGAAAAACAGAACTCGTTTATGAACTTCGTATCCGAAAAATTAATTCATCAGGCAATGTCAGAGACAGTCTCTCAACCTACCTGAGTTAACTACGGATGAGTTGCATGAGTCTTTGGCCGTGGTTAAAGATAAGTTAGCTGAATTTAACGCCATTCTTGTGTCCTTCTGTGCTTCTGAGTCCTCGCATGGCTAATTAGCGCGGGTTAAGGGGCAGTCATTACATTACCTGGACAGAATTAAGGATTTGTTGTCTCTCGAATTGCCGGAAGTTGAGTGGCAGGAATGTCAAGCCTTACTAGTACAGTTTTCGAGAATTTTCGACAGAATCAGTGGTTTGCTTGAAGGCAATAAGTTGAATAACACAGTTTCTGAAGTTCCAGTGTCTATCCCATCTGAAATGTGTGAAAGTGTTAACTCTGGTGATGCATCTGTTGCTGCTCAAGTGTGCAATCTGACACCTAGTGCGGGTGTTATTCAGGAGTCTGAGGTGACTTATGCTGCCCTGGGATCTTCTATTTTGTTGTCTGGAACTAGGACACCTGTCATTCAAATGATCTATCTTCTTTGCATGTTGGTACCCGTACAAATTTTCCTCTGGTAACTGGTAATTCTGTTGTGGCTCAGTGTCTGCCCTCTATTCTTACTCAGCCCGGTTCTGATGCAATGGTGCAAAACCACCCCACTGTCTTAGCACCACCGGTATCAAGTGCTATTTTTGGTTGCATAACACCTACACAAGCGGTTAATGCCCCGATGGTCTCTCAGATTTGTGAGAACCTTTCACAAATGAGGTTGTCTGCGCACATAACGTGGCAGGCTAACGTTAGTCCTAACCTAACCTGTACTCCGTCCTTTTCACGAGGGCACCAAAAGGAAAAGGATCAGCAGAGTCCATCCCTCCCAGGTGAAGGTACCTTAAGTCATGTAGGGAGGGGTAAATACCATTGCTGGTGACCATGTAGATTTAGTTGTAAGCTATTTGTAAGAGTTTAGTTATAAGATAATGATAAGTTTATTGTAAGGTATTTATAAGAGTTTATTATAAGGTCATAATTTTTGTTGTTAGTTGCAAGTAATTGTGTAGGTAAATACTTTAGGTATCCTCTAATGTAATGGATTTAGTATTATAAGTTAGGTAGGTTTTAGTTTAGGGTCACTGCTTGGAATTTATTCCCCTTACTTCCAGGTTTAGGGTAAACTCCTGTAGTTTCCTTTCACCCCCACCGTAAACTTGTCAAATGAATGAATTATAGATAGTGCTTACCCCGGGGCTAGGTACCCTAATATCCCTGGTATGCGAGGGAGAGCCCCTACTGCATACTCATTAAGCCACCCATTGGGTGACTCTACGCAAGATCTTTGAGACCAGCAGCATAATTTTGCCAAGTATTCCCCTGTCTGCTGCAGTTTGTTTATGTTACAGGGGCTGCAGTGACCAGCTTCTTCTGACAGCAACCTAAAGTGCCAAATTGGGAGGCACACTCTGTGCCTTGGGCACTACCATCCGGCACCACAATCCTGTGATGAATGTCCTGATGGAGGCAATCTGACTAGACGGTCTCTCACCCATCTGCTTATTTGGTGCAAGATACCACTGGACTGCATCTCACCTAGCTACCTGGTTTGGACTGAAATTGAATGGAGGCTGGCGGGAAACGGCCGTGTCAGCAGCCACATCATCAGCGAGAACCTGTGGCCTAGCTGTGCTGTGACTGGTGTGAAAAGGTGGTGCAAGATACTGGCTAAAAAGGAGGTTTTGAACGCTGTCTTACAAAAAAAGCAATAAGGTTCTGGATTACGAACAATGGGCAGTAGGAATGAGTGTACATCCTATCTGTGGACAGAGTAGAAATAGTCAAAGCAATTGTAAAAGGTTCAAAAGGCATTTTGAAGTGTAGTGTGATTATCCATGTAGACATTTATGTGGTACTTATTGAACAATTGGATCAATGAACACCTTTAGGGTAAAAGCACCAGTCATTGACACCCTTAAGGAAAATTTATACTTCATTTAATTCTACTTCAGTTTCTTTTTCGTCTGAACTTCTTTTCATGGTGTGAATATAATCTACAGTTCTTTCTTTATCTAGGATATATTTGTTCTAACAATAACGTTAGTAGTTAACTGGATATTTTTCTTTGTTTCAAATGTAAAAACTTAACCAGTCATTGACATGCTACAGAAACTTAAAACACCAATAGATGACACAGTAGAGAACCAATGGTTGACAGTTATGAAAATTATAACTAAGTATATCATCATCTTTATTAGAAATTGCAGCGTAGGAATATAACATTAGAACATGAAATAAACTGAATTCTGCCAATAATAAAATACAATAAAATGAAAATACTTCAATTGTGTTCCTAATAACACAAAGATATCTGAGAGTTGGGGTAAACTCTGAAATTTGCAAAAGTTACACTTTAGAAGACAGTCTTACATAAACACATAGGCCTAACATCTTATTTTGGAATTTTATTCATCACATCACAGGCAGATTGGCAGACATATAAACCAATTAATTAGCCTATTTGCCTTGAAATGTATTTTCTACTGTCCCATATTTAAGCGGTATGATCTACCAGTCCACTTCTACTTAACAAGGAAACTGGTAATGAATTGTTGAGCCTGGCTTGCCAAAAGTTAATGGTTTAGGTAGAATTTGAAGGATATCATTTGCAGAAACATTCCTTTTGTCACTTTCATTTTTAACGAATACATTCCTCAAACGATTAAGAGGGTTGAAGATAACAGCTGTGGCATTATCTTCATCGAGAACCTCTGTTATTTGGAGAACGTATTTGAAATATTTCTTCATTTTCTTAGTTTGGTATATAACAAAAGTACCTTCTTGGATTGCGATATCATCGTATAGGCGAGGCGAATTCTTAATAAACTTTCTCTCACTTAGGCCTAACAGACGTTCTTCCACTGGTTCATTCACTGCCGAAACACTGCCTTCATCTTGCATTTTAGAGGAAGATTCTTCGTAAGTCACAGGATCTAACTTTGAAGATAAATCGTTGACATCATCTTGGTGCTGAAGTTCTAAATTTTCAGTTTCTGACTCGTCAGTGAGATGGATGCTTACATCGTCAATACTGCTTCCTGAAGGAATCCATTCTTCTTCTTCCTCCGAAGAAATGATTTCACGCTGTTTCTTCCTTTTCGTGACTGTCTTCTTTGCCATAGTTTTTAATTTCATTGCTTCTTCTTTCTGTTCCTTCTTCTTTTGCCTTTCCATGGCCTTCACCTTCTTGCTTTCCTCTAAATCTAACTTCTTCCTTATCTTACTCTTGTGATATTCCTGCCACGATTTCGAAGTGACAACAGATGGTAGCGTTTCTCTTTTCTTCTTCTTCTGCACAGTAGAAACATCCGGCCAGAAAAGTATATTTTTAAATGGACTGGGGACATTACTTGGCATTCTTCTTGGTGTTGTTTCAACACATTTGCTGGTTGATTGCACTGGGATGTCTTCGTTTCGGGGTTTGGTATTTGGTGCTGAGTTAATAATTGAACTTGTTGATGGCATTGTGGCATCTTCCGAGATTTGTGGTTCTAGTTGCTCTTCATGCTCAATCAAATGATCAGTGTTTTTCTCCAGGTGTGGGATCACATCATGACTAATACACTTGGTTTTAATTTCTCTCCATGCATAATACAACGATGTGTCCTTTATCTCTCCATCCCATTCTTCAGCTCCTTGAAATTCTGATAATTTTCCTTTCCCAATAACATTTTCCAAAACTTTAAGTGCTATCTTGTTCTCATTCAAATCAAATTTTGAAATCAGATTTTCACTTCCAGAAGGAAATTCATGGTCTAAAACAGCGGATGGATTCCAAGGCACTAAACCACACTTCCTAAAGCCGTTCTGGATGGCTATGGAGGGGATGTCATTAAGCACCGATTTTAAAATCGGTGCAAAATCTTTCTTTTTCAAGATCGGCGAATCCATATTTTCTGTTCTCCATGAATGAACCTTCTCCTTCCAGCGTCCTTTCAATGATCTGAAAACGGAAACATCCATCGGTTGGATGAGATGTGTTGCGTTGGGATAAAGGGCTATGAGAATGATACCCTTTTCTGCGCAAAATTCACTAGTGTGAAGAGTCATGTGAGAGGAATGGCCATCGAGGAAAAGAATCACAGGAAGTTCAATGTTATTGCTTTTGAGCCATGGGTAAAATACGTTGGTGACAAATTCATAAAAAAGTGCTCCGGTCATCCACCCACTTTCTGAACACCCTATTCCCCAATCTGAGGGAATGCTGGCTGCAATTTCTGATGGGATCCTTTCATATTTAAACACAATTAATAGAGGGGCCATCACACCTGCTGCACTGGCTGTTATCATGACAGTTAAACATTCCTTTTCATCTGGATTTACCTTTTGGTAAATCTTTTTTTCTCCTTTCTTTGCTAAAATTTTCCCTCCTTTCGGATTCAAAAACATCCCAGTCTCGTCTGCATTAAAAACCCTAACCGGATTATCTAGTACATCCAAAACATTTTCATCACGCAGGTAATTATATATTTCTTTGTACCAGTTTTGCAAGTCTTCGGCTGACACGGATGCTCTTGATGTTGTTAGGTTAGGTAGCTGTGAAGGCCCTTCAGTAAATTATGTTTAGGGTCGAGCATGGCTCGACTTTTGGGGGGGAGGAAGATGTCACAGGTGTAGAACGTATTGGAAGTGGAAAGTGTTTATTGAAAATTTTATTTGTAAACCTTGTTAAGTAGTACTTACTGTATGATCTGAAGTGTGGTGATAAAATATTTTATTTGTATTCTATGTAACTACCTAACCTGTACATTGTAAATATTTTGGTAACATATGGTATTTGTAACAACTAGATTTCATTTCTATATTTACTGGAAGTATCCAGAAAGTTGTAACTTGAATTTTTGAACAGGGTGTATTGGCCTTTGTTAGTTATGTATTCTAGAAAGTATGTTCTGACTGTTCTGGAAACGGAAGATTCGCCGTCATGTATATTCGAGAAAATTATTTTAACTTCGCGACTGAAGTAGGAGTTGTGATTGGTGATTCTGGGTGGCGATAGGCGGGCTCCTGCGTTCTGATTGGCTACTCCGAGGCCAGGGTTTCCTTTTTAAAGAGAGCGAGGCAGCATTTCGTGGTCTGTCTGGCTGTCCGTCTTCTATCTCTTGATTGTCCAAAGTTTTGACGTCGTCTCGCTACTGGGATGGGCAACTTTGGGGTAAGCACTCTTGATTTCTGTTCCACCTTAAATTTCATTTAATGTTCGCTTGCTTTTTCATATAGGAGTTTGCTCTAACCTCACCCAGACTCGCCACTCAATTATTTCGGATGCATTAGCTTTTCAGCTGGGCTTGCCTGTTTGTTTCCGAGGCATTCCCCTTTCCTTGTTTCACAAAACATGTAAATTGTAGTTTTATGTATTTACCTTGGGGGTTTTGCCTCTAGTAGTTCCGTGTCACTTGACGTGTTCAATTATGTTGTTCAGATATTTTGAAAGGTACGTTTAACTGCACTCTAAATTGTATTGTACGACTTGGGTTATAATTAGATGTATGGTATTTGCTTAACTCTTTGAACTTATAGAAGCTATTGTCAAGGAACATCCACTTTGTGTGTCTCAAGGAACATATAATTTGTAGTTCACAAGTTCGGTATGACTGAAATTGTTCGGAATTCGTTTGTAAAGTCCTTTCTAAATAATATTTTGGTAAATAATATATTTTGAAAATCAAGGATCAGGGTTGATTTTCCGGAATCTGCAACCTAAGCCATCTCCATGCCCTTGGTAGGTTCCCAGCTCCTTTCACGTTCCTGGGTTTTTATCGTCAAGTTGCCCCTACTGATATTTACCTGTGCTGTTATCGGCGGAGTTCCGCGTAGTTCATCAGCTGTTTTCTTGTGTGTGTAGTGTCTTAGGTACTGTGTAATTGCATTTACTTTCCCCCCTTTACTATGTTTGTTGTAGCCACTGAAGTAACGATTACAGATACTAATATAAATGGTCCGTTATTGAACATTATAAATTTTCCAGCTAACTCATTCCTGGTTTCCAGCGTTTTGCCCCCATGTGCTAGGCTGGGCTCATCATTTGGTACCTAGCACACCTACCAAGACGCTGGATAATGCATACCATGGAGGCCACCGCATAAGCTAATTGTAGCCACCGGCAGTGCCAATGCACTATGAGAGACTTTGTCTCATTACCAACAATTGATGCCTGTTTGGCCATCAGATGATACAGATGTTGATTCCCAAATGGAATCTGAAATATTTGTTCCGAATGAGTAAATTTATAATACCAATATAAATGGTCCATTATTGGACAGTATATTTTTCCAGCTAACTCATTCCTGGTTGCCAGGCATCAATTGTTGGTAATGAGACAAAGTCTCTCATAGCGCATTGGCAATGCCGGTGGCTACAATTAGCCTACGCGGTGGCCTCCACGGTATGCACTAGCCAGCGTCTTGGTAGGTGTGCTAGGTACCAACTGATGAGCCCAGCCTAGCACAAGGGGGCAAAACGCTGGCAACCGGGAATGAGTTAGCTGGAAAATTTATAATGTCCAATTACGGACCATTTATATTGTTATTATAAATTTACTCATACGGAACAAATATTTCAGATTCCATTTGGGAATCAACATCTATATCATCTGATGGCCAAGCAGGCATCAATTGTTGGTAATGAGACAAAGTCTCTCATAGTGCATTGGCACTGCCGGTGGCTACAATCAGCCTACGCGGTGGCCTCCACGGTATGCACTAGCCAGCGTCTTGGTAGGTGTGCTAGGTACCAACTGATGAGCCCAGCCTAGCACAAGGGGGCAAAACGCTGGCAACCAGGAATGAGTTAGCTGGAAAATTTATAATGTCCAATAACGGACCATTTATATTGGTATTATAAATTTACTCATTCAGAACAAATATTTCAGATTCCATTTGGGAATTAACATCTACATCAGCATTCTTATGGTAAAAAAGAGCTCCATAGTACTTTGAACTTTACTGAACCTGTGTTGCTCTTCCTTAAGCAAAGCTTAAGTCTCATTTCGATGCTCTTTTCCAACAACTTCAGGGTGTGCAACAACAACGTTATGCCCCTATAGTTTCCACATTTCCGTCTGTTGCCCTTTTTAAACAGTGGGACGATGATTCCTTGTCTCAAGTCTTCTGGGATTTTGTTTTCTTCCCAGATCAACGAGGGCACTCTATATAGCCAATTTAAGCCAGATATTCCAGCTGTCTTGATCATATCTGAGTTGAGACCATCAAAGCCCGAGGACTTTCCATTTTGCATGTTAATGGGGATTGGTTTTTCTGGTTTTCCTCTATTCTACAGTTGGTGGTGGTGGTGGTGGTGGTGGTGGTGGTGCTTCCATCTCCATTTAACAACATGCTGAAGCACCTCTTTATTTCATTTCTGATCCCTTCCACTGTTCTTATCAAACTACCATAGTTCATTTCCAGGGTATGGATATTTCCATATCCACTTCTTATACTTTTCTACTACTTTATATCGTAACTTCCTACTTCCTTGACGCCTTTCTCTATCCTGGTAGTAAAGTCATCCCAGCATTTTTTCTTTTCTTCTTGGATTAATCGTTTTACAGCCAACTCCTTGGTTTGATATTCCTGTGCTACCTCTACAATTTCTACCTAATTTCTTCTATCACCCAATGTTTTGTTTTACTTGATCTAATTTTCTATTCAGCGTATTTCTTTCTTTTACTGCTGTCTTGAGCCGGTCATTCCACCAAGACGTTTCCTTCTCTATTGGTTTTGCAATTGTTTTCCCACAGATTTCATCAGCTTCCCTTATAAGAGTTTCTTTGAACAAGGCCCATTCTTCTTCTAACCCTCTAATCTCAGTTTTGGATCATTCTGTCATTATCCATGCATGGGACTTGTCTTTCTTCTCCGAGTCCTTCAATAATCAGAAACTGATCTTTGGCATTTTCATGCACTTAGCTTTGGGGACATGGACATCTTTAACATCAGCTATTAACAGTCAGTGGTCAGTATCTAGATATTCACTGGGTATGACTTCGACATCACTAACATACTGACCAGCAGAAAGAGATGCTCGAATAAGCTTGAGCAGAGCTTTGAAAAGTAGGAAAAACTAAGACAAATATTCATTTATAGGATAAGGAAGAAGGGATTGGAATAAATTATCAACGAAAATGTTCAATAAATTTCCAAGTTCTCTGAATACGTTTAAGAAAAAGCTAGATAAACAGTTGAGAGGGAATTTGCTACCTGGGCGACAGCCCTAAATGCAGATCATTGATGATGATTGAGACTTGTATACCAGACCTTAAATTCTTGGTTGTTTTCTTCTTTTAACAGTTGTAATATAAACATACATTTCTAGGTAAATCAATCCTTGTCTGCGTACATATTTCTCAGTGATGAAGAACACCAACCCATTCATGCATGAACATGACAGAACTGCAGAAGGAGTACTTTGTGTAAAGAAGAAAGAAAATATCAAAAACAATACAATGTTGAAACTTAATGTGAGATAAATGTTGTAAATGAACATGCATAGAAATGACAAGAGATTTAAGTTTAATTTATATACATCAGTGAAACATTACACTCACTATGAAGGGGAGATTGAGGCACGAAACCTGAAGCATCACCATCGTCTGATCGTCGTCCTCCGAAAATTGCAGCTAATGTTTTTGCATCAGGAGGGGGAATGGGGTACATTCCAATTGCCATCTCCACTAATGAAAGGCCCAATGACCAGATGTCACTCTGTACAGAATAGTGAGTGCCTTGCAACCTCTCCGGCTGAAAAAAATGGGGAAGCAATATCAATAGGATGAAAGTGGTAACAAATCTATTTTCTATACCAAAAAAGTGTCAATTTTCAGTACTGTTCTTGTCTACATACATATCTTCATTATAGACCATCGTTATAGACTGTTATGCCTTTCGATGATCAGTCTGCAAACCTCCGTGAATTTACTAAACGCCGCCACAATCCTCTACTTGTAACTACTTCTGTGGCCTCATTTAGTTCTGTACCTCTTATCTTTAAATCTTTAGAAACTGAGTCTAACCATCATCGTCTTCGTCTCCTACTTCGCTTACCTTCCATAACAGAGTCCATTATTTTCCTAGGTAACCTATCCTCCATTCACCTAACATAACCCCAGCACCAAAGCTGGTTTATGTGTACAGCTTCATCCATCAGGTTCATTCCTAACTTTGCCTTTATCTCATCACTGCAAGTACCCTACTGCCACTGTTCCCACATATTTGTACCAGTAATCATTCTCACTATTTTCATGTCTGTTACTTCTAACTATTGAATGAGATATTCTGAGTCCACCCAACCTTCACTCCCATAAAGCAAATTTAGTCTGACAACAAGACTGATGCTGACTTCCTTTTTACAGAATACTATTGATCATAACTGCAAGCTTACTGCATTGGCTTTACTGCACCTTGATTCAACCTCACTTACTAAACTACCATCCTGGAAGAAGACACATCCTATATACTTGAAATTATATACCTGTTCCAGCTTTTTATCCTGAATCTGACATTCAATTCTCTTGGATTTCTTACCTACTGACATCAATTTAGTCTTCAAAAGGCTAATTTTCAAACAATACTGATTGCACCTATTTTCAAGTTCCAAGCTATTGACTGCAGGCTTTCAACACAATCTGCCATTAAAACCAAGTCATCAGCATAGGGCAGACTGCTTACTATATTTCCACGTAACTGAATCCCTCCCTGCACCTTTCAGCAGATGATCTACGTAAACAATAAACAACAAAGGTGAAAGATTATAGCCTTGTCTAACCCCTGTAAGTACCTTGAACCAAGAACTAATTCTACCATAAATTCTCACTGCAGCCCAATTGTCAACATAAATGCCTTTGATTGATTTTAATAATCTACCCTTAATCCCAATGTCCCTCAGTATGGCGAACATCTCTTCCCTTGGTACTTTGTCCTATGTTTTCTTTAGATCTACAAAACACAACTGTCTATTCCTCTCGTAGCATTTTTCAATTACCTGGCGTATACTGAAAATCTCATCCTGACAGCCCCTCTGTGGTCTGAAACCACACAAGTTTTCATCCAACTTCCTCTCAACCAATGATCGCACCTTCCCTTCCAAGATGTCTGTGAACACTTTGCCTGGTATACTGATCAATGACATACCTCAATAGTTGCTGCAATCCTTCCTGTTACTTTGCTTGTAGATAGGTGCAATTACTGCTCTTGTTCAATGAAGAGGTACCTTACGAACATTCCATGCTAATATTATTTTGTGAAGCCATTTCATCCCTGCCTTCCAGCTATATTTCTCCATTTCAGGTCTAATTTAATATATTTCTGCTGCTTTATGACAACGGAGTTTGTTTATCATTCTTTACACTTCCTGAAGCATAATTTTAACTGACATCATAGTCCTCCTCCTCGTGAGCTCAGTTGTTCGTGACATCTACAAAAAGATTTCCTTTTACATTGAGAAGATTTTCGAAATATTCCTTCTACCTGTCCAGTGATTCCCTGGGATCTATTATGAGTTTCCCTGATTTAGCCTTAGCACGTTATTACAGAAATCATCCCATGACTTCCTTTTGGATTCAACAACTACTTGTTTCACTCGGTTTCTTTCATTTACGTACAATTCCCTGTCTGTGTCAGTCCTTGTTTGGAACCATTTTGCTATGCCTTCTTTTTACGTTCAAAAACTGCTCTCACTTCGTCATTCCACCAAGATGATGGCAGATATCTCGAGGAAATATTGGTTAAAGGAGAGCTACTTATCAGTAATTGTTGAGGTGCTGATAAGAGGAACAGACCTCCTCCTGAGAAACCATCTTTATACTAAGTAATATATTTGTTTAATTATACCGCGTCTTGTGGCAAGTCCACTGAGAGCTCGTTTCTATAATAGGGAATTATATAAACATACAGTAATACTGTAGCTGCTTCTTTCAATTATCTCCCCCTGTGGGTGGAAGCAGTAGAACAACACCCACGGTATCCCCGGCCTGCCACAAAAGGTGACTAAAAGAGGCCCCAGGGGCTCTGAACTTCGGAACATGGGTTGGCGACCACGGGGCCCTTAGCTGAGTCCTGGCATTTCTTCCACTTACTTGTGCCAGGCTCCTCACGTTCGTCTATCCTCTCTGAGCTCCCTTGGTCAACTCTTTTTTTTCTGACCCCGACGGTATTAGAGCCTACGGAGTCTTTCAGTTTCACACCCTTCGTGGCCCTGTCTTTCTTTGGCCGATACCATTTTTTGAAGTGTAGGAACCCTTCCTTTTTTTTTCTCTGATTAGTGTTACAGGATGGTTGCCTAGTTGTACCTCCTCTTAAAACAATAATCACCACCACCATCACCTATTTCAATTATCTAAAGTATCTGCTACCGAGCTCGATAGCTGCAGTTGCTTAAGTGCGGCCAGTATCCAGTATTCAGGAGATAGTGTGTTCGAACCCCAGTGTCGGCAGCCCTGAAGGTGGTTTTCTGTGGTTTCCCCATTTTCACACCAGGCAAATGCTGGGGCTGAACCTTAATTAAGGCCATGGCCGCTTCCCTCCCATTCCTAGCCCTTTCCTGTCCCATCGTCGCCATAAGACCTATCTGTGTCGATGCGACGTTAAAAAAACAACTGCTGAATCAAGTCTTCAAACATTTTAGAAGCTTCTAGGAACCACCGCTTAACAGACAAGAACATGAATATAAACATCTAAAATAACTACAGGAGAAAAAAAAGAAAAGAATAAAGGATGTTTAAGGGGATCAAAAATTGTTCAGTTCTAATGCTAACAAAGTTCAGAGCTTTTAGGTGGTGTCACCATGTGAAGTGCTCAGAACTGAGGCAGCAAAGGTGAGATTACTCTGAACAGGCTACAAGTCAGAGAGAGAGAGAGAGAGAGAGAGAGAGAAGTGGGGGGGAATAATAAAGGAACACATACTATAAGATGTATACAATGGCTGGCCAGTGTGGGAAGAAAGAGCAACAATAATAGGAGACTAGGACAAACAAAGAAACACAAAAGGAAAAGGACAATCTCTATCTTTATATACTGCCGTCTTCAAACAGATAATTTCTCTCCTCATCAATCCCTGTTCTTCTATATCCATCTGTTCTCAGCCCCCAATGATCTCATTTCTGTGTCCCAGCTTCACTAGGAAGGCGGGCATGAACTCTCACTGAGGGGCAATCTTGACAGATCTTCAGTCTTGATGTGGGATAAGCGTAGGATAAGAAGAAAGCTGTGTGGCTACAGCAAAAGGGAGGATATGACAAAGAGAAATACAGGTGGTAAAAGACTAGGAACACAGGACAAACACTAAAAGGAGAGAATGATCTCAATGAGAATGAGAGAGAGGGGGAGAGAGAGAGAGGGAGGGAGAGAGAGAGAGAGAATCAAGATGGAGATTATCCTTGACCTTTTGCGTTTCTACGTTTGTCCTCATCTCCTATTTCTGTTTTGCTCCCTCTTTCCACACTGACCTCCCATTGCGTTCATCCTATTGTATGTGTTCCTTTCCTATTCTCCCCCCAACCCCCCTCTCTTCGACCTGATTTGATACTTGTTTCTTCCTTTCCTATACTTACTATCTACATCTCACGAGAAGAGCTTGTAGATACAGTACGAGTAACAGGTACTACACTCTAAGCTACAAACATTCATAGTGATAGTGCAAGCTCTCTGAAAGAGATGCATGCGCAGTATTTATAATTATAGTAAGCTAAATGTGGAAGGGGTAAATGGGGCTTCCTCCTCATGTATGTAACACTCCGTATGGTAGTCTGTGAATTGAATTTGATGTTCGTCAGACGGTTGAACATTCAAAGGTCAGGAAAGGCTTCACCAACATTTCCAGGTTAGTCCAAAACAATAATGGAACCCCTTTCCTTCTGATATTTTTTTCTTTATTCTTTGTTGACAGGTCTGTTGTCTGTCACCTACAAAAAAAGACAAAAGTATTTTATTATTATTTATTATGATATGGCAATCAATGATGTTCACCTCCAGAAAGGCTGCACATATGCTGTCATGTATCACTCACTCAAATCTGCAACAACTGTTCTTGGTTTGAAAAGCACTTTCCGTCTTGTGGCATTCTTCTTCTTTAACCAGCTGAAGCATGCCAAAATAAGATTGTTTCTTCTTGTCTCACAACAAGCAAAAGGCCAGTTGAATAAAGACTCTTTCCCAATATTTACAGATGGTAAATAATAATTGTAGGAAATGGTTAGGTGCACACTCAAAAGTACCATCCATTTAAACAACGTTCTGCTCACACAAGAATTTCATACTTTAATTGCAAGAAAATATCACTATATCCTGTACTACTCCATTATTGATCAAAATATCTTCGCCTTTGGTTGTTGCCATAATAAGTGCTTCATGGGCTTCTTGTGCTGATTTTGGAAGTTTAGGAGAATTTTGTAACCTTGCACGAGTAACATGATTTCCAGTAAACACCATGTTTTTTTTTATGGGTGAGTTAACAATTTCAGGTAGTGTTTCAATTTTCCTGTGAATTACCTTTGATGGCCTCTTATCTAGGTCTTCCTCGGCTTTCCGTTTTATAGTATTGAGGATCAATTTGCGATAAAGAACCTCGTCAGTAATTTGTTTATGGCTATGGACGCCTTCAACTAGAGAAATTGTCATACCTCCCATAGTAAAAAAGCTTAGCATTGCATTTATTTCTAGTACACCTTCAACATCATTCTCCAGTAGTTTTCATAACATGATATGAATTATATTGAAAGTTTCTGTAAATGAGAATTTGTTTATCTTTCTACCTGAACATAGTGTGGATAACACCACTTCCTTCCATCATAAGAAATATTAAAACACTCTTCACATATAACACTAAGGCCAGGTTTCTTCAATGAATGTTAAGTGTTAACAATGCAGTAGACTTAATATACAATTTAACAAAATGACCACCTCGTCATGAATTGTTAACACTAACAAATTGTTAATACTTGTGTTAAATTAACATGACACCTTTTAACAGCTGTTAAAATTTCAAAATTTCAGCATCTACAAGACGTATTGTACCCTGGTGGGGTGTAGGCTGCATCATTTAATTATAATTATTTATTAAGGAATATATTTAATATTCGCTGAGCAAGAATATCACACATTGTACATTGTAGGCCTACCAGCTAGTTCGTAAGGTGTTGTGACATCCATTCAGACTTCAATCTCCACAGGCATTATGAAGCAGAAATTAGTATTCCGAGAAAGAGGGAAAGAGAATGGGATGGTAATTTCTGAGCTGAGGGGAAATCCATAGCCTTAGGGCCGGTGATATTCTGAACAAGGAAAACACGGCACGCAGGATTTCTTGGAAATGATGTCATGGAAAATCCTACGCCGAGCCCTTGTTTGAAGCTTGCAGTTGGTAGCTACAGGAAACATGAGATTTCAAATTGCCACTTAGCCATAGGCCAATAGTAAAATTCGCCGGAAGAAGAAGCCATGCACACATGATATTATGGGAGGAGTGATAAGGATTGACTTCGCGGATAAAATTAATAAAGGAAAACTGAATACAGATTCGTAATTAGGAAAATTTTTAGAACCATGACCTAATATTACAAGTTGGTAATTAATGGAGATTTACGGTTGTAACTCTGAAATCAGTGATGCTATTCTCCAATTAGTCAAAAGCAAGGGACGCCACAAATGGCGCGTATTTACCTGCCAAGAAGACAGGAGCTAAAATCGTAATTATTAACATTACCAACGATAGAAATGAGTTGAGATTTTACACAGAGGGAAGAAATGTATAATCACATAAGTGAACTCCAAGTTTAAGCCACAGGCAGGTCTGCATGGAGTCAAATGGGGAAATTGGAACTTCTCACTCCAATGTGACCTTTCGTGAACTCGGAGAGGGGAGGAAACTAATATAAATATAAATCCCGGCGGCTTACAAGACACTTGGTAAAGTTTGTTTGAGCGGTCACTATGTTCCGGTATTTGTAACCAATACTCTGTCACACGCTGTAAAAGTTTGTCGAGCAGTTACTACATTCCAATACGTGTAACCATAGCAGTTTGTAAAATTGGGTCGAGCGACTACGATGTCAGTGCGTGTAACCAATACACTCTATAACATTTGTTCGAGCTGTTACTACGTCTTTAGAGTAGTGTAACCAATCAACTCCATAAAGTTTAGAGTTACCAGCAGCAATTGCCTACCGGAAAATATCTAGCAATTCATAAACATTTGCGAAAGTGAGCGAAAGTAAAACCTACTGTGTTAGGATCAATGGAAAACGACTTTAGGAACTGTGAAGTTTCACCTGTAGACTTTTAGAACGGGAGGATACCTGGTCGGTCTCATGGACGTTAGCAGACAAGTACGCAAACATTACGTGAGTGCCGGGTTTGGAAAACGAGTGCGCACCGGGCTGTTAAGGTGATCACGTTATATCACCAGTTCCTAAGTGCCGGGAAGGAACGAAGAATGTATGTGTAAATTAGGCGGGTCAGATAAAAGGCCACAAGTGTAAAATTTTCATTTAAATATATCTGTGTGTAAAGTTGTCATAATGTTAAATTTTTAAATCTCCAAAGTGCATTGGATTACTTCTTCAAGCTGACAGGAAAGCTAACAGAATGCAGTGCTAAACCGTCAAGGGCCATGAGGCTTTTCCTCCGGTTTAGCAAACTACAGGCAGAGACGAATACAATATCAATCTAACTATGTAGAGTTGTTAATGTTAAGGGGAGGAGAGCTCAAATTCTTTAATAATGGTAACTTGAACATCAAGCGAGCCGCTTCAAATCAAATCAAATCAAATCAAATCAAATCAAATCAAATCAAATCAAATCAAATCAAATCAAATCAAATCAAATCAAATCAAATCAAATCAAATCAAATCAAAATCTCTTTATTTGCAAATGAGGTGTCTACCTCAGTGGCAAATGGTACACTAAAATACATTATTGTCAAGCACTAAATATTAAATTAACAAGAGAAGAAAATTTTTCTATAATACAATATTATACAATTTACGCTAACAATGTTTTCTATTAAACACACAGCTCATCCTTAATAAATTTATATTGTTTACAAAATTCTACTTATAATATCTCCTGTACTACTTACAAATATAGTCAACTGATATACAGTAAGTGGAATTACTTCAAATGATACTATACAACTGGTATAAGATTAATATTTACATTGCATTTTTTACTTTTTTTTACTTTTTTTTTTTACCGTTCTGGAACCTAAGTAGCATAACGACCTGCTGCGTCTTAACCAGAGCCCCTTTTGCCACCACTTTTCAGAGTTCCTGAAGGGCCTTAACAGCTACCGTAGCGGTCCCAGGGCCCTCGAAGTCCCCCCTGTACTTCACCCCTACAGGCAGTCCCCTACTTTGGCTGTCCAAACTCCTTAGACCAGGGGATGGAATTAATTTATTCACACACATTTTTTTAAAAATTTACAATAACCTGCACTGGTCGAATGCCCTCTAACACTTCATTTATTTTCTCTGTTGCTGTTTATTCTCTTCTTGAATATCTGTACAGATTTTGGAAAAGGATCAAATACTACCCCTGGTAAACTGTTCCACTCCTTCACACCCTTCCCAATGAATGAAAATTTACCCCAATCGCTTCTGCTAAAATTCCTTCTAATTTTATATTTGTGGTCAGTCCTGCCGATATAATTATTTACCAACTGAAGCCTCTCATGGATATCTCCCCATGCTTCTTCTCTTGTATAGGCTCTATATAATCCTATAAGTCTAGTTTTCTCCCTTCTCTTACTTGAAGTTTCCCACCCAAGTTCCTTTAACATTTCTGATACACTACTCTTTCTCCTGAAATCCCCTATTACAAATCTTGCTGCTTTCCTCTGCACACTATCTATTTCTTTTATTAGGTATTCTTGGTGAGGATCCCAAACACTGTTTGCATATTCCAGTAATGGACGAACCATACTCAAGTAACTTTTTTCTTTTAATTCTTTGTTGCATCCTTTAAGTAGCCTCATTATGACATGTAACGATCTGTATGCTTTCCCCAACAATGTCGTCAACATGACCCTTCCAGTGCAAATTACTTTCAAATCTCACACCTAAGTATTTGCACTTGCCATCTTTTGGGATAACTACCTCATCCAAAGTATATTCAAATTCAGTTTTAAAGCTCCTGTTTGTAAAAGTTATAACAGTTGATTTGCCTACATTAACCTTCATATTATTTTCTTCAACCCATTGTTGGATACTTTCAAGGTCCCTTTGTAATTCTGAACAATCCTCAATGTTGTTTATTTCCCTATAAACAATTATGTCATCTGCATACAATCTTATTTTTGATGTTATATTGTTCCCTAAATCGTTAGCGTATATTAAGAAAAGTAACGGACCGATTATACTACCCTGTGCAATTCCCTTCCAAACTTTCTCTTCCTGAGATACATTATTTCCTACTTTGACTTTCTGAACCCTTGAATTTAGAAATATTTTTATCCAACGTGTAACCCTTACGTCCAATCCTATTCCCTCCAATTTCTTTAACAATATTCCATGTTCCACTCTATCAAAGGCCTTGGAAAGATCTATCGCTACGCAATCTAACTGACCTCCTGAATCCAATTGATCTGATATGTCCTGCTGAAATCCCACCAGTTGTGCCTCACAAGAAAATTTCTATCTAAATCCATACTGGCTCCTCATGAACCAATTTTTATCATCACATATCCCTCTGATGTACTTTGATATTAAACTCTCCAGTATTTTACAAACTATACTGGTCAGGCTGATTGGTTTGTAGTTCTCTGGTTTCCTTTTATCACCCTTTCCTTTATAAATTGGTATTATCGGATTCTATACTGTTCTTTAACAAACTCATATAGTTCAGATCTAGCTAGACAAAGGGACAAAATATATATATATATATATATTTTGCTAGTGGCTTTACGTCGCACCGACACAGATAGGTCTTATGGCGATGATGGGACAGAGAAGGGCTAGGAGTGGGAAGGAATCAGCCGTGGCCTTAATTAAGGTACAGCCATAGCATTTGCCTGGTGTGAAAATGGGAAACCACGGAAAACCATTTTCAGGGCTGCCGACAGTGGGGTTCGAACCTACTATCTCCCGAATACTGGATACTGGCCGCACTTAAGCAACTACAGCTATCAAGCTCGATAAGGGACAAAATAATATGTAAATAATTGTATAAGCACTCTTTATATTCTTGTTTAATTTAGTAAGAGTAGATTAGGTTTGGTTTTTCTTTTGAAGTGCTTGAAGTGATCATTTATTGTTTGTGAAGGAGCACGATTCAATTTTCAGAGTCACGTTAGAATTGCTCAAAATGTGTTTGTCTGACGTGGGTCAGTTTCTCGTAATTTTTATAGATATTAAGGCATGTTGTGAGATTATCCAGAGGTACAGGGTTGCCAGTGTATTTTAATATTGTTAGAAAAGATTGATGTCCGACTGTTTTGAATGTAAATAACAGTGATTATGTGTGCTGTGAAGTTGCACCAGTGGACGTCAATAATAATAATTATTAGAAGTATCGGAGTGATAAATGGACACGGGTTATGTCTAAATGAGTGTTTAATAATACTACTTGGTGAATAAGGCACAGGCCTGATTTGTAGAATGATTTCAAATAAATGTAAATGTGGAGATAGCATGTGGACAGCAAGTACTGTATTTACTCGCATATTAGACCCTTTTTCCCCCCCACTTTTACAGTCAAACAAAGTAAAGGGGGGTCCAATATGCGATAACCTCAAATTTTGTGCAGTGAACACATGACTTCTAGGTTATCAAAAGCTATAAATTGTACATGTAAACGTTCTACACTGTTCTTTAACAAACTTATGAATGGATTTGAGTTATACTGGCTATATTTGTTGGAAGGCAGTATTTCTAAATGTAAAAAAAATCAATAAATGGTGAACACTACTTTTAGGCCTACATATAAAGCAATTATAATCCGTTTTAGTTACTCATATCACGTCATTCGTTTAATCTCATTAATTCCTCTGATGAGGTCGATGTCAGGAAGGGCATACAGTCGTAAAAACTTTCTACGAAGATTCGTCTCACTTCATACTCCACCCCATAGAGAAAAGGGATAAGGGTATTGTATTATCATATTATGCAATATTGATACAAAATAACTCAATGGCCAGTCATTTGTCTGTCAGCTGAGCAGTAGAGGCCTACCACACAGTAAACCTGATCATTGCTTTCATTTTAATGGTCTTGCACTGCCAACTTTCCTGTGATCTCCTCACCCATGCAATTTCAACTATCAATATCAAAGGGTAGAGAAGGGACCACCTATGCAATATCATTAGCTTGTATACTGTCTTATAAAACTGGGATTAATTTCGACCCCATATATATTGGGGTCATCTTCAGCCACACTCCAATTGGAAGACATATATACAGATATAACCAATAATATATTAAACAATCTGATATGTCACAATTTATGATCTTAATTTAAAACATTGATGAATTCCGAACAACACATCCAAACTTGAAACCAAATGACACATCGAAATGGCTGTGGTTGATGCTGAACTATGTCGTCACTCCTACAGCAACCCAATGTTCCCATGCTGATCTGGGAGTTGGCATCCCTATCTGTATAGATGAGCAACTTGATTTATAATTTATGTTTGTTCAATAGTAATATGGGTGTGACTTGTATATAGCTTGAAGGGGAACATTCGTAACTTGAACAGGTTTTCCTGTTCATCAGATATAGTGATCTATTGTTTAATTTGGTTTGGTTTGAAGTGAATGTCTGAAAAGAAATAATTTGATGTAAATTATTGAGAAAAGAAGGGAAGCCAGAGGATCGAGATTAACATGCACTGCAATTGAGAGCATTCGAGGTCCTGTCTTTTTAAACCATTTAAAAAATAGTTTTGTTTCAGACTATAGAGCCGTGTTGTTGAAAGTGTGCCAAACCACCAGCTGATAACTAGTGTATGTTACGAGTTGTATTTACGTAGTGACTGGAAGCATGCTTTTTTTTTTTTATTTTTTTAATAACTGCAGCTGTTGAAAGTCAGACCCTTATTTTTAAGTATATTTCATGCTTGTTCTCTATATTTATCACATCAGGACTTACTTAAACAGCTGTAAATGAGATAAGATAGACCGCATTGTTTAGGTTAGGTATTTTATCGCCCGGATAGAATAAAAGAATAAAAATAAATAACAGGGAAGTTGGCCGCATTTATGGATATCTACAGGTGAGGCGGTAATGCGTTTTATTATCATAATGTTTAATTTCGTACGTTCGTTGTCTCCCAGTTTTTATTAACGCATACTCTAGTATGTTTTGTTTGGCGTCTCCGAAAATCGTTGAAAGCAGGGACATAAAAAAAATCAATATTATTATTATTATTATTATTATTATTATTATTATTATTTGTTAGGTACGTTGGCGAGTAAAACAATTGTAATTGGATTGTTTTTATCATGTTTTAAACCTACTTCTCTCCCAAAAAAAACCTATATTGGCCCAAGTTGTGAGATATTAAACGATCACTTTGTTAATGATCTTGCCTGCCTATATTAACAGGCCTAGCAACAACCATGAATATTTCTTGACTAAAGTAAACTCGTTTCCTCATCACAAGGTGGTGCAGCCCTTTTTTAGACAGGCCCCCAGTGGAAGGGAGTTGTATGTACCATTTTTACCACAAATCAACCTTCCTGCCATTCGTAAATCTCTGGCAATACGGTACCGGGAATCAAACTCAGGTTCCCGAGAATGGCAGCTAATTGTGCTAACCATCACGCTGGCGGACACTCTTAACAACAAAACACAGACATATATACATAACTGATGCATGCTTGCAATGCGCAAGTCGGACATGAAACTATTAACCTATTTGTGCAATGTCAGAGCTGCAGTAGGCCTACACTATGAAGGCGGATATTTTTCTTATTGATGGTTATGAATTTCATGTTTTTGGTCCGTATTGAACTGAGAATAATATATAAGTAATAATAATAATAATAACAACGTAAATGTTTCCACCTTTTCAATACTACAATATATTCACAAAATTACAAAATTATACGGTACTAGTTTCGACCCATCTAGGGGTCATCATCAGCCGTATTGGAGCAAAGATCATTTGGATTTCGCCACAAATGATCTTTGCTCCAATACGGCTGATGATGACCCCTAGATGGGTCGAAACTAGTACCGTATAATTTTGTAATTTTGTGAATATATTGTAGTATTGAAAAGGTGGAAACATTTACGTTATTATTATTATTACTTATATATTATTTTTCTTAACTACGAAACACAGATGTACCGCATGACTTTGACGCGTTTTCATTGCGTGAGTCGTACGGACAAAACTATTTACAAATTTGTGTGATGTCATCAGAGCTGCATAAGGCTTGTACCTGTTTCAAAGCGGAATTGTCGTTGTTCTCTGACAAACCACGTTGGGGGGTCTTGTATGCGAGATTTATTTTTTCATTTTCTTCAGCTCGAAGAGCCAAGGGAGGTCTAATACACGAGTAAATACAGTAACTCAATTCGAGAGTCTGGGTTTCGTTGAAGCAGGTAGAATTCACCGTTAAAGTAATTTGCTTGGTTCGAATGCTGCTGCTGCTACTATTATTCCATTTCTGGCCAGAAAGAAAACAAATTTTGATGAACAATGTGTGATATATAGAACCATTTTCTTGCAGCGAACAGTACTACGGCCGTAAAATGTGGACTTGTAAAATTCAGATTGATATTTATGCAAGTTTTCAAGTCACCGTTACTTGAGTATGGTAATTTTGCATACTATAATCAGTATTTTGATGCAGTTATAAAATAAGTCATTTTTATAAATACACCCATCCTCAAAGTTATAATTAGGGGCTGCTGGAATGACTTGCACATTTAAGCAGGTAGCGAAATAACCTTCTCATATAATTTCTACTGGTGTCACCTACGAAAGATGAAAGGCCACTTAATTTTAACAATGGAAAACAGTCAATAATTTGCATCTGGGAGATAGTGGGTTTGAGTCCCACTGTTGGCAGCCCTGAAGATGGTTTTCTGTGGTTTCCCATTTTCACACCAGGCAAATGCTGGGGCTGCACCTTAATTAAGGCCACAGCCGCTTCCTTCCAACTCCTAGGCCTTTCCTATCCCAACAAAGCCATAAGAACTATCTGTGTCGGTGCGACGTAAAAACAACAACAACAAAAAACCAGTCAATAACACAACAAAAATGACTAACAAATGTAAAACAGAAAATCAAAGTAATGTTTGCTATCCATTTTAAAATTGAAATTGCTCCTGCATTAAAGATTACACATACTATAATACCAAGTTATTTGTTGCTGTTTCATTACTGGATTAGAACAATGTTACATCATCAGTTCTGTGTGCTTGCATGTGTGAATCTAGCAAGATAATGTGTATTATGGTGCCTATAGTAATCTGAAATTATAAGGCAATAAGCTGAGGATAAATACTTCAGAAATGGTATCAGACACCATCCCAGTAGTTCCTAGTATTTGAGCCTTAAAACTCTAATAGTGTAGTTTCCTGGGTCAGGTTGTTGTGTTATCATATACAGTTCCGTGCAAATTAGTCGGAACATGGCAATAAAGTACATATTTTTTTATTTATTTACATAATAGATACCTTGAGTACCTTATAATTAGAGTTTGTAGTTTTTAGCATTTGCGATAAATGCAAAATATGTTGAAACTTTGTCAGTGTGTATGTGCCTTCATCTTATATGACCTCTGCAAGTGGTTTGTAGCGATTTCGAATTAGTGATAAAATGCAAAATTGCTTCAAAATGCAAAACTATACAATTTAAGCAAAATAGATGCAAATTCTCAGTTTTATTCAAAATAAACACACGAAGGTCGATCAAATATAAACAGGATTTTTTGTTCCTGAACATTAACAGCTGGTAGGACTGGCCCCGTGCTTCTGCTATGCTTAAGCGGGACCGTTAGGAGTGGGGAGAACATGCTGTTAGATGTTTTCCGCCGTTTCGCCAGTAACACTCACGATGTCGGAGCAACAGGTGCACCCATCCAATGCGCAATGCATAATTATAAAATTTCTTGCTCGTGATGGAGTTACAGCGACGGAAATTTGCCAGAGATTGACCGCACAGTTCGGTGATCAAACACTGTCAAGGACGCGTGTGTGTAAGGAGTGGCGGAGGAAAGGGGAGGCAGCATCAGTGAAACCCAAGACTCGACTGTCAGCTGGCAAGGTTCTTGCAACAGTTCTTTTTTTGATCGTCGAGGCATTTTGCCAATTGATTTTTTGCCTGAGCGATGCAAAAACAATGCTGCTTATTGCTGTGACCTGTTGAACAAGGAGAGTTTTGCATAGCGCCGCAAAAGACGAGACAAACTGATTCGACAATGCGCGGCCTCATACAGTATCTCTAACTGTGTCCAAGCTACAGGAAATGCACTGGACTACACTTGATCATCCTCCCAGACTTATCGCCCTGTGATTTCCATTCGTTCGGACCGTTTAAATAAGCTCTAGGCGGTCAACTATTTGAAGATGACGAGAGAGTGGAAGACGACCCTGTTCTTTATACGATGAGGGCATCAAAAATCTGCCCATACAATGGGACAAATGCATTTCCAAAGCAGGAAACTATGTGGAAAATAAATTGTATTGCCTTGTGTTTTTCAATACATGAATTTAAATAAAAAATAAAATCCCATTTAAATTTGATAACCCCTCATATATCTTTTCAACAACGATACATTTTTCTTAAAAATAAGATGTATGTTGTTAATTTCAAGGGGAAGAATTATTACAGCGTCTTAACTCCTTCAATGTGTGGAATATCTTTCAACGGCCAACGATCAGTGCAAAGAACAACCAATCAAACAGCTTAATACACTTTCAAGCACATGCGTTCATTCACTTTGCATTGACCCTTGATCATAGTCGATTATTCTTGACATAGGTGTTGAGTAGTAGTTCTCTCTTAAAGTACGATAGCGATTTATTGTCTGGTAGCGTTGGGTAGAAGCGAAGTGACAATTGGATGGTGTTATGCATCACTTGACGAAGTGCCAAAAGTAGATTTTGAGATATTGACACAAACGCAAAATCCTTTGTATTAATTCACATTTTCTGTTAAATGTGAGGTATTCTATACCAAAATGAAGACAGAAACATAAATTTTCTTCTTAATGTATAAAATTTAGGGATATTTGAAGTATATTGTCGTAATCTGAGATAATGGCGCTTGGTCACTTGATGCTTTATTGCGGTACCTTAGTTTTTTGTTTAGCATAACTTGACCAACAAATAAAACTGTCATTTAGTGATCGAATGGACTTTCAAAAATTCAGTGCAGTGTAAAATATGATACTTGTTAACTAATGTTATTCCTTATTTAAGTTCAGGATTAAGTTATACATAACAGAATACAACATGACATAGAAAAACATGAATTGTAGAATATAGTATAGAAATTACACTGGTGTAACATAATGCAGGATTTTAAGAATTTTCAAGTTCAAAATCCATATTTCCACAATCAGACCCATCTATATCATCGTCTATTCCAGGTTCACTAAACAGGTCCTTATAGAAAGGCTTAGCATCGTTGGGAATTCGCTTCATGAGGGAGCGCAGGTCGTTCAGCTTCGCTTCTGAAACTGGTTTTCCATTGGGCCATAACGGAGTGAGTAGACCATGTAGAGCTGATCCATTTTCATTCTGAAGCCGGCGACGAACTTAAATAGATCAATGAAAATTTAAGTACATTTAGTAACGCATTTAACACACCTGAAATTCGTTTACTGCAGTCAAGTGTTGTTGGTTAACTTTTGCTGGAGAGAATGTTGTGGGATCTACACCTTCAGTTGCATGTTTCATATCAATTGGAACAGCTTCCTCTGTTGTATTATTTTCATCGATTACCAAAAAAAAAATTAGGGAAAGCTAGGAAACGTGCATACACATTTTGAATTCCTTATTTACAAGTGTGCCACTCTGCAAACTATATCAACGTGGTTAGATGACTGTAGAATTTCACTGAATGTACCAAAATGTGAAACCATGATCTTTACTCTTCGACGTCCACCTCTCCCACCACCAATCTTCCTAAATGGAACAGCCATCCAATGGACGCCTAACGACAAGGCCGTGAAGTACCTGGGAGTATTCCTTGACCGTCGCTTATCATGGAAATACCATATAAATCAGAAATTAAATCTAAGTTATGCACGACTAAGAAGACTATATCCTCTCCTAAACAGGAAATCTTCCCTCAAATTTGAATGTGGATTACTTCTCTACAAATCACTGCTCCGTCCTTTATTCACCTACGCCTGTCCAGTCTGGGGAGGGGCGGCTCGAACCACTATCAGACGCCTGCAATCATTCCAAAACAAAGTTCTCCGTATCATCACCAACGCTCCTTGGTACGTCCAAAACAAACAGTTACATCGTGAACTTCAGTTAGACACTTTGGAACACGTGATTTCAATGCACGCCAAGACGTTCTTCAAGAAACTCCAAAATGTGCCTGGTGCTGTGTTCTTCGCCCTTGGAAAACGATCCACACTTCCACGACGGATTAAAAGTAGACTTCCTCAAGATCTTTTACTTTCACCAAGAGAAGAATCTGAACATGAACAGTGAATGTTTGTGTTTATCAAAAATAAAATACATCAACGTGAACGAATTTCCACTCGAGTGCTATTGATGCTCAGTGCTTCTTTTATTCAACTGCCCATTTACTTCTCAATGAAATATTAGTATAACAAGCACTACCAAGAAAATAAGAGTTACCTTGCCTAGAAAAACTGGAACATCTCTTTGTGTTAGTGACCAATTGATTTTTATTTTTTTAAATTTTATTATCCGTGTGTGTATCTTTTCCAGCACTTTATTACAAACTCTCCTCACTTATTCTAGTTACAGAAGGGCCTACAGGAGGTCGACTTCAAATCTCGTCCTTAGTAAGTGATTATTTTTGCCGTGTTTTGTTATGTACTAAGATTTTTGTTTGTAGTTTGTTTGGTTGTTTTTATTTTATCTCTTGTCAACAGTAATCTGATATAGCATGTATTTATGCTGAACGATTAAGTACTACATTTAAAAAAAATTTACAAGTGTGTTTAACAGGATATTGTATCGTGACATATGATATCTAATAGGTGTAATGGTAACGGGCCACATCAACTTACCACAAATTCGCACAATGTAACCAAAGAATTTCGGTCATCTGTCAATGAACTCAGCGTTATGAAGCTGTTCGTCGACTGCCAGTGATCTGCGTTTATTGAAATGGGCGTAGCGTTTGCAGGTGTGATGGAACCCTCTAAAATATATTTGGACTCCTAAGATAGGAATGTATTTTAAATACATAAAACAATACATATAAGCTCTGATTTGTGAATTAACAGAAGATTATTGAAGCATCTGATTCTAACAAGAGAATTCGTTCAGACCGTGATATATGAGGATAACGATCCATTGCTATGTTCTTAGACTTAAGTACTTATTACCACAATGACGGATTTCAGTGAATAGAGAAAGAGTAGGTTAACTACAATGATGACACATTGCGGAGAAACAATGCAAATTCGAAAGCTGTGTAACAAGGAAGAAAACCTGCTCGTGAATCTGCGACACGGGAATCCACATTTAGCATCATACGACCAAGTGACTGCACGCGTGTCGTGTGGTCATTTGATGCGTAATTCAGACTCAGAAATGGTGGTTGGTCACTTGATGCAAAACTTCAATTTAATGATTGTGAGGTTGGCGTTTGGTCAAAATGCATTTCCTGCGAAATCATATTGAGAATAAAAGTCCGAACCATAACCTATGTAAAGTTTACACCTTTCGCTACCAGATGGTGCAATAATGTAAAAAAATCGATTTTGGCGCTTGGTCAGTTGATGCATAACACCATCCAATTAAACAGTGTGCCGAGAGTTACTAATCGGAACATTTTTATGTAAGCGCTATAAATATACTGATGTGCTCACTTGTTGCCTGCTGTCATTTCTTGATGGATACAGTACTTTTGCATCCATTTCTTGGCACAGGCCAGAGTAAAGTGTAGCTTCCACCGAAGTCCCAGTCAACATCCATGGCTGTGACAATATGGAAGTTGCTGGGGTATGGGTAGTGCTGAGTAATGACATTCAGCACATGACTAGTGCATCTGAGTGTTATGAAAGGTGCTGCTCATAGGGTCAGTCATGCTGCAATAGTACTTTCTGACCCAGTGAGGAAAGCAATGGCAAACTACCTCACTCCTCATCTTGCCTAGTACGCCTCATTTTGGTGCTGCCATTAGTTTTTGGGGTTTCCTTATAACCGCATAACCTTTGGTGGTGCTATTTGAGGATCCAACCAGCCTCTGGGCTGATGACCTAACAGACAGTGCTGACTTGGCAATCAAAGACTTGAATGGAAGAAGAAAGTTATTTTGTATGAACACTGCAATGGCAGAAACTAAAGGAGCGATTTTTTCCCAACAAGCATGTGAACAGCGTGGTGTCGGGCCACAATAGCAGAAATGGATAGAAAGAGCAAAAAGCGAGAAACAAACCTTCATCGAGGATACTGTGAAGATGTGCCTGCAGACTAATATCCCCATCCCCAAGCTGGAGCAGCTGCTTTCCCAGACTACCTTGAAGTATAAGTGCCGACTTCAGATATATTTTTGGATGTTATTTATATTTGTGTTTAATATACATTTACACCATCTTGAGTGGTATAGCCTAACTTACTGTGAAATATTCACAAACTAGCCTATATCCCCCCTTATGCAACCAAACAGAACCACGTGGATGGTTGTTTTGAAATATTACGACTGCTATACGGCCTTGTTGATTTTTAGGTTAGGTCTCTTAAATTTTCGAAAAAAAATCACGTTGATGCATGTTTTTTAATATGACAACTCCACGTAGAAGTTAAGTTCAGGTTATTGAAATTTTTGACAAAAAATCCCAAACAAAAGTGGATGGACGTTATTTTAAAATGTTACATTTTAATAGATCATCTAGGATGTAAAATAATAGCTTGTTTTCATGTACATAAATGGAAGTTTATAGAGAAAAGCTTCAAATCTCGTTCAGTGATTTGCTAGGTCAGCACTACACCAAATGTTTAAGTATTTGTCCTTACCTCTAAACTTTATTATTATTAGCATGTTTAACGAAATTTTACTGGCCCCATAGGTACGTCCCAGGATCAGGAGATCTGCCTCGAGACAGTACTCTTAGTAGAGATTATGTTCCACATTGCAGAGATTCAGCAAGGGCAGAGGTGAATGCTGTACTGGACGGGAAGCCTATTGCAGTAATCGCAGAAGAGACGTCGGACAACCGAGGCAGTCGTGACTTTGCTGTTCTATTCAAGACGATCACACCAACAGAAGGACAATAAGTTTATTTGGCAAACAATATGGAGAAAGGGGAAGTTAAGGTGCAATTTAAGCAGTGTATGCTTAAATGCATAACTAAGCTCTTGAAGCACATGAGCCTCAGTAATACTAATGTGTGTTTCAACGAAATGTGCAATTTATGCAGGACAAAACAGTGCTCTAGAACCCAAATCACTTGTGTCTTTGGAGCATAAGATGCCACATTTTAGAAGTGTCACTGTTGATCAATTTGTCGAGGGCAGCGAAGCATATCATCAACAGAAAAAAAAAAAGAAACACTGACACACTTCAAATGTTTATGACATTTAGGTTAAAGTTTCCTTCCTTTGCCTCGGCAGCACTGCAGTGCATTTGGGCCCCTACAAACAGTGTTGATGTAGAGAGGGTTTTTTTTTTTAATTTTTTTTTTTAGCAAGTACAACATGATTGTAGCTGATAAGACGGTCTCGAATTAAGGACACCATTCAAACATTTGGCATGTTGTACTTCAATCATCATTGAAATTCCTCTTTCTTGTAGGTCTGTTGTAATGTGATAAATGAATACGTTCAGAATAGTATTTTTCACTTTGAAATTGTGTTTGTAAATTTGTACATATGCATATTCATGTGTGTGTTAATACTTCTTGCAGTCATATGTTGATGTTTGTCTTATTTTCCATAGTGTATTCAAAACTGCATGATGATCAATGTGTAATTAAACAATATGATTTTACTCCCAACTGTTGTATGTGCAATTCTGCCTATTTTTAATCAATTTGCTACAAAATGCTAAATTTGAAAATCAAAACACTATATCTCTGATTTTTAAATGCTATAAACCACAAACTCTACTTATAATACATAACATGCCCTCCTTTGTGTTTTACAAGTTATTTCACACAATTGGACATTGATTCCACAAGGCCTGAGCCCATATTTTTCAGTTCATCATCATGAAACCACACTTATATTAGAAAGACTAAGAACAAGACAAGTTTTGCGAGTCTCCTTTCGCAAATAGCCCACAAGTTATCTGTGGAATTTATGCCAGGAGAGTTCTCTGGCCACTCTAAAACTCGAATATTGTTCTCATTGAAAAAATTACTCACTTCCTTTGAAGTACGGCAAGGAGCCAGATCTTGCTGAAAAATTCCGCTAACATCTGGAAATCTCTTCTTCAGCTCAGGAACAACTCTTCTTTGCAGTATTTGGATGTACTGGTCAGATTTCATCATCCCTTCAACTGGTACTAAGGGTCCCAATCCTTCATGTGTGAAACACCCCCAAAACATCTTCTGCAAGGGGGGTCTGTTGCAACTGATGTGAAGTTATTGCCTCATTATTCACTTGTGCAAATATTGAACCCTCTGCCCCTGCACTTGAAAATAAGTCTTATAAGAGAAAAGAACTGTCTTCCATTGTTCCATTGTCCAGTCCTGGTGACTACGTGCCCACAAAAGACGTTTCTTACACATTTCTTCTGTTAGAAGGTGTTTTTTTACAGGTTGGCAAGCTTTTCTTCCAGCTAACAGAAGTCTGCGGCGAACATTAGAAACGTGTAGATTCACTCAGTTGGCATTGTTTTATTTTTCCTGCCATAATTCCTTGTTTTCTTCGGTGAAATTTATTCAGTTTGTTTGAACCGCGGAATAATTCTATTTATAGTGCTTACGATGACACCAAATTTAGTAGCAAACTCTCTACGTGTCACAGAAGTATGCTGAGATAATATTATAATTGCACTACGCTTCCTGGGAGTTGTATCAAGTCATGCGTAGCACACTTGTCGCTAACCATTGGGAATGAAAAAAATTCCACTGTTCTGATTAATTTGCAAAGAACTGTACAACAAATTATTAGAAATATCCTATTAGAAACAAGTTACAGCAAAAATATTCCACGAAAAGTGCAAACTCATAATCCACATAATCACGAGATGTAAAACATGAGCATTCAATGAGTCGAGATTCAGGTTATGCAAATGTACTATATGACAAGTACTCTCATAACAATGACATTTTTCCACAAGCTATGTACATACGTACCGACATATAGCTCCGGGTTCCAACAAATGAATTTGCCATTGAATCAATAAGCTGACCAGAAACACCAAAATCACAGATTTTTATCTCTCCACCACTGTTCACCAATATATTGCTGGGCTTCACATCCCTATGCATTATAGCATGCTTATCACGGAGGTAACTGAGTCCTTTCAGAACCTGAAAATAAAAGAAAATATATACTTCTAACATACTTCAACACAAATTTAATAATCTGAGTGCGGCATAAATCGCTACCCATCTGTAATGTTGGCACCGCATTTTTAGGATAGGACTTACACCACACACATACTCTCTCTCTGTACAAAATGAGCAAAACTCAGCAATAGATCTAAAAAGGTTACAAGGTATGCATACTGTGTTCTCTAATTCTAGGCATGATATTAATTTTAAGATTTTGTGCAAAAACATTCCCTATAATTGGGAATGAAAGCTATAATATATAACAACAGCTAGTAGTGATTAATACAGCACAAACTTAAAAGAAATTGATAAGGCAATAATGAGAATTGAACCATTGCTGTCTTGGTGAAAAGTTGGTGACTATGTCATTCTGCTATCATGCCCTTACCCCACAAACAATCTTCTTGTGGCAATGCATTACTTAAACATACTCTACTGAAAGATTGACAGTCATTTCTACCCTAATGAATCCTCTGTCAGACCTAGAAATGATACTTTTTGGGGCTGCAAAGCACAGAGATTCTGTAACTCAATTTGACTTCCCACTTGAAGTCCCCAATAATTCTTCCTCACATAAAAATGCTGATATGAGTTCTCAGAGTAATGATGCTCACATAATGTTAGGATCATAATGTATCCTGTGAAGATTTCTTTTGTTCAGACAGACTGAGAACATGACACTGTTTTAACACTGATACAAATGGTGTAATCTGTCAATGTACAGCATTAACTATTAATCCTAATTTTTGTATATGAGTGTGGGTTTCTAACTATCAATGAATAGAAAAGTTGTGAATAAAAATTAAAAATTAAAAAAGAATTGCAGTCAAACGGGATGGATGCTGGTTTTGGAGACATATGGCAAGGATCAGGAAGCCATCACTAATAGGATGTGTGTCCATGAAGAGAATATTGCAGTGGGGGCATATGGATGAATTATGACTTGGTAGGTAAGATGTGTTCCCATTTCTATTAATCACTTTCATTCTCACATCTTCAAAATTCTATAACAATAATAATGTCGCAGTATTTCAATTGAATACACGGGCACTGTAGTTGGTTCCAATGTAACTAATTAGAAGAACAACGAATAGTCACAGACATAGAGTAATAACAGTAATGTTGCTATGCATGAATAAAAATAACTCTCTTAATTTTTTCTTATTTAATTATAAACACACTGTAACAAAACAGTCAAACTCAAGACACTCACAGACAAGCAAACCAAAATACAACCTAAGATCAACAGATGGACAATAGACAAGTGATTTCAGATGAAGGAAAAAAATAAAGATCTGAGAGATTGATGAAGTACGGTACTGGGCTGACAGGAAACTCAAAGATCCTTTTTATAAAACTGATTAAAGCGACCCAGTGAGGCCATAAAATGTCAATAAATTAAATAACAAACACACTGTACTACTAATACTACTTTACGTAGGCAAATACGAGATCAACCATGATGCAATCATCAGAAACTTCTCCCCAGAAATTATAAATGTGAGAGTAGGCAAGGGTTGTACAGAGTCCGTCCACCATTCTTCACAAATCAAAATCTGCTTCAGACTCAATCGAAAAAGGTATCAAAACCAAAAATCCCATGCACTGACCTGGAATATCTAAAAGAACATCCACAGAAGTTTGAACAGTCACAACAGACAAATGTACAAATATGGGACACACTTCTTAAGACTATCCGAGAATTATCAAGAAAACTCTGCCAACCACCATGGAATTGGAAACACAGATGGTGGACCTCTGACTGTAACAAAGCTGTGGAAACAAGTATTCAAGCCTGGAAGAACTGGCACAAACGCCAGAAAATTGAAAGATCTTTTCAGAAACCCAGAAGTGAATGTCCAAATTACTCAGAAATATTCAATGCACATACCACCTCTAAAGATTAGAGGAAACTGACAATGACTTCAAAGGAAATACACAAAAAATTACTACAAAACCTTCTGAGAAGAATGACCAATTACAAGCTGCCCAAAATGAATATGTGGGAGAGCAGAGTAATATCTGCTGATTGGAAAACCACAGTGATCCATCTACTCCACAAAACAGGGTGACGAAACGGATTCAAATAATTAACGAGGCATTTCACTTCTGCCAATTGTATACAAAGTGCTTTCACACACCTTGCTCACCAGACTGGAACAGGAGACAGAACATAAGATAGATGAATTCCAGATGGGCTTCTGACTAACATTGGTCGTGCGTGGAACACATCTGAAACCTTAAAAGATACTCCAACACTGTCAGTTCAACACCACAGTGGTTACTTTCATATATTTTTAGAAAAGCGTTCAACTCAATTGAACGTGACAACCCTTTTAATATACGTTGACAATACGGCATCGATAACAAAACAATCAAGTTAATCCAACAAAAATCAACAGAAAACATCTAAAGTGAAATTCATGGGCAAAATCCCACACCCTTTTGAAATGAGAATTGTTCAACCTAGTTCTAGGGCGTAATGGAAGCGAGATGCATCGTTGCACTCCATCTAGCAACAATAATATAAGATCTCAGCAAATTTGAGTTCTCTAGCCTCTCTCACTCCAACTTCAAGCACGTAACCTACAAGAGGAGCCCTTGTTAAACTGAGTAACCCAGTGGAAGGTTGGGTATCCAACCCCAGCAGGAAACTGGGTCAGTGAGCAGGTCAGTGTGGGAGGATCACCACTCTATCATTCGTTAATGTGTGGTGATTACTATGGAATATATGGCATGCTGTACTGCTTATAGCCATAGGAGCACAAGCAGAGATAGTCGACAACTAGAAAGATGCTCCTGGAGGATACCATCTTAATCTCCAAATGTTGGATAAGGTACAACTCCAACTACACCAGATTATGTCCATGAGGTCTAACAACCTCAGCAGTTTTTTGGATCTCCAGTCGTCGTAGACTCTATGCCACTGGGCCAGCATCCTGAAACTGTCAAGGGCCATGTGACTGTTGATGTGCACCAGCATTCCCACATAAAAAGATTTCACGCACAGGCATTGTTTGGAAAGCAGCACCATCTGCTCAGTATCAATGTCCTGCGGCGATTGGCAAGTTGTGACGGGGGCAGGATAGTGTAATCTGGGAGCTCCTAGTGATGAGTCTGCACGTAGGCGGCGAGTGTGTGATATTGAAATAATAACATTAAGTGTGTGATAGCCGTTTTGCTCGAGGATAGACTGTAGAGCAACTCGTGTGTTACCCCCGCGACTGAGCAGTCCTATTTAGGATGCCCTCTGTTCACCCTGAATGGGGAGGGGGCTATAAAAGGTGCCCTAAACATAGGCAGTCTAACTTCTCACCTGACTGGATTACCGCATTCAGTGGATACATCAATTTGATGTAGAGACAAAAGAAAGATTTGCAACATGAATATAGCTACCTGGAATATTCATACTCTGATGGACAATGATGTAGATAGCCCACCAGAACGATGTACAATAATAATAAGTTGTGAGTTGAAGAAATGTCACATAGATATTGATCCTCTTAGTGAAACTAGGTGTACTGGAGAAGGACAACTCAAGGAGCATGGCGGTGGCTATACATTTTTCTGGAAAGGAAGTGAAGGCAAATTAAGAATTCATGGAGTAGGTTTTGCAATAAAGAATGAACTTATTCACAATCTTGATGAGTTCTCATCTGGAATTAATGAAAGACTCATGACACTCCATCAGAAACTCAAGAACAACCAAAGAGCTACGGTAATCAGTGCATATACCCCAACGTTGAAGTCAGAAGATGATCAAAAGGAAGCGTTCTATAACCAACTTGATGAACTCCTGTCGAATGTACCAAAGTCAGATAAGCTTTTTCTGCTAGGAGACTTTAATGCCTGGGTTAGCAGAGAATCGTCACTGTGGCCTGGAACTATTGGTAAAGAGGGTGTAGGCAAAGTCAACGCCAATGAACCCTCCCACTCACGAAGTGTTCTGAATATGATCTTGTCATTACAAATACACTCTTCCGCCAGAAGGATAGATTTAAAACAACATGGTAATATCCCAGATCAAAGCACTGGCACTTAATTGACTACATTATTGTCCGTGCCATAGATCTTTTTTTTTTTTTGCTAGTTGCTTTACGTCGCACCGACACAGATAGGTCTTATGGCGACGATGGGACAGGGAAGGGCTAGGAGTGGGAAGGAAGCGGCCGTGGCCTTAATTAAGGTACAGCCCCAGCATTTGCCTGGTGTGAAAATGGGAAACCACGGAAAACCATTTTCAGGGCTGCCGACAGTGGGGTTCGAACCTACTATCTCCCGAATACTGGATACTGGCCGCACTTAAGCGACTGCAGCTATCGAGCTCGGTGCCATAGATCAGCGTGATGTTCATATAACCAAAGTTATGACCGGTGCTGATAATTGCTGGACTGACCACCGCTTAGTTCGATCTGTGATGGCTATACAGGTTCCTCCAAAATGACAGATTCAGGGGAAGGTGATAAAACACAAACTGAAGACTGAACAACTTAGGAACAACAGTATTAAATCTGCCTATCAGGTACTATGGCCGATATATTTCCAAATGAATACCCAGAAAATATTGAGCAGCACTGGTCATTATTAAAATCAGCTATTATAGCAGCTGGCAAAGAAGCAGTTGGTTTTAATAAGAGGAAACATCAGGACTGGTTTGACGAGAACAACAAAGATATATGTGACCTAACTGATGAAAAGCAGAAAGCCTACAACACTTGGCAAAATGATCCAAATTCATTTCCCAAGAAACAGAGATATCAACAAATCAAAACAGAAGTCCTGAAAAGATGCAGGATGATCAAGAATAAATGGTGGATAGACAAATCAATGGAAATGAAAGATTTAACTGCCTCCAACACCACTAGTGCCTTCTTCAGTGCTACCAAAGCTATTTATGGTCCATCCACCACAGGTCTTAATTGTCTAAAATTTGTCTAACTGAAGTTCTTAAAGACCCTGACTCGATAGCTTCCCGTTGGAAAGAACATTTTCAAGATATCCTAAACAGAAACTCGCATGTCGAGGAAGCTGTGTTTGCTGATATTCCACAAGAGCCACTTCAAGATCACTTAGGTAAGTCCCTTCGGTTCAAGAAATCGAGAAGGCCATTCAACAGCTGAAAAATAAAAAGGCACCCGGACAAGATGGAATTCCAGCCGAGCTCTTCAAAGAGGTGGTGGTCCTTTGCTAATTCAGCATACACACATGCTGATTGTGAAAATATGGAACATGGGAACAATCCCTGCTAATCTACAAGATGCTTCCATCATCACTATCTTCAAGAAAGGGGATAAGACTGTGTAACAATTATCAAGGAATATCATTACTCTCTGTTGCAGGAAAAATTCTTGCTAGAGTATTGTCCAATCGTCTACTGTCATTGACTGAAATGTGTCTACCAGAAACATAGTGTGGTTTCAGGCCAAACAGAAGTACAATTGATATGATTTTTAGTGCAAGACAAATGCAGGAAAAGTCGAGAGGAAAACCAACCCTTGTACGACTTTTATAGATTTTGTCAAGGCGTATGATTCTGTTAATCGAGAAGCTGCGTGGAGAATTCTAGCTGTGATTGGATGTTCAAACAAATACATACAGATACTTAGACTACTGCACAACGGCATGTTTGCTACTGTTCATTCCAATACAAGACCACAAGATCCTTTCCATATTTTTACTGGAGTCAAGCAAGGTTGTGTAATTGCTCCAACATTGTTCTCAGTATTTGTGGGAACTATACTACACCTTGTGGATGATAAACTGCCATCAGGTGTAGAACTTTTGTATAGAACTGATGGAAATCTGTTTAATATTAACAGACTGCGAGCTAAGACCAAGGTGTCCTCAGTGTCAGTTATAGAGCTTCAGTACGGAGATGACAATGTTATTTTAGCCAACACAAAGGAAGATCTGCAATCAATCCTAAATGCTTTTAATCAAGCATATGAAAGTATTGGACTGGAAATTAATCTTAATAAGACTAAGATCCTTTACCAGCCAGCACCAAATTCTAATAAGAGAACTCCGGCTATTACAATCAATGGCCAATCTCTGCAGAACATAAATCATTTACCTTACCTTGGAGGCCACCTCTAAACATGTGCAAACATTGATGCAGAAATCCAATTAAGATGTGCTAGTGCGGCTTTCAGTCGTCTCATAAGAAGAGTGTTTGACAATCGTGATATCAGTGTGAGAACCAAACTCTACATTTACACTGCTGTTGTAATCCCTACTTTTATCTATGATTGCAAAACCTGGACAACTTATGGGAGAAACCGAAAATGCCTGGAAAAATACCACCAACAATGTTTGCGGAGAATACTGAAAGTTACACGGCAAGGTCGTCGAACGAACATTAGTATCCTCGAGGAAGCCAACAGTACAAGCATGGAGGCAAAGATAGTCAGGCATCAGCTACACTGGGCTAGCCGTATTGTCCGCATGCCAGATACATGCCTCCCAAAGAAAATCATGTACTTCCAACTAATGAATGGCCAGCGTAACCATGGAGGGCAGTTTAAACGATATAAGGATGTTCTAAATTTTAATCTCAAAAGGTGTCATACTGATGTGGTCAACTGGGAAACTACAGCCGAGGATAGGCCCAAATGGCGTAGCATTCTATACAACGGAGTTGAACATCTAGAACAAGATAGGAGAAGATTAGAAGCTGAGAGGAGGAACCGCAGGAAAGAACGAGCGAATGCAAGGAATGGTGTTCTTGCACAACCATCTGCTGCAACAACTAGTGTGTGCTGTCACTGCAATAAAATCTGTACATCCAGATTCAGACTGTTCAGCCATCTGAGATGACACAATTAATATGCCCAAATGACATTGTATTTATTTACTATATACAGTAGAACCTCGATAATTCGAAATCGGTTAATTCAAAATCCCGCCTAATTCGAAGAAGCTCTCGTTCCCGGAAACATGAGATATAGTTTTGCATGTTATTTCAATTGTTTAATTTGAAATACGGATAATTCGTAATTTGAAGTACAATGTCGGCCCCATTACCGAAATTCAGACTTTTAATTTACATTTAAAAACAAGAGTATGTTACAGAGTAATTTCAACTCGAAATTTATCTGTTCCGCGTCATAATAGAACGCGCGTTCCGGAACGTGGAGGGGTAGCTTTCCGCACTTACACTCACTTCGGTGGGTCTACAGTGCGCTTCATAATTGCTAAGTTGAATGAAATCGGAATTCTTTTGTATTCAACCTTTTAAGGAACGCCGTAATATCACACAACAGGCAGTGTGCGGGAAAACAGAATCCACGAACACTGGCAATGCCGACAGTTGATGAAAAAAACGTGGCTCATATAATAAATTCGTACGCACCGAACAATATTGTCATTGCCGGTGAAACTGCATTGCTTTATTTTCATGCCAGCCCAAATGGTCTTATGGTTTTAAAGGAGAAATTGCCAGCCGGGAAATCGTACAAGGGTGAGGGATGGGGGTCATAGTAGTGCGTTGCAATGCACATGGAAGCGAGATACTTTATCTCCTCGTCATAGGAAAGTTCGATAAGCTACAATGTTTTAAGGGCGTCGGGCACTTTCCATGCCAGAACAAAGCATATAAAAATGCAAACAGTACAGAACAGTGGCGTATACTGAGGGCTACCAAGGCTATCAGTGAAGCCCAAACCTCAAATGCGAGCGATGGAAATCTAAAGCACATTATATTGTAAGCATTTGACACATTGTTCCATTTGCAAACCTTGAAAGCAATGAGAAAACACGTCGCACGTATTTCTGAGAACAAGGCTTCGGAGACTGATATTGCAGCCCAGACTCTCGCCCCTTCCCATCGACTCACCTCACGCGACTTGCTGCTGTCTGCCTACAGGCGTGGGGACCAGCGGAGGATAGCTGTGCTAGGCTTCAGTCCGTCAGATCGCCACTGCTATCACCATGCGTTACTCATCATGTAGGCCTATACTTCCTCACCTCATCCTTCTGTCTTAAATATATGGATAACGGAGTGCTGGTATTTCACTCCCGTTTACTTCTACATCCTTGTAGGAAGACAATGCAGGGCTGCTGTTATAGGAGTAATATAGTTTTCTTTTTATTGGTAGATCTGCTAAAATGAAACGCAATCTTTCAGGTTTAATGTTCTCTTTTGTTGGTTGGAATCAAACCCGTGATCATGGGTCGGACACCACCACTCCACTGATCTTCCGAGGAAGATAATTAACCATTGAACAATGGGTACGACCGCTGTAAAATTCAACATTGTTATTTTCCGAGGAAGATAATTAACCATTGAACAATGGGTATGACCGCTGTAAAATTCAACATTGTTAACGATTATGATGATGTTAATAATAATAATAATAATAATAATGGTGCATGGCTTGGTGGTGACCTAATAAGGATAAAATGAATGGCAAAGATGTCATAAACACTCAGTTCCCAAGCCAGGGGAAATAACAGTATGAGGGGGTTGATTCTGAAAATTGAACCGGGGCCGTCGGACCAAAGGTAAGCATTCTATCCATTTAGCCTCAACTCGATTGATCAGCTGTTGAGTATTGGCGGTGGCAGAGGCCAGGGCAGTAGCTTGTGAAGCAGCCTTGACAACACAGCGGGTAGCTCCGTTGGCTGTTGGCTGCAGCTCAAAATGCTTAAGGCTTGATGTTCCCTAAACCAACTATCGAAAAGGGGTAGCCTAAATCTAGTGGTAGCCCACGTCTTCATACCCGCATATGCCACTGGTACAGAAATACAAAAAATAATGCATTTGCACAGAGAAACCGGCATAATTTATCCCCGTCTTTGAATTGTGTAATTTTTTTTTCTTTCATTGCGTGAGCTTATGTTTGTCAGTGATTTATCAAAGTGCATTATTTGAACATTGTAAATGCACCTTGTTGGATACATTTCGGAAATAGTTTTTTTTCCATGGCATTTGAAAGGTTTAAACTGTGAATCCAGGTGATTGCATGTATTAATGGGTCTTAGAATACTTTGTGCTGCGGCAAGTGTTTACATTTCTGAAGTACGAGAGAAGTGCCATGGCGGGAAATCGTACAAGGATAGAGTCACAGGAAAGTTCGATTTTAAGGGCATCGGGTACTTTCTGTGTAAATACAAGGCATCTCAAATGCCTACAGTATAGCAATCCAATTAATAAAGCACTTGCACATGGGAGCCAGCATAGATTTCTCCTCATCTTTGAATCGTGCTTTTCTTTCTTTCTTTTGTTGCGTGAGGTTATGTTTACCAGTGTATTATTTGAATATTGTAAATGCACCTTTTTGGATACATTTTGGAAATAGTTCTTTTTTTCATGGCATTTGAAAGGTATAAACTGTGAATCAAGGTTAATTGCATGCAGTAACGGGCCTTAGAATATTTTGTAACGCGGCAAGGGTTGGTACTTCTGAATTGCGAATTGGCGGTTAATTCGAAATCACGTAATTCGAAGTCCGATTTTTGAGTCCCAAAGACTTCGAATTAACGAGGTTTTACTGTATTCATTTGACGAATAAATGGCTATGTTGATAACGATGATGCTTGTTGTTTAAAGGGGCCTAACATCTAGGTCATCAGCCCCTAATGGTATGAAATGTAATGACAATTTAAAAGTCCAAAATCATCCAGTGACCAGAATTCAAAACATGATGAAGAAGAATGAATGAATGGACGGATATGTATTTAAAACGATCGGTGGATCTGACCCGTAATGCCCCATATTTCCAGAAACTAGCGTTAAACAATAGTATTACTGGCCAAGGGACTGCTTCTAAAGCACAATCCTGAATTGATGATGCTTGTAGTCTAAAGGGATCCAAAATCCAGGTCATCAGCTCCTCATAATGGTGAAATGTCAGTTAACACCATTATTATTAAAAATCTATTTTAAAAAATCACTTAAGACAGTTACTACAAATCCTAAAATTAAACATTCAAAGAAAGTGTCTGAGCAGAACCAGGCACTACAGCTAGTTTGTTATAAAATTAACTACAGTTCACAGCAATTAGTTCTCTTTCAAATCAAATGTGCTGACCATGATTTGAGATTTTTCAAGCAAGGTAGCTAGCTCCTAATAAGCAATACCACAGGGAAACTAACATGAGACAGTATCCCATATTAGGTCACCCTGTCGCATATTGGGAACTCTCTTAGTTTTTCAATTAATATAAATAATTTCGTCGAGTAGAATCACTTGCCGTGCGTAAATGAGCACTTTACATTCTGTTTACAACATGGTTTACCTACATATTTTCAAAAATCCATGACGTGTGATTGTTTAATTTTGTTTTACTTAAACCTTTTGAAATATTGGAATGTTGATCATATGTCCTTGTCACATACCTTTGTATTTTAGAAGTACCAATTGAAGTAGTCTGACAAACTCCATTATGGGTAAAATTTTAATGAGAGCTCTTCCACTGACATTTACAAAATTATTTTACCATTTTCAGATGTTGCCTGCTGCTAAAAGGAAAACTTGGGACAAACAAGCTATGGTTTGTGCAGTGAGATATGTGAGGAAAGGAGAAATGGGATATCTGAAAGCTTCAAAATATTCTGAGATGCCAAAAAAGGAGTCTAGGGAGATACGTGAAAGATAAGATTCGTACATCAGAGGAATTAGGAGATATTCATCTTTGGAGAAAACCTGTTTTATCATCCAATCTTGAAAATGAACTTGTGAAGTACTGTTTGGTTATGGAAAATCAGTTTTATGCCTTGAGATGTAAAAACATACGGAGTATGGGCATTTCAAATGGCTATTAGAAATGGTCTTCATAATCCCTTTAATTCAGCAAGAACATCAGCAGGAAAGAAATGGCTTTAAATATTTCTGAAAAACATCCGATCTTATCATTGAGAACACCACAAGGTATTTCAGTGGCAAAGGTGAAATCATTTACTTCATAAAACGTGACCAAGTTCTATGATATTTATGAACCTGTAGTAGCTAACGTAAATCATAAGGCACTTAGGATCTTCAATGTTGATGAAACAGGGGTGACAATTATGCAGCACAAATACAGTAAGGTCATAGCAATGAAAGGTAAAAAAAAAAAGGTTGCTGCTTTGACTTTGTCGGAGAGAGGGAAGCTAATCACTATCATAATATGTATGAGTGCGGCAGGCACTTAATATTCCACTATTAATTGTGTTTCCAAGAAAAAAATATAAAGGAAGATAAATTTCAGCTTGCCATCCAAGTGGCTGGATTTACTACATGGTTTGATAATTTTCTACAATTTGTGAAGCCATCAGCAGATGACCCTGTAGTTCCTAGTTCTTGATGGACAATATTCCCTTACTGAAAACACTGATGTGGTTAGAAAAGCAAGGGAAAACCATGTTATATTGTCTGTTTGCCTCCTCATTCAACCCCACTGATGTGGGAATAATGGGGCTATTTAAAACGTATAGAAACATGGCTCGCAAACAACCCTGGTTGTGTAATAACCTCATATTTGGCAGCCAAGCTGTTTGGGGCAGCTTCCAAGAAAGCAGCTACAATGGAAGCTTCTGTAAATGCCTTCCAAAAAATAGGGACTCGTCCCTTGCAATAGGCACATCTTCAGAAACCACGAATTCACAGCACATTGGGAAGTTGACTCTCACCCTTCGAACCATAGCGAATATGGAGGTGAGTATTCCTCTCCGATCACATCAGAAAGGCCTGGTACGAGCAGAACATCTATGCTAGACAAGTCATGAGTCCACAAGACATCAGACCCATGCCTCAAATCAGCACGTCATCTCAGGATGCAGTGGGTCCAAGGAGACCTCCATTTACAGGATCTGTTGAGCTGATAACATCTTCTCCTTACGGGAGCCCAGGTCAATTTGCTTGCCAACTATGTTTAGAAGGAGGGATTTCGACATGACATACACAAAGCAGAACAAGGAAACAATGGAACTCCAACGACCAGGACCAACGGAAAACATTTCGGAAGCCCGGCAAGAAGCTAGAGAATCTTGCAAGATACGTTTGAAGTAAGTGTCAGGTACGCGATGTGTTGAACCAATGATCATTTTGGCTAGGCATTGGTCTATGTATGTGATGGCCCCTATCGAGCATACAACAGTGTCTGAGAGGACGAATTGATAAAAGCGACTAATGCGTGGGCTAGCTACTCTTTATTCGGAAAGATTATGCACAGGTAATGTTGTGAGAAGAAGTATTATTTACGAGAGTGCAGGTCACGACTTATGTATCTTGATCGTGTGGGGACAGCATTTAAGTATTCAAGATTTTAAACTTTGGGAGAATGGCATTTATCTTTCTATTTTCAGAGGAAAAGAACAGTTTCAGATATTCATTTCAATGCATAGTAGCCTGCTTGTTTGAATAGATTTTTCAAGTACATAAACACTATTCCCAGTCCAGCATTTAAATCGAAAATATATGACCTACTTACGAGGTTAGATAAGAAGAGTTGTCCCGCGGCTGATTGGGAACTGGTTTTTCACGGTCAGTGCAAATTACCCCGGCAGTAGTATTCTAGTAACTGGCAGGTTAATCTTGACCCAGTTTTCTACACCGTGAACGAGGGGATATTTTAGACAACATCCAGAAGCAGAAGCAGCGACGGAGACTACGAGATCACATTTCTACACCACGATGGAGACCCAAGGACTGACTCAGTTCTATTCTGAAGGCACCACATTCAATATGGCTGGGTAACACGAAGGGGAGCCGGCTGTCCTGAAGGCAGGCAACAATAAGTCGACGAAACAGATGAGTACTAAATTTTCAATGTAATTATGTATGTGTGCATGTGTTTTTTGTAGCAAAAGTAGTCTAAGCTTTTGCTGGAAGGACTACGTCCTATTAAAGTAAATGGTAGAAAGCTTGTAAATGTAAATATTATTGTAACGTAAATGTGGACCAATTGCACGAGGTCGAAGCTTGCTTTCTTTCCATTTTATTCAGATTTTTTAGCTGAGTTGTTAACGTCACTCCTTTTTACAAGTCAGTTTTCTTGTTTAGCCTCATATTTTTTTGGATTTGTTTTCTTTTATGTTTGAGACGCAGTGTACGTCTCAGGGCTTAAAGGTAAATGTAAATAAGGATTTAAATTAAAGTCAGGAAGGACAAGATTAAAGTATTATTAATGGGAGCTTGACGTGTACAGAAACATTCCGTCATGTTTTCTAGGATTTATTGCATGATGTGTGAATGAGATGTATGACATGGTGGAATTTGGATCCACAAAGTTTGGTAGGTAACGTCATCTTCATGATTATTTGAATATAAAGATGAGTGTAAATTAGTGATTGATTCAGGAGTACCTCAAACTTAGTTTCGTACTCCAAGTTCCGAATATTTAGAAGCAATTTTCTGTAAATTTATTATTATTATCATTATTATTAATGCGAGTTTCTTGAGTTGAAGATTGAGATATTTCAGTAACTTTCATATGTTCAGACATGATCAATTGCCTATGTGGCATTTCCTTAGTTTCCAGTTATGGTATTATTACACAGTTGGTCACTTTATCATTCAAATGTTTAGCTTTACAAGTGCGAGTGCTTTGATTTGTGACTAGCGCAATCTTGTTTCTTTTCATGCGGGAGAATGTTAGACATCATTTATATTTGTATCAGTTCTTGGCAACATTAGGACACGTGATATTTTGTGTGATTATTAGTAAGAGGACGCGATCCTCGTTTGAAAGGCCTGCATTTTTCATGTGTGTGTGTGACTTGTCTCGGGTAGACTGATGAGCAGCATGTGTTAAGGGTTGGACCCTGTGTGTTTTTGATATTTGCTGTATTATTTTGGGAGACTGAATCTCTGCTTTTGAGTCACTCCGCCATGTTGTTGGTGAGGGTGTTACGTGTGTCTACCAAGGAGAGTTTGTTCTAGCGGCCTGTACTTTGTGATGATTTGCTTTTATGATATAACTGCACTGAGGAATATTCTGTGTCACGTAATCTTTCCCAGGGACCAATGTTGAATTATCTGTTTTAAGTTAAAGCTTACTCTGTTATGTTTTATGAATTTGTGTCTTGTAATTTACTTCAGGAACCTAGTGTATGTTGAATAGGAAGTGTTGCTTGAAGTGTAAAATTTATTTCCTTATATTTTCCATCGAGACTTTGAGTGAGTGAGAGTTGTGCAAATGCAGCATGCTTTTCTTGGTGAGCCCTGGAAAATGTGACATCATGTTTTTGTTTCTTTGATTGCGTATATTTGCTATTTATGTGATTTTTGTGTGTGGTTTCGATTCACAGTGTTTTGTCAAGCGCATGAGGTTGCTCATGATTGAGGTGTATATATTTGTAGGAGGTTTTACCACTCAGCGTGTTAGATATTGTACAGTTAGATTAGTTTTCGTCTCCCCTTCGCGCATTACATCACGTCTTTTCTTAAGGTTAGGGACCCCCACTGCAATATCAAGTATCCAGGAAAGGGGAATGTACTCATCTACAGTTGAAAGTGTTAACAAAAACAAAGCCAGGTGTGTGGTGCGAGCATGCTAGCCGAAGTGTAAAATTATAAAATTCAAGAATTTGCTTGTAATGTTAAGTATGTGTGTCAGCATACACTTACAGATTTGTATGATACTTTGATTCTCAAGATGGACTTTATCAAGCTGAGAGAATAATTCTGAGCTTTGTAAATCTGATCACTATGATATGTTTGCTTTTCATTTTTTCATATTTTCTTGTTTATATTTAATAAACAGATTTTCCTTTAAACTGATGCCATGCTTTGCCTTGCTTTATTTATAGGTTTTAGTTGACCTCACAGTGTCCATATTAGCTATATGTTTCCCATCAAAATCCAGGGTGTGTATATTTTTAAGGTATTATTTATCATAGGTCGACCTGAATACGCATGGGAGCGGCTGACTAATCTGGGGCAAATTACCTTGATGGTAGAAACGGGGACAATATTAGACTGCAGGCTTTCGGCACAATCTGCCATCAGGAGCAAGTCGTCAGCATAGGCCAGACTGTTTACTACATTTCCACCTGCCTGAATCCCTCCCTGCCACTTTATACCTTTCAGAAGATGATCCATGTAAACTACGAACAACAAAGGTGAAAGATTACAGACTTGTCTAACTCCTGCAAGTACCCTGAACCAAGAAGTAATTACCATCAATTCTCACTGCGGACCAGTAGGAAACATGCATAATTTTCAAAAATATTTATTTTGAAAAGTACACCAATGAAATAGTACGTAAACGTATTACATTGTGGTAAGTTGCCTTGTTTTCTACCATTAAAAATATATTTAAAAGTCCCTTTCTGCAAGGCGAGTAAAATGTCCTCTGACATAAGCGGCACGCTGTGACATCACGATCCAGTACCGCATGCAGCTCTACCAGCCATTGTGCATCAGCTGTTACTAAAAGCCGACTGTTTATTATTCGTGATCGCAAATAACTTCAAAATGACAGAAAAAGTGTTCAACACAGCATAGTCAGACAATCTACCCTGTGTAGATGTCATCATTCTTGAAAAACAGTGACTTTTGTGGCCGCAGAAATTCGCGGATCAAAAGCAAATTGGTAAGTGGCATCTTTTATATACGTGCAATGTACTGTAACTCATAGTATTAGGATGAGAATGAACCTGGATAGAAATTGCATCATTTTCAACATTTCCTTCTAGACTGATTTCCATATTAGAGAATAACATAACATTTTCAGGTTTTCAGCATTACTAAAATAACAAATATGATTTCAGCACTAACATAAACATATAGGTAGCATTATAGTACTAGTCCGCCTCTGTGGTGTAGTGGTTAATGTGATTAGCTGCCACCCCCGGAGGCCCGGTTTCGATTCCGAGCTCTGCCATGAAAGTTGAAAACAAATAGTACGAGGGCTGGAACGGGGTCTACTCAGCCTCGGGAGGTCAACCGAGTAGAGGGGTCTCGATTCCCATCTCAGCCATCCTCGAAGTTTTCCGTAGTTTCCTACTCCTCCTCCTCCTCCAGGCACCTAACATAAGGCCACAGCCATTTCCTTCTTTCTTCCTTGTCTATCCCTTCTGATCTTCCCATCCTCCCAGAAGACCCCTGTTGAGCATAGCAGGTGAGGCCGCCTGGACTAGGTACTGGCTCTCCTCACCAGTTGTATCACCATACCCAAAGTCTCACACTCCAGGTCACTGCCTTTGAAGCGGTAGAGGTGAAATCCCTCGTTGAGTCAGAGGGAAAAACCAACTCTGGAGGGTAAACTGATTAAGAAAGAACGAAAGAAAGAGAGAAAGATCATAGTACTATAGGTGTAAAATCTATCATTCCTGAAAATATATATATGGTTGGGGCAACTGGCCTACCCACTTCCGAGGCCCACGAAAGAGAAACATTAAATATCTTGGTGGAGGAAAAAAGTTAAACATGATAAAGATAAAAAATATGACTTCATCTAGTTTTCACAAATCAGGCTGAGTGGTTCAGACGGGTGAGGCGCTGGCCGTCTGACACCAACTTGGCAGGTGCGATCCTTGTTCAGTCTGGTGGTAGTTGAAGGTGCTCAAATACATCAGCCTCATGTCGGTAGATTTAATGGCACGTAAAAGAACTCCGGTGGGACTAAATTCCTACATCTCGGCGTCTCCAAAAACCGTAGAAGTAGTTAGTGGGGCGTAATGCCAATAACATTAATTACATTTGGCTTTTAACAAGCTGAGCATATCAAGCAAGAAAAGTGTCTTGGTGACATTTTTGTCGTTCAATATAGGAAAGTCTGTGTGTGCTGTGATTTTTACCCTTCGGTTTATTGACTTGGCTTGTATAACCTAAAACTTAGGCTAAGTTTGGATAATATTTTAAACATCAACATCACTGTTATTTTTAGTACCAGTAATGTATTTTCATCTGTGTGCAATTATGTTATTTATTTCATTAATATTATGATAATTATTATAATTGAGCATAGTTAACTTTTAAGAATGAGACCACTCTAACCGACAAGCATTGGTTTTGTGTAGAGATATACATTTGTTAAATTCACATTGTTTTCTTTCATGACGTACATGCCTACTTTTTGTTATATTCTAGAGTATTTAGCTTTAGTCTAAATTTGTTTAGAAATGTAAGCTCTTCAATAAAGACATAAATAACTATTGCATGCCAAGATAAACTAGTATAATTAGAGCTGTCAATATGGTTCATAACCCCTTTGATTTTTTATCTTGACATGGATCACCCAAAACTTAGGTTAGGTTTGGAGAATACTTTAATAATCAGCATTAATTAATGCACTGTTTATTACTTTCATATTCCAAGATGTAATTGAAGCATTTAATTAAAGTTTTATCACTAGAATAGCTGACATGAAAAAGTGATCGAAAATTCAAACAAATTCAACTTATGTTAAAATGATTTTCCAATATATCCCCAGCACTTCTCTGGCTTGCCGAAATCCATTTCTCCCTAGTTTTAGTGACCTTTGGATAATTTATAAACAGTTTGTTTGTGGTTGTATGTGGTATGCGATGTGCTATTGCACATCGGAACTACACATCATTTATAAGTTTTCTGCCTCACTGTCTGCACAGGATACATTTGAAGTCCAAAATATACCACTCAGATTATTACCCAATGTATATACCTCGAATTTAACTATGCCAGACACTAACATAAAGTAGAAATACGTGAAGTGTATCCTGTTTCTCACAGCACACTATGTGTTATTTCGTCTGCTAACTGAGTCAACCTGTATGATGATGTCAGACCAATGGAATCATGTACTTGAGTCACGTGACATTTTCGTACTTTAATTTAGAGTTTTATCATGTTTGGAGTTATTATTTGTACATTCTGATCACATTTTTGAATTCTGCATGCAATTTTGAATCAGATTAACATATTTTTAATTAAAACCCTGGATCATGCATGTTCCCTATTGTCAACATAAATGCCTTTGATTGATTTTAATAATCTACCCTTAATCCCATAGTCCCCTAGTATGGCAAACATCTTTTCCTGTGGTACCCTGTCATATGTTTTCTCTAGATCTACGAAACATAACTGGCTATTGCTCTCACAGCATTCTTCAATTACCTGGCAGCCCCTCTGTGGTCTGAAACCACACTGGTTTTCATCCAACTTCGTCTCAACCACTGATCGCAACCTCCCTTCCAAGATGCCAGTGAATACTTTGCGTGGTATACTAATCAATGAGACAAAATGGAAGGGGAAAGGTAAAAAAGAATTATATTGGAGTGGAGAAAAGATGGCAACAAATGGTATTGGTGTTATATTGAGAGAAGACCTAGCGCAATATGCGGACAAAATTGAGCACATTAGTGACAGGATAATTCAAGTTAGACTTGGACTTGAGAGTGGAATCAAGGATTTTATACGCGTTTATGCACCCCAATCGGGAATTCAGATGAATGTTTAGAAGAGTTTCTAGAACGGGAAAGTTGTATTGAAGACAAAGAGGTTATAATAATGGGAGAGACAAATACATATGTTGGAACAGACAGACAGGGAAAAGAAGAGATAATTGGCCCCTATAGTTATGGAAACCAAGAGGAAGAAGGAGATTTGCTAATAGATTTATGTAGAAGAAATGGATTAATTGTTGGCAATGCATGGTTTAGAAAAAAAGAACTCACAAAAAATAACTAGATATAGTTGGGGAGATAGAAAGACAAAGACAATGATTGATCTTATTCTGGTGGAGAAGGAGAAACTTAGATAACTGGAAGATGTGACAGCAGTGCAAGAGCAGATTTCAAAGGAGACCATAAAGTGCTGGTAGCCAAATTAACACTTGGTAAAATAATGAATAGAATAAAAGGAAAGAAAATTAAAGGGATGGAAGATAAAAGAGAAGGAAATAAGGGAAAAGTTTCAAGAGGATCTGAAGAAAGAAAGTCCCAAAGATGACGTGAACAGTGTGGAAAAGAAATGGACATGTTTCAGAAATGGTTTTGTAAAGTGTACAGTAAACACCTGTGGAAGTCTATCAGGGAGGAAAAAGGGAAAGGAGACTCCTTGGTGGAACAACAGGGTGAAGGAAGCAGTTAAAGAGAAACAAATGGCTTCGAGGAAGTGGCTAGACAGCAATAGTACAGAGAATTGGCAGAAATATAAAGAAGCCAAAAAGGTATGTAAGAAAATAGTACAAGAAGAGAAACAGAAAAGCTGGGAAAGTTTCACAGAAATTTTACAGGTGGATATAAAGTGAAGTAAAAAGGTTTTGTATGGTTTGGTGAAGAATAGTTTACAAAATAGGGAAGATACAAAATTAGTAAAAACTGAAACAGGGCAGATATTCATGCATAGAGCCGACATACTAAAAAGATGGGAAGAATATTTCTCAGAATTGCTAAATATTAAACACAGTGAACTGGTAGATGAGAAGGAGCAAGAAGAAACAATGGGGAAAGAAGGAGAACAAGAAAAGGAGATATCGATTTTAGAAATAGAGGAAGCCATACAAAAGATCAAGAGCGGTAAAGCAGCAGGAGTGGATGAGGTAACTATGGAAATGATAAAAGCAGCAGGACCAATAGGGCTACAGTGGCTGTATAGATTATTTAGAATAATCTGGAGGAAGAAAGAGATCCCAGAAGAGTGGGGAAAGGTTTTAATTATCCCAGAGATTTCAAAAAGGTGATAATAAGGACTGTAATAACTACAGAGGGATCACCCTTATTGCCCATGCAGCTAAGATATTTGAGAGAGTATTGGAAGGAAGACTGAGGAGGAAGCTAGAAGGAGAACAGTATGGTTTTAGGAAAGACAGATCAATGTTCAAACTGATCTTTACATTAACACATATGATGAAGAAAAGATGGGAGTTTGGAAAAGACATAGTGATGACATTTATTGATATTGAGAAAGCTTATGACAGTGTGCCCAGACAGTTGATATGGGACACATTAGGGAAAAAACAAGTTAACAGAGTGGAAGTGCAAATGATGAAAGCTATGTACAAAAGTTGTGTTAGTAGTGTGAAAACTACTATAGGAAAAACAAAATGGTTTAAAGCTGAAATTGGTCTCCGACAGGGAAGTGTACTATCCCCCATACTATTCTTCATAGTCATGGGTGAAATTCATAAGAACATTAAACAGGGATTGGGAAGACAGGCAACAAAAGCCATGTGGTTTGCAGGTGATATAGTGATATGGAGTGAGGATGAAACGGAAGTGCAAAAACAAGTAGATGTATGGAATCAAAAGATAGAAAAATTTGGGATGAAAGTAAGCATAGAGAAAAGTGAAATAATAGTGATGACAAGGGGAAGGAAGGAAGGAAGGAAGGAAGGAAGGAAGGAAGGAAGGAAGAGGAAAGATAAAACTGAATGGTAATATTTTGGAAGTGGTTAAACTTTCAAGTACTTGGGAAGTGTGATCCCAGAAGATGGAAAGATAACCGAGGAAAGTGGGAAAAGAATACAACAAGCAAACAGCTTCTACCAGTGTAAGGGGTATTTTGTTGAACCAACATGTCCCGAAGAAATGTAAGAAAGCGTTATATTCAACCTATTATGAACCCATACTAAGCCATGCAGCTGTATGAAAACCTGTACATTCCTAAAATAATTTGTAATGTTAAAGTCATGAAAATCATGTAATTTTGTTTATTTAGAATGTAAAAATGTAATATTATAAGAAGAATGTGTAGTTAGGGAATATTGCATATGTGCATCATTATATTTTGTATAAATTTCCGTTTGGGTAAGTCTGTAAATATGACCTAGCCGTAAGGATTGTACAACCGGGAAAACAGCGACTATATCGGGAAGGACGGTTGAAGTCAGTTGAATGTGTTGCAACAAAGTGGCTTGGAAACATGGGGTACGGCCAGGTAGTATAGGCTGAAGATTGGAGTGGATCAATGTGGATGTACGTGAGTGGACGTTCGATGTCACATCAGATGCACGATAGCCAATATGAGGGCTTTGTTTTAAGCGAGGTTGGGTTGACTGAGTGATGCATGAGGAAGTGCCTGTGAGAGCATTTCAGGACTCTATAACCACGTGCAGCAAGCCTATATAAGTACGTACGTGTGTGCGGCAATTCATTCTGACTCTGATTCTGTTTCTGATTGTGTTTGTGTTCTTGATTCTCTGTGTATCTCACTCAGACTGGCGCGCGGGAGCTACTTTGCGCAGATTCCTAGGCGATGCTCTATTGTTTTTAAGTATATTTTACCTACGGAGTGAGCACGCTAAATATCGTTGATGTTACAAGTTTCTGGTGGCCGTTATGTAAAAGACGCTACTAAGTGTTTATTTGTAATTCCAACTCTGTATAATAATTAGACTATAATTCTTTTACGAGATAATGTACAGTGGATGTGGTGATGCATACCGAATCTACATTCGGTAGTGGATGTGTGGTTGTGCACAGAGCTAATTCTTGGTAAAGGAAATCGTCGGCCGAGTATGCAGTTTTAGTTGGAGAAAAGTGAGGCGTCACACTAACCTGTGGGGCAGTTGGGAAAGACTCAAGACATCGATGAGGAAGTGTGTAAATAAGGTTAGGGATGCTCTTCGTAAAGAAGGTTGCATCCGTACGTAGAGAAAGTCGTCGTACTTTTCTTTACCAGAACACAATTTTTGTTCTGTAACAGTGGAGAGAGGTGGGACTCTTACCTGGAGGTATGTTAAGAAATGTATATCTAATGAAAGTAATGATTTTGTTGGTGGTAGTAGTGTGTATATTTGCCATAGTAAACGACAAACGAGTAGGTCTCGTCACGTAATGATTTTGTTGTTGGTAGTAGTGTGTATATATGCCTTTGTAAACGACAAACGAGTAGGTTTCGTCAAGTAATGATTTTGTTGTTGGTAGTAGTGTGTATATTTGCCTTTGTAAACGACAAACGAGTAGGTCTTGTCAAGTAATGATTTATGTTGGTCGTAGTTGTTTGTAAGTTGCCTTTGTGGACAGAAATCAGGAGTGGGTCTCATCAAGTGATGATTATTGTGGTATTTATTATATATTTTTTATTATTTTGGGAGTAAAGTCATGGAATGAAACTTGCAGTAAATCTTTTTATCAGTGGAGTGAGGATGAACCTGGCGTGCTACCCACATCTAATTTCAGGGGTAAACAGGTAAGGTTATAAAGTAAGTCTGGAGCTTCGTCAGCCTGATGACCGTCGCCTTGGGAGAGGGAGTTTCTCATTGCTCTACATAGTTATATATTCCTGTAATTGTTTTACAGGTGGCGCCCAGTCTTGGTATTTATACTTATTTTACTCACCGTTTATTCATTTCATTTTTTCTATAGCTTGCAGTAGTTACAATAGTCTATTATGGATCTTGTACCCCTACCCTCCCATGTGTAGCGGTGAATAGCCGTATGCTTGAAGAATGTATTCGTAACTGCTAAACCCATAGCAGCACAGAAGTCCAGCAAATGCTTCCCATTCCTATTAGCTTCCATATCTTCCCCACATTTACCAATCACCCTTCCATATCCTTCAGTTCTATTTCCAACTCTTGCATAGAAATTGCCCATTAGCACAATCCTATCCTTACTGTTGACCCTGACTATGGATGTCACTCAATGCTTCATATAACTTGTCAACTTCATCCTCATCTGCTCCCTCACATGGTGAATACAATGAGACAATTCTCGTCCTAATTCCTCCAACAAATCTACTCACATCATTCGCTCATTTACGTGCCTAACAGAAACTATGTTGTGTGTAATATTCCTGATGAACAGCCCTACCCCACATGCTGCCCTTCCCTTTTTAACACCCATCAAGTACACTTTATAATTTCCTATCTTTTGCACATTATCTCCCCTTTCTCGATTAACATTTATTCCTAAGTACATCCAGATGCATCTTCTTTGCTGACTCAGCCAGTTATACTTTCTTTCTTCCACAAGCCCATTAATACTGATAGCTCCACATCGAATTCCATTTTGTTCATCGAATTCCATTTTGTTCACCAAACTGTCAAATGGGAGTGGGACTCTGTTACTCCCATAGGTCTGAGGCTTGCTTAAAATGTTCTGAGCTCGGTAAATTTGTCAAGCAGGATGCTACCCTACTTGCACATAGGCCAAGTTAGGATATCTCCTCTAATGGGTTAGGGACCACTGATGGATTGTATAGTCCTAGCCGCCTGAGCACAAGGAGGGTCAGAATATATCCGCCCACTCTCATTCCGTAGCAACTGGTATCCCGACTCTCAGGACCACTTACTAGGCCACTCAGGCATTGCCCAATGCAAGACCTCACACTAATTTATCTGTTACCGAGTATCTGGCCAGACATTCTGTCACTGTCGTCCCACATCCACCATATTTGCCAGACCTCTCACCATGCGACTTTTTCTTTTTTCCGTGAGTGAATTTGCAACTGAAAGGAAAGCTTCAAGATATCGCAGACATCCAACTGGCTGTGACACACGAGCTTACATGCATCGCAGTTGACAATTTCCCTGCTCACTTCCAAGACCTCCAGAAACACTGACAATTGTGTATAGATAGCCAAGGGGACTACTTCGACAGGAGCTTGTTAAGTGCCACTTTTCTATTTTTTACAACCTCAGTCCTGGAACTTTTCTGTCATAACTTGTACAACTGGAAATATACAGATGGGAGTGGGAAATAAGGTACTGTGGAATGTATGAATAATGCAGAGTAGGTTTACCAGGTGTAGGATATAAACCGAGGAAACTGTCAGTCATGAAATCCTTGTGCTACACACTGTTTTTTCTCAGAGGAGTACAATAACCTTTATGGCAAATCTTCAAAGTAGTCCCTTCGATTGTCCAAAACACACTACCAACGATGCAGGAGACATCAGATACCAGTTGCCTCACTGTATGTGAAATTTGCAAATTTATGTTTCACAGCACTGGCAAAGTCCTCTCATGTCCCAAATCGTCTCCCATGCTATGGTTCTTTCACTTTGGGGATGAGGTCGAAATTGCATGGAGACAGGTCCTTTAAGTATAGCGGATGTTTCAGTATTCCTCCACTACAGTGATTAAGTTGCCACCACACAGCCTCTGCAGCATGCCGTCTGGCATCATGGAGAAGGATGACATTGAGAAAATCTGGGCGTTTTGTCTCTAATGGCACAATGTAACTGTCTCTGAAGACAGATTCATAATACTGTATGTTGGTGTCACCGTTGAGGGATGAAATGACACACAATCACACCTTTGACATCGTTAGCCACAACGACCATCAGCTTCAAGGGGGAAGTGTTTTGCCAGAACTTTAGTCTTTGTGGTGATCCTGCATGTTGTTGTTCTGCAGACAAGCTCTGGTTTATACACCCTGGTTTAAAATTCATCCATGTTCACCATTGTCTCCACCATTTGCTCACTTTCCTGCTGGTAGCGTACCAAGTGCTCAGAGTATATGGCATACAGTGTCCACTTTTGCATGTCCGAGAGTGCATGTGGCACCTGCCATGATGCATTTTTACAAAAAAAATCCCATAAAATTCTGTGGGTGGTTAGTTTCTCAATGCCTGTTTCAGCTTGTAACACAAATAGTGATCATTTTCTGTCCACATCCATGCACTGGGTAATTACTGCATGCGACACATCAGTCCGGGCACTGGACCATTGCAAGCCGCTGCTTGTTTCATGGCTGAGCGGAAATGCTGCTGTCCATCTCGCAAAGGCTCAGTACAAGAGGGCATTATTCCCCACAGCTTCCACAGGCACTCTTATGATATTTTTTGGCATGGTGACCCTGGCAAACAGGCAGTTTGGTGCACGCATGCTGTTCTTACCTTGTCACATACATTCTGCATGGAGCCTGACACACTGCTGCAGTCCCATCACCCTGTATGTGGAACCTGTGCCATCTCGTGCTGTGTTTGTGTACTATGGGAGTCATGCTTTCCAGGACATATGACCATTGTATGATAACACCATGAAAATGTGAGGAAAAAAATTAGTTGCCATGACATATGCTTCAATCCTCATAACAATCATCATCATCACGTTACAGATTTAAGTTTATTAACTTAATCATTGCGGTTTGATTTTATAATGGTCCGTATTAACTACAATCTTTACTCCAGTAAATACACATTTGATATTTAAAATCAGCCTTGTCAATACTTCGAGTTATTTACTAATTATTATCACCTAATTAACCGTACATGTTTCGAGGACCTAACTGTCCTCTTCCTGAGCGGTTTTTCTCACACTGCCAAATATCTCTTGGACCTTTTCACTTAAATAAACACCAGCCTTATACTTAACAAATCCTCTTGTAACCTTTATTCCATATTTAGTTTTAAACATCTCTTAGTTAATATATACTATGTGTCATAAATAAAATATGTCATGTCATAAATGTCATAAATGAGGACTGATATACACTATTCTATTTACAATCTTATTTAAAATGTCTTAGCCTTGTCTGTTACCTACAAATACAAACAATTTATTAAACTTCCACCTGTCCTCAAATATTCCCTATAATGGTATCTCCTCACTCCACACTATGTGAATCTACTGTGGTCCATACATAAATATAAGTGACCTTGACATTAGTCTTGGGTAACATGCCTGTCAGTAGAAAATCGATCATTGATTTGGATAACACCAACAGAGGTCAAGGGCAAAGTGATCGCACTAAACTTTAAATAGAATAACTGACAGATTTCAGTTTTGGGTGTCAATAAGCAAACATTGTCCAATTTGCTAGAGGAGGAGTAGATATTGATCCTGATATTGATGTTCTACTGTTAAATCTATTAAAGAAACCATTTAAAATAGTTCCTTTAATAGATTTAGACAAGTAAATACAGGATCAAATAAAATACCTATTATGGTTAACAGTTCTACTGTTACCCAAGGCTAAGGTCAAGGTCAATTAAGTTTACGTATGGACAACAATTGATTTATTTAGTGTGGAGTGAGAAGATACCACTATAGGGAGTGTCTGAGGACAGATGGAAGTAGCAGCATTTAACTGACGAAAACTCTGGATTGGATGATTTTAATAAATTCTAAGAGATGCTAATTTTAATAAATTGATTGTATTTGTTAGTAACAAACAAGGCTAAGACATTTTAAGCAAGATTGTAAATAAAATAATGTAGTTTAGTGCTCATTTATAACATTTATGACATATTTTATTTATGACACATAACTGAGGTATGTTTAAAACTAAATATACAGTAAAGGTTACAAGAGGATTTGTTAAGTATATTAATAAGTGAAAAGGTCCAAGAGATATTTGGCAGTGTGAGAAAATCTGCTCAGGAAGAGGGCAATAAGGTCCTCAAAACATGTGCGATATATTAGGTGAAAATAAATAATTAGTAAATAACTCTTAAGTATTGACAAGGTTGATTTTAAATATCAAATGTGTATTTATTAGAGTAGAGATTTAAGTCTCGCTAACTATTTTTATGGTGTTTGGAGATGCCAAGTATTTCAGCATGCCAAATATGTCAGTATTTTGTCCCACATTCTTTTACTTGCCAGTATACCTACCACACGAGGCTGGTGTATTTGAGCATCTTCAAATACCTCTAGATTGAGCTGGGATTGAACCCGCTAACCTGAGGTTAGACAAATCAAGAAACTCATAAATGTAAGAACTTATTTATTCTCCCATAACCAATCAATTGCAAGTATATGAAATCTTAATTTCTATGATCTCACACAAATAAAAGCATCTGAATGTATTGGCTTTGCTATTGACAAAGAAATATGTATCTTAAGAAACTATAAAACAATACATTTAGCAGATAAGGGTATGGGGAGGTTTTGATGTTAATAACTTTTTTGCTAATAACTAAGGAACAAGACTGAAAGAAACTACAACTATAAATTTAAATAAATGTTGCTTACAGCTGAAGTTATTGTGCCCAAGATTGATTCAGGGATTCTACCAGCTTTTTTCAAAATTAAATCCAGAGAGCCTCCATCCATATACTCCATACAGATGCTAATTTCACCATCGCTGAAAACAGGAAGTGAAAAAGAATTAGGCTACTACTACTACTACTTCAGTACTGGATACAAAGCCAAAGAAAAAAAAAATTCAGATTAACTTTCCTTACCTATAAAATGCTCCATAGAAACCCACAATATGCGCAAAGTTACATTCATGAAGAACCTTGAGTTCTCGGATGATTTGCTTCTTAATAGCAGGTTTTACTTCTAAATGGATGAGCTGAAACAGACAAAATTAATTACAAATTTAGTCTAAAACATTACCACAGAAGATTTCCAATGGGAAGTTGTTTGATCTTGGTATCTCTACTGGGTGCTATCCAATCCAGAACTTGCAATGGACTGCCGCATGAACAACTTCTATTAAAGCTACAACAGCTCGGTATAAGAGGCAGTTTATTGATGTGGGTGAGGTCCTTCCTGGAAGGTCGAACACTGTGTGTGTTATACGGAGGGGCCCGGTCACAACCTATCAAAGTGACATCAGGAATAGTTCAAGGTTCTGTGATCGGTCCCCTGCTGTACGTCGTGTTTGTGCTCGATCTTCCTGGATGTATAACCGCACACATGGCACAATATGCAGATGACACAGTTCTGTATAAAAGTATAAAAAACATAGAAGACAGTCGAAAACTACAATCAGACCTACAAAATTTATCTGTATGGTGTTCCGTGAATGGGCTAAATATAAATAGAATAGAATAAGTAGATCAAGAAACTGCATAGAGAACACATATGAACTAAATAAGAATGTAATACCACAGTGTGCAAATATCAAACTTTTAAGATTAATTATTTCTAAGGATTTGAAATGGAACCTGTAGACAGAGGAGGCAAGGCAAAAAGCAATAACAGTCATGCGATTTCTTAGCAGGAACATAAAAGGCTTCAAATCAGAGGCCCTACAAACAGCCTACCTCAGTATGTTAAGACCCATACTAACCTATGGTTTTCCTGCGTGGAGTCCCACCACAGTCACAAATCTAAACATACCTCAGAAAACACAAAATCGGGCGGAAAGGCTAATAACTTACTGCTCCCATCTTCATTCGGTTAACCTCCCACAACTGTCAAAAGAACCGACTTGATCTTCGTCTGAAAATCCCTTGCCTGCTCCATTAACCTTGACCCGTTTTGCAGCCTTTCCCTATCCTTTTGCTCTGTCCGCAGAGCCGTTAATCTTGTCCCTCCACTTGCCCGCACCACCTCCTACCAATCCGGTTACTACGGCCGCTCTGCATATCTCTGGAATAAGCTACCATCTAAAATAAAAGCCTTGCCTCTAACGCAGTTTACAAACCATGTAAAAAGATGTCAATCTCTGCGTGTACATGGACGGGTATGAAAGGGAGAGAAAATGTCGTCGAGTGAATGAATTACTGTACGAGTGTTAACATGTGAATAATGTAAATATTATACATATTAGCTTAGTAGGTCTGTGAAGCAACTAATGTACATGGGGCTTGCCCTTTTTCGCTGTATGATTTGTGGTAAATAAATAATAATTGCAACTAAGCAGATTGAAGTTCTCAAAGAAACAGCAGACAAAACAGGATTGCAAATATCTTTTGAGAAGACGGAGTACATGAACATAAATACCACTGACCCAACCTGGACAATGAGGACCGAGTATGGTGACATCAAAAGAGCTAAAAAATTCAAGTGCCTAGGAGAGACTTTGACTCCAAACATGAATGAAAAAGCAGCAATTCAAGAACATGCAAGAAAAATGGAAACTGCATTTAGATTATGTCAAAAAACCTACAAATCTAAGTCACTCTCCTACCAGGCCAAATTCAAGCACTATAGCACGATAGTCAAACCTATGTTTATATGCAGCTGAGACAATAGCCACAAAGGGACTCTCAGATTTGGAAAAGAAAGAAAGGAGGTTCCTTAGAAAGATTCTTAGACCCAGAAAATTATCAGACAAGTTTACACATTGCATGAGACCAAACCAAGAACTATACCAACAATTTGAGAACATCACCACCACAATGAAAAAGAGGAGATTGACGTTCTATGGACATATTAAAAGGATGGAGTCAGAGAGACTTGCCAACAGGATTCTCACCTTCCAGGAGAACAGGAAGACACAAGTCCCACGGGTAAAAGAAGTCCACCGAGATTTAGAAAAATGTGGGATTACGGTAGAAGATATAACAAACAGAAAAATCTTCAGGCAGAGAGTTGCGGAGGTGAAGGACCTAGCTGATGAGAAAACGAGGAAGAATAGAATATTCTCGGCAGAAGAACGAGCACGAGCAAGGCAACGGATGAAAGAATACTAGCGAAAGAGGAAGGAGAAAGATCTTGAAAAAGCAATGGAAGTTGCATAATCGCAGCCCATAGATGGCTGAAACGAAAAGAAGAAGAAGAATGTATGCAGTTGTAATGAATAGCAATATCACTAATTAATTATTCACTATTGTCAGTTCAAAGAATTGCCCTGAAATGCTATTATGATTCTTGTTTTAAGGTGCCTGACATCTAGGTCAGGGGCTCAAAAAACGCTATCAGGCACCAATTCTTGAACATGTATGTCTTAACAGCATATTTTTGGCTTCAAAAGTTTTCATTGCACAGACTTTGAAATGTCTCTGAGTATCAATGCCAAACATTCTATTTATTTACTGGTTCTGACATACTCTACTTCAGGCCATAACAAATGTTTAAAATCTAGGAGCAAGCACTCAAACCTCCGAGCCAGGTAATTTTTTTTAGTACTTGCATCGTTAGCATACTAGCGTCTGGCCTTCTGAAAAATAAAACATGATAGTATTAGC